>NW_020837947.1:54361975-54469580 GCF_003676395.1 Aethalodelphis obliquidens | reverse complement strand
ACTCTGGGCTCTACACACACACAGACCTTCCACAGTCTCTCCCTCCACTCACACCCCTTCTTTACAAACATACACCTGTCTGTACCTCCACAGCCACACAAGCACCCCAGTCTCCACAAACCCAAACATCAGTCTCTCCCACCACACACACATACACACACACACACACACACACACACACACACCACTGTCTCTTTCTCCCCACCGTCTCTCACACACACGTGCCCAAAAGACACCCATCTCTCACTCCCCATCCCCCTCCCACTTCCTGCACAAACACACCCCTATCTCTCCAAACACAAACACCACCCTGTCTCTACACACGCACACGCAGAAACCCCTCCATCTCTCCACACACCTCCCATTGCTCTACACACACACACACACACACACACACACACACACACACCCTTATCTCTCCCTCCACACAAACATCCCCAGGTCTCCCTCCAGAAACACACACCTGGTTTTCCCAACACACACACACTGTCACTCCAGAAACACACAAGTCTGCCTCTCCATCCATACACACACACAAACACACACACATCGCTCCCTACACATACACCCCATCTCTGCACATGTACACAAAAACACAGACACAGCCTACTTTCCACAGAGAAACACACAACCCATTCGCTACACACACAGACACACACACACACACACTGAGACCCACACTTCATCTGTGCCTTCACACACACACACACACTGTTCCCATATATCACTCCACACACTCAACCAATCTCTCCCTCCCCACCCATATGTCAGTTGCTACACACACACACACACACACACACACACACACACTCATCTCCCCCTACCCCCTTCTCTCCCTCCACACTCACAACCCAGTCTCTACACACACATACACACACACATACATATTTCTCCACAAACACCCACACCCATATCTCCCTCCCCAACCTGAATCTCTCCCTAGAGGCACACACATCTGTTTCACCTTCCACAGACACACACACAAACCTTTCCCGCCACATACCTTCTGTCTCTCCAGAAACATGCACAACCTAGTCTCTCCACACACACACACTAAACCTTCTCTACTTCCACACACACACATCCCCTATTCTCCCTCCAAACCCTTTTGTCTCCCTCAACTCCCACATACACTCATCTTTACACACACAGATACACACACACACACACACCCATTGACCAAAACATACAGACACCCCAGTCTCTCAACACACACACATACATGTCAATGTTTCCACATGCACACACTCCCCTGTCTATCCCTCCACAACCCTCTGGTCTTCCACACACACACACCCTCCCTCCACAGTCTCTCCCTCCAGTCACACCCCTTCTCTGTGCACATACACCCGTCTCTACCTGCATGCCCACACAAGCACCCCAGTCTCCACAAACACCCCAGTTTCTCCAACACACACACACACAAAGACCCACAATGTGTCTTTGCCACCACACACACACACACACACACCTAAATACCCCAGTCTCTTTCTCCTACTCCCATCTCTTCCGAACACCCCCTAACACACACCCATTTTTCCTCCCACATCCCCCTCCTCTCCCTCCTCAACCACACCCCAATCTCTCCCCACACAAACGCCCCTGTCTACACACACACACACACACCCTCTATCTCTCCCCACACCACCTCTCTCTACACACACACACACACACACCACAGTCTCTTTCTCCCCACTGTCTCTCCCACACACACACGCTAGTCTCTCCATACACACAACCCCAGTCTGTGCGTCGACACACATACCCCAGTCCTTCAGTCCACACCAGTCCTCCCAGTCTCTCCACCATAAACATATACATGCACATACCCGTGCCTACACACATACACCTGTTTCTACTTGCACCCACACACCACTGCGGCCACACTTACCCACACGCTCACCCCAGTCTCTTCACACACACACCCATCTCTGCCTCCACACAAACACCCCCAAGTCTCCCTCCAGAAACACACCCCTGGCTCTCCCTCCACACACACACTGTCACTCCAGAAACATACACAACTCCATCTCCCCATGCACCTGCACACCCCGCAGTCTCAAGACACACACACACACCTCCCCTCCATGCACCCTCTCTCTCCACATGTGCACAAACACACACACACACCCTAGTCTCCACACACAGACACACACATCCTAGTCTCTACACACATATGCACATGCACATCTCTCCTTTCACAAGGAGAAAGCCCTAATGAGTACACAGCATGAAGGTGGCCATCTACAAGATAGGAAAGGGACTGGGACCAACACCAAATCTGCTGGTACCTTATTTTTTTTTATTGAAGTATATTTGATTTACAGTTAGTCATTAGTTTCAGATACAGAGCAAAGTAATTCAATTATATATTTGTTCAATTTATTTTCCATAAGTTATTACAACATATGGAATATAATACCTGTGTTATACAGTAAATCCTTCTTGCTTATGTAC
The DNA here is from genome assembly GCF_003676395.1 of Aethalodelphis obliquidens. Taxonomy (NCBI): domain Eukaryota; kingdom Metazoa; phylum Chordata; class Mammalia; order Artiodactyla; family Delphinidae; genus Aethalodelphis; species Aethalodelphis obliquidens. Next base: position 54,467,123 of record NW_020837947.1, on the reverse strand, counting down.
TTTTTTTATGTATTAGTAGTTTGTATCTGTTAATACAGTACTCCTAATTTCTCCTTCCCTCCACTTCCCTTTCCACTTTGTTAACCATAAGTTTGTTTTCTATGTCAGTGAGTTTGTTTCTGTTTTGTATAAAGATTCATTTGTATTAGTTTTTAGATTCCACATCTAAGCAGTATCTTGTAATATTGGTCTTTATCTGACTTACTTCACATAGTATGATACTCTCAAGGTCTATCTGTGTTGCTGCAAATGACAATATTCTTTTTTATGCCTGTGTAACATCCCATTGTTTATATACCTATGTACACCAAGTCTTCTTAAACCAATTGTCTGTTGATGGGCACTTTACTTGTTTCCATGTCTTAGCTATTGTAACTGGTGCTACTGTGAACATTGCTGTGAATGTAACTTTTTGAATTAGAATTTTGTCTCTTCTGGATATATGCCCAGGAGTGGGATTGCTGGATCATATGGTAGCTCTATTTTTATTTTTATTTTTAAGGAAACTCCATACTTTTTAACCAGTGACTGCACCAGTTTACATTCCCACCAACAGTGTAGGATGGTTCCCTTTTCTCCACTCCCTCCTCAGCATTTATTATTTGTTGACTTTTTGATGATGGTCATTCTGACAGGTGTGAGGTGATACCTCTTTATGAAACCTCTCTAATAATTAGTGATTTTGAGCATTTTTTCACATGCCTATTGGCCATCTCTATCTTCTTTAGAGAAATATCTATTTAAGTCTTCTGCCCATTTTCTGACTGGGTTGTTTTTTGATGTTGAATTGTATAAGCTGTTTGTATATTTTGGATATTAACCCCTTGTCATTTGCATTGCTTGAAAATATTTTTTCACTTCCATAGGTTGTCTTTTCATTTTGTTGACAGTTTCCTTTACTGTGCAAAAGCTTTCAAGTTTGACTAGGTCCATTTGTTTATTTTTGTTTTTATTTCTTTTGCCATGGGAGACTGATCGAAGAAAGCACTGCTAAGATTTATGTCAGAGAATGTTTTGTCTGCGTTCTCTTCTAGGAGTTTTATGGTGTCACATCTTATATTTAAGGCTTTTAAACATTTTGAGTTCTTTTTTTTATGTGATGTGAGGAAGTAGTCTAATTTCACTGATTTACATGTAGCTGTCTGTCTTTCCCAGCATAGTTTGCTGAAGAGACTGTCTTTTCTCCATTGTATATTCTTGCCTCCATTGACATAGATTAATTGACTGTAGGTGTGTTGGTTTATTTCTGGGCTCTCTATTCTATTCCACTAATCTATATGTCTGTTTTTGTGCCAAAACCACGCTGTTTGGATTACTGTAATTTTGTAGTATCATCTGAACTCTGGGAGCGATATGCCTCTAGCTTTGTTCTTTTCCCTCAGGGTTCTTTTTGCAATTCAGTTTTTTTTTGTGTGTGTGTGTGATTCCATATAAAATTGAGGATTATTTGTTGTAGTTCTGCAAAAAATATCATGGATAATTTGGTAGGGATTGCATTAAATCTGTAAATAGCTTGGGGTAATATGGCCATTTTAACAATATTAATTTTTCCTGTCAAAGAGTATGGGATCTTTTCATTTCTTGGAATCATCTTCACCTTCCTTTATCAATATTTTATAGTTTTCAGCATATAGGTCTTTTACCTCCTTAGTTTATTCCTAGGTATTTTATTGTTTGGATGCAATTTTAAATGAAAAAAAATTTTCTTTTTACTTTCTCTGCCTGATATTTCATTGTTAGTGTAAAGAAATGGAACAGATTTGTGTCCTGCTACCTTTCTGAGTTCATTTATTTGTTCTAATAATTCTTGTGTGGAGTCTTTAGAGTTCTCTGTATAGAGTATCATGTAACCTGCAAATAATGACAATTTTACCTCTTCCCTTCCAATTTGGATACTTCTTATTTCTTGTCTCATTGCTGTTGCTAGGACTTCTCATTCCATGTTGAATAGAAGTGGTGAGACTGGGCATCCTTGTCTTGTTCCAGAATTTAGTGGGAAGACTTTCAGCTTTTCACTGTTGAGTATTATGTGGTCTGTGGGTTTGTTGTAAATGGCTTGTATTATGTTGAGATGTGTTGCCTCTGTACGCACTTTGGTGAGAGTTTTTCATTGTGAATGGATGTTGAATTTTATCAAATGCTTTTCCTGCATCTGTTGAGAGGCTCATATGGTTTCTGTCTTTTCTTTTGATGATGTCTAATGCAATGATTTTGCATATGTTGATGCATCCTTGCAACCCTGGAATGAATCCAACTTAATCATGGTGTATGATCCTTTTTATGTATTGTTGGATTCAGTTTGCTAATAGTTTGTTGAGGATATTTGCATCTATATTCATAAGTATAATTTTCTTTTTTTATAGTGTATTTGTCTGGCTTTGGTATAAGCATGATGGTGGCCTCAGAATAAATTTGGGAGTGTTCTCTTGTTTTCAGTCTTTTGGAATAGTTTGAGAAGCACTGGTATAAGTTCATCTTTGTATGTTTGGTAGGATTCCTCAGTGAAGCTGTCTGGTTCTGGACTTTTGTTTGCAGACAGTTTTAAAATTTAATATTTTTTCACTTTTAATGATAGGTCTGTTCAAGTTGTTTGTTTCTTGACTGAGTTTTGGCAGGCTGTAAATTTCTAGAAACTTATTTTTGGTTGTTGTTCTATTTGTTGGCATACAACTATTCATAATATTATGAATCGTTTGTATTTCTGTGGTATTGGTTATTTCTTTCATTTTTTATTTTATTTGGGTCTTCTCTCTTCTCTTCTTAGTGAGTGTGGCTAGAGTTTGTCAATTTTCTTTATCTTTTCAAAAAACCACCTCTTGGTTTTATTGATCTTTTTGATTTTTTTAAAAATCTCTTTTGTTTATACTGATATTTCCTTCCTTCTTCTGACTTTAGTTTTTGTTTCTTTTTCTAATTTGCTTAGGTGATATGTTAGGTTGTTTGAAATTTTTCTTATTTCTTGAGGAAGACCTGTACCTCTATGAAATTTCCCTCTTATGACTGCTTTTGCTGCATCCCATAAATTTTTTAAGCTTGTGTTTTCATTGTCATTTGCCTCTAGGTATTTTCTGACTTCATTGCTGACCTATTGGTTTTTAAAGTGGGTCTCTTGTAGGCAGCATATATATTTTTTAAATCCAATCTGCTACTATCTTTTGATTGGAGCACTTAGTCTGTTAACATTTAAAATAATTACTGATAAGTATGTATTTATTGCCATAGTAAACCTTGTTTTCCAGTTGATTTTGTAGTTCTTTGTTCCTACTTTTTGTTTTTCCTTTTGTGGTTTAGTTTTGTAGTGTGCTTGAATTCCTTTCTTTTTTTTTTTTAGTGAATCTGTTATGTGCATTTTATTTGTGGTTACCCTAGTTTTCAAGTATGCTAACCCATAACTGTATCCACTTGTTTTAGACTGATAGTAATATCAGTTCAAACACATTCTAAGAGAACTACATTTTCTACTTGCCTCCTCCACACTTTGTGATTTTTTTTTTATGTCCTGTTTTACATCTTCATGTTTATCCTTTTGCTGCTAGTTGTATTTATAATCACTTTTACAAAACTTGGGGGGAATGTTTTCTTAATCTGTATACTGGTGTTTTTAAGTGATCTTCATTCCTTTTATATATTTGCCTTTCTTATTGTGATTTTCCCTTCCCTATAGATTGATTCTTCTCTATTTAGAGAAGAACTGTCAATTTAGGTTAGGTTTAGTATTGCTGTTTTTAGTTTTTGCTTGTTTGTGAAATTCTCTCTCCTTCTATTCTAAATGAGCTTGCTGGGTAGAGTATCTTAGTTTGCAGGTTTTTCCCTTTCAGGACTTACATATTTTGCCACTCACTCTGGCCTGCAAAGTTTCTGTAGAGAAATCAGCTGATAGCCTTATGGGGGTTCCCTTGTAACTCCCTTCTTACTGCCTTTAGAATCCTCTCTATATCCTTAAGTTTTGCCATTTTAATTATGATATGTTTTCGTGTGTCTGTTTGGGTTCATCTTCTTTGGGACCCTCTGTGCTTCTTGTACCTAGATATCCATTTCCTTTTGTAGGTTTGGAAAATTTGCAGCCATAATTTCTTGAAGTACACTTTTGATCCCCTTCTCTTTCCTCTCCTTCTGGAACCCCTATAATGCATAGGTTGGCACGCTTTATACAATAGATCTCATATGCTGATTTCATTTTTTTAACTAAAAAAATTCTTTTGGCTGCATTGGGTCTTTATTGCTATGCGTGGACTTTCTCTAGTTGTGGCGAGTGGGGGCTACTCTTCGTTGTGGTGCATGGGCTTCTCATTGTGGCTTCTCTTGTTGCAGAGCATGGGCTCTAGGCGCATGGGCTTCAGTAGTTGTGGCATGTGGGCTCAGTAGTTGTGGCTTCTGGGCTCTAAAGCGCAGGCTCAGTAGTTGTGGTGCACAGGCTTAGTTGCTCCATGGCATGTGGGAGCTTTCCAGACCAGGGATCAAACGCATGTCCCCTGCATTGGCAGGTGGATTTTTAACCACTGCACCACCAGGCAAGTCCCTTCATTTTTGATTTTTTGTTTTGTTTTGTTTTTGGCGGTACGCGGGCCTCTCACTGTTGTGGCCTCTCCCGTTGCGGAGCACAGGCTCCGGACATGCAGGCTCAGCGGCCATGGCTCATGAGCCCAGCCACTCCGCGGCATGTGGGATCTTCCCGGACCAGGGCACGAACCCGTGTCCCCTGCATTGGCAGGTGGACTCTCAACCACTGCGCCACCAGGGAAGCCCGTCCCTTCATTTTTTTAATTTGTATTTTTGTCTATTTCGGTGGCACCTTATTCTTTAACTTTCCAATCTTCAGAACTGTGAGAAACAAATTTCTATTGTTAAGCCACATAGGACCCAGAGCTGCCTAAGACAGTATCTTACATGATTATTTTAAGTCCCAAATCTGGCTTTGAACTTCCTAACAGTGTAATGATTCAGTTACATGAATGGTATATCAAAGAAAAATTGCACCAGATGCAGGTAAACAGGTAAGGAAGACTTTATTCAGAACCACTGTACTAGGGAGAGAGATTGAGCTCAACTCGGTTGAAACAGAAAGCAAGACGACTTTTAAGTGTTGGGTTGAGGTAGTGGGAAGGCTGGTCAATGTGATTAAACCATCTGCATTTGCTAATTGGCACTTTATGAAGTTAGGTTCCTAGGCTCCCACAGAGACTGACAGACAGACAGGGGTAGTATATTCTTGATGTCTTCAAAATTTGACATTTGAAAGGGATGGCTCCCAGCTTTTTGAGAAAGATTTTCTTGGTTATGAAACTGGCAAGAGGCCGGCCCCCTTACATATCAAAGGGCAGAGAAACAATACGTAATTACAAGTATTCTAAAGTAAGTGCTATAAGAAAATGGAGGTTAGGGCATAAACCCCTTAGTCCGGAAGTATCCTGTCTAAAGTTTAGTCAAGCTGAGGGGAACTTTAAGGCGTTCTTGGTCACCACAAACAATATTAACATAATTATTCTTCCAGGTGAAAAAAGTTTTATAGCAATGCCCATTTTTAAAAGAAACTTATGTGTATTTCAATGAAGAGTCAATATCATTCACAAAAAGGATATATTTACTTTTATGCCAGAATTTTATGTGAATAAGAAAATCAATAATTAACCTTTACCTTACTGAACTTGTGCAGTCTTTAGTGGCAGAATTTTGAAGTTCCAAGAACAGATTAAAAACTACTAAAATTAGTAAGAAACAAATGGACTACCCTTCTGATTTAGTGAATCATTTATTCAAACAGAATAACTAAGAATAATGCCACTGCATCTTTTCATTGTAGCTCAGTCTCTTATCTCTAAGTCTTGTTAATACAAGGAAAGATATATCCAGCTCCAAAGCCACTGGTTTCCTATCACTTATTAAATGATTAGAGTCATATAACATTATAAAAGAATTGTAATGTATCTAGAAGTGTCTTAGGACTCTTGATAGGTAGGGCTTTCAAACAATTTAAAAATAAGTTTTCTAGTTTATTACTCTAAATTAGTAGAGCAGATAATTTCCCAAGTAGTTTTGCATATACAATTACTATTTTAATCTTCATAGCAGCATTTAAGGTGGACAGGGCATGTATCCACTTTGCTGTTACACAAACAGGACTCAGAGAAATAAAAGATTACTTTGAGTGGCTACCAAACTTGAAGAGACAGGATGTGAAACAGTAGAGCACCTAAAACAAATACTGATGTAGAAGTTACAGGAAGAAAGGAGTTGCATATCAAAATCTCTTTTATTTGGTCAGTAACATGCAGCAAACATATTTTTGTATGATTTTTTATTCTTGCTTTTTAATGAATGTTTAAATCAGCAAAAACTGAGGACAGACTAGAAGTAATTGAATTTAGGCTGTGTCTGTAAATTTCTTATTTGTCCCAGAAATATTCTGCAACCAAGAGACTAAGTTGTCTTAGTCTACCATGGGATATCTGAAGTAGGTGGAATATTTTATCAAATAATGTTAAAATAGTGGATAGCAAAGAATCATGTAATACTAAGACCTGCAGTTATCTTACTGAACCAAACTTGGATCCTCTTGCCCACAAACAGTAAAGCCAATCTACTGACACGGGGTTGTGATGAAGGAAAGCACAGCATTTATTGCAGGGCACCAAGCAAGGAGAATTGGCAGCTTGTGCTCAAAAAGACCTGAACTCCCCCAATGGCTTTCAGGGGAGAGTTTTTAAAGGCAGTGTGAGGGAGGGGGCTTCAGGGTGCATGATCTGCTCATGCACAATTCTCGGATTGGTTGACATCAAGGTGAGGTTTTGCGCATCACCAATCTTCTGGTTTCAACTAGACTGGGGTCTAGGCTCTTGCAGTTAGTAGTTTTCACCTGGTGGGTGTCTGCATCCTGGAAAAAAACAAAAAACACAATGTAGGAATGTGTGCCAGACCTTTATACCTTTCAGGGAACTGGAAGTTGGGTGATTCTGCTATGTCGCTGGTTTGTAGTCTAAATTGTTACCAGTTTCCCGGTCCAACAAGTACTGTTTCTACATCTTCACACTACCTAATCATTAATTCCTGAGCCCTTTTGAGACTTAGGGGATGCCTGGGAGACTAAAGCAAAAGCCTTTCCCTTCAAAGGACAGGGACACAGGGTCTTGTATATAGTCTTTTTTTTTAAAACATCTTTATTGGAGCATAATTGCTTTATCATGGTGTGTCAGTTTCTGCTTTATAACAAAGCGAATCAGCTATACATATACATATATCCCCATATCTCCTCCCTCTTGCATCTCCCTCCCACCCTCCCTATCCCAACCCTCTAGGTGGCCACAAAGCACCTGTGCTATGCGGCTGCTTCCCACTAGCAATTTTACATTTGGTAGTATATATAAGCCCATGCCACTCTCTCACTTTGTCCCAGCTTACCCTTCCCCCTCCCCGCGTCCTCAAGTCCATTCTCTACATCTGCATCTTTATTCCTGTGCTGCCCCTAGTTTCTTCAGAAACTTTTTTTTTTTAAGATTCCATACGTATGTGTTAGCATATGATATTTGTATTTCTCTTTCTGACTTACTTCACTCTGTATGACAGACTCTAGGTCCATCCACCTCACTACAAATAACTCAATTTTGTTGCTTTTTATGGCTGAGTAATATTCCACTGTATATATGGGCCACATCTTCTTTATGCATTCATCTGTTGATGGACATTTAGGTTGCTTCCATGTCCTGGCTATTGTAAATAGAGCTGCAGTGAACATTGTGGTACATAACTCTTTTTAAATTATGGTTTTCTCAGGGTATATGCCCAGTAGTGGGATTGCTGGGTCATATTATAGTTCTATTTTTAAGTTTTAAGGAACCTCCATATGTTCTCCATACTGGCTGTATTAATTTACATTCCCACCAACAGTGCAAGAGGGTTCCCTTTTCTCCACACCCTCTCCAGCATTTATTGTTTGTAGATATTTTGATGATGGCCATTCTGATTGGTGTGAGGTGATACCTCATTGTAGTTTTGATTTGCATTTCTCTAATAATTAGTGATGTTGAGCATTCTTTCATGTGTTTGTTGGCAATCTGTATATCTTCTTTGGAGAAATGTCTATTTAGGTTTTCTGCCCATTTCTGGATTGGGTTGTTTGTCTTTCTGATATTGAGTTGCATGAGCTGCTTGTATATTTTGGAGATTAATCATTTGTCAGTTGCTTCATTTGCAAATATTTTCTCCCATTCTGAGGGTTGTCTTTGGGTCTTGTTTATGGTTTCCTTTGCTGTGCAAAAGCTTTTAAGTTTCATTAGGTCCCATTTGTTTATTTTTGTTTTTAGTTCCATTTCTCTAGTAGGTGGGTCAAAAAGGATCTTGCTGTGAGTTATGTCATAGAGTGTTCTGCCCATGTTTTCCTCTAAGTTTGATAGCCTTAAATTTCGGTCTTTAATCCATTTTGAGTTTATTTTTGTATACAGTGTTAAGGAGTGTTCTAATTTCATTCTTTTACATATAGCTGTCCAGTTTTCCAAGCACCACTTACTGAAGAGAGTCTGAAGTCAGGGAGTCTGATTCCTGCCATTCCGTTTTGCTTTCTCAAGGTTGCTTTGGCTATTCAGGGTCTTTTGTTTTTCCATAAAAATTGTGAAATTTTTTGTTCTAGTTCTGTGAAAAATGCCAGTGGTAGTTTCATAGGGATTGCATTGAATCTGTAGATTGCTTTGGGTAGTATAGTCATTTCCACAATGTTGTTTCTTCCAATCCAAGAACATGGTATATCTCTCCATCTGTTTGTATCATCTTTAATTTCTTTCATCAGTGTCTTATAGTTTTCTGCATACAGGTCTTTTGTCTCCTTAGGTAGGTTTATTCCTAGGTATTTTATTCTTTTTGTTGCAATGGTAAATGGGAGTGTTTCCTAAATTTCTCTTTCAGATTTTTCATCATTAGTGTATAGGAATGCAAGAAATTTCTGTGCACTAATTTTGTATCCTGCTACTTTACCAAATTCATTGATTAGCTCTAGTAGTTTTCTGGTAGCATCTTTAGGATTCTCTATGAATAGTATCGTGTCATCTGCAAACAGTGACAGCTTTACTTCTTCTTTACCGATTTGGATTCCTTTTATTTCTTTTTCTTCTCTGATTGCTGTGGTTAAACTTCCAAAACTATGTTGAATAATAGTGGTGAGAGTGGGCAACCTTGTCTTGTTCCTGATCTTAGTGGAAATGGTTTCAGTTTTTCACCACTGAGGATGGTGTTGGCTGTGAGATTGTCATATATGCCCTTTATTATGTTGAGGTAAGTTCCCTCTGTGCCTACATTCTAGAGGATTTTTATCATAAATGGGTGTTGAATTTTGTTGAAAGCTTTTTCTGCATCTATTGAGATGATCATATGGTTTTTCTCCTTCAATTTGTTAATGTGGTGCATCACATTGATTGATTTGCATATATTGAAGAATCCTTGCATTCCTGGGATAAACCCCACTTGATCATGGTGTATGACCCTTTTAATGTGCTGTGGGATGCTGTTTGCTAGTATTTTGTTGAGGATTTTTGCATCTATGTTTATCAGTGATATTGGCCTGTAGTTTTCTTTCTTTGTGACAGTTTTTTCTGGTTTTCGTATCAGGGTGATGGCGGTCTCATAGAATGAGTTTGGGAATGTTCCTCCCTCTGCTTTATTTTGGAAGAGTTTGAGAAGGACAGCTGTTAACTCTTCTCTAAATTTTTGACAGAAGATGCCTGTGAAGCCATCTGGTCCTGGGCTTTTGTTTGTTGGAAGATTTTTAATCACAGTCTCAATTTTCAGTGCTTGGATAGGTCTGTTTATATTTTCTATTTCTTCTTGGTTCAGTCTCGGAACGTTGTGCTTTACTAAGAATTTGTTCGTTTCTTCCAGGTTGTCCATTTTATTGGCATATAGTTGCTTGTAGTAATCTCTCATGATCTTTTGTATTTCGGCAGTGTCAGTTGTTACTTCTCCTTTTTCATTTCTAATTCTGTTGATTTGAGTCTTCTCCCTTATTTTCTTGATGAGTCTAATGGTTTATCAGTTTTGTTTATCTCCTCAAAGAACCAGCTTTTAGTTTTATTGATCTTTGCTTTTGTTTCCTTCATTTCTTTTTCCTTTATTTCTGATCTGATCTTTATGATTTCTTTCCTTCTGCTAACTTAGGGTTTTTTTGGTTCTTTTTTCTCTAATTGCTTTAGGTGTAAGGTTAGGTTGTTTATTTGAGATGTTTCGTGTTTCCTGAGGTAGGACTGTATTGCTATAAACTTCCCTCTTAGAACTGCTTTTGCTGCATCCCGTAGGTTTTGGGCTGTTGTATTTTCATTGTCATTTGTTTCTAGGTATGTTTGAGTTCCTCTTTGATTTCTTCAGTGATATCTTGTTTATTTAGAAGTGGATTGTGTAGCCTCCATGTGTTTGTATTTTTTACATATTTTTTTCCTGTAATTGATATCTAGTCTCATAGTGTTGTGGTCAGAAAAGATACTTGATACAATTTCAATTTTCTTAATTTACCAAGGCTTGATTTGTGACCCAAGATATGATCTATTCTGGAGCATGTTCCATGAGCACTTGAGAAGAAAGTGTATTCTGTTGTTTATGGATGGAATATCCTATAAATATCAATTAAGTCTTTGTTGTTTAATGTGTCATTCAAGGCTTGTGTTTCCTTATTTTCATTTTCGATGATCTGTCCATTGGTGAAAGTGGGGTGTTAAAATCCCCTACTATTATTGTGTTACTGTCGATTTCCCCTTTTATGGCTGTTAGCATTTGCCTTATGTATTGAGGTGCTCCTATATTGGGTGCATAAATATTTACAATTGTTACATCTTCTTCTTGGATTGATCCCTTGATCATTATGTAGTGTCCTTCTTTGTGTCTTGTAATAGTCTTTATTTTAGTCTATTTTGTCTGATAATGAGAGTTGCTACTCCGGCTTTCTTTTGATTTCCATTTGTATGGAATATCTTTTTCTACCCCCTCACTTTCAGTCTGTATGTGTCCCTAGGTCTGAAGTGGGTCTCTTGTAGACAACACATGTATGGGTCTTGTTTTTGTATTCATTCAGCCAGTTTTGGTTGGAGCACTTAATCCATTTACAGTTAACGTAGTTATCAGTAATGTATGTTCCTATTACCATCTTCTTAATTATTTTGGCATTGTTATTGTAGGTGTTTTCCCTCTCCTGTGCTTCCTGCCTAGAAAAGGTCCTTTAGCATATGTTGTAGAGCTGCTTTGATGGTGCTGAATTCTCTTAGCATTTGCTTGTCTGTAAAGGTTTTAATTTCTCCATTGAATCTTAATGAGATCCTTGCTGGGTAGAGTTATCTTTGTTGTAGGGTTTTCCCCTTCATCACTTTAAATATGTTCTGACACTGCCTTCTGGCTTGCAGAGTTTTTGCTGAAAGATCAGCTGTTAACCTTATGGGGATTCCCTTGTATTTGTTGTTTTCCCTTGCTGCTTTTAATTTTTTTCTTTGAATTTAATTTTTGATAGTTTAATTAATATGTGTCTTGGTGTGTTTTTCCTTGGATTTATCCTGTATAGGACTCTCTGTGCTTCCTGGAGTTGATTAACTATTTCCTTTTCCATGTTAGGGAAATTTTCAACTATAATCTCTTCAAATATTTTCTCAGTTCCTTTCTTTTTCTCTTCTTCTTCTGGGACCCCTATAATTCAAATGTTGGTATGTTTAATGTTGTCCCAGAGGTCTCTGAGACTGTTCTCAATTCTTTTCATTCTTTTTCTTTATTCTGCTCTGCAGTAGTTATTTCCACTATTTTATCTTCCAGGTCACTTATCCGTTCTTCTGCCTCAGTTATTCTGCTATTGATTCCTTCTAGAGAGTTTTTAATTTCATTTATTGTGTTGTTCGTCATTGTTTGTTTACTCTTTAGTTCTTCTAGGTACTTAAACGTTTCTTGTATTTTCTCCATTCTATTTCCAAGATTTTGGATCTTCTTTACTATCATTACTCTGAATTCTTTTACAGGTAGACTGTCCTTTTCTTCTTTATTTGTTTGGTCTGGTGGGTTTTTACCTTGCTCCTTCATCTGCTTCATCTCATTTTGCTTAACTTACTGTGTTTGGGGTCTCCTCTTTGCAGGCTGCAGGTTCATAGTTCCTGTTGCTTTTGGTGTCTGCCCCCAGTAGCTAATTTTCGTTCAGTGGCTTGTGTAGGCTTCCTGGTGGAGGGGACTAGTACCTGTGTTTTGGTGGATGAGGCTGGATCTTGTCTTTCCGGTGGGCAGGTCTGCATCCAGTGGTGTGTTTTGGGGTGTCTGTGGACTTATTACGACTTTAGGCAGCCTCTCTGCTAATGGGTGGAGTTGTGTTCCTGTCTTGCTAGTTGTTTGGCACAGGGTGTCCAGCACTGTAGCTTGCTGGTCGTTGAGTGGAGCTGGGTCTTAGCGTTGAGATGGAGATCTGTGGGATAGCTTTCGCTATCTGATATTACTTGGAGCCAGGAGGTCTCTCGTGGATTAATGTCCTGAACTCAGCCTTCCCACCTCAGAGGCACGGGCCTGACACATGGTTGGAGCACCAAGACCCTGTCAGCCACACAGCTCAGAAGAAAAGATGAAAAAAAGAAAGAAAGAAAGAAAAAAAATTAAAATAAATAAAAATAATTATTAAAAATTATTAAAAATAATTATTAAAAATCTGTCCATTTCTGGAAAGATTATTAAAAATCTGTCCAGAAATGGACAGACAGAACCCTAGGACAAATGGTAAAGATATACAGACAGAATCACACAAGGAAGCATACACATACACACTCACAAAAAGGAGATAAAGGAAAAAAAAAATATATCATTGCTCCCAAAGTCTACTGCCTCAGTTTTGGGGTTATTCATTGTCTATTCAGGTTTTCCACAGATGCAGCATACATCGAGTTGATTGTGTAGATTTAATCCACTGCTCCTGAGGCTGCTGGGAGGGATTTCCCTTTCTGTTCTTTGTTCACACAGCTCCTGGAGTTCAGCTTTGGATATGGCCCTGCCTCTTCATGTAGGTCGCCTGAGGGCATCTGTTCCTGCCGAGACAGGATGGGCTTAAAGGAGCAGCTGATTAGGGGGCTCTGGCTTCTTCAGGCCAGGGGGAGGCAGGGGTACGGGTGCAGGGCGAGCCTCGGGCAGCAGAGGCTGGTGTGATATTGCACCAGCCTGAGGCACGTCGTGTGTTCTCCCGGGGAAGTTGTCCCTGGATCATGGGACCCTGGCAGTGGCGGGCTGCACAGGCTCCCGGGAGGGGAGGTGTGGATAGTGACCTGTGCTCGCACACAGGCTTCTTGGTGGCGGCAGCAGCCGCCTTATTGTCTCTTGCTCAGTCTCTGAGGTCCCCGCTGATAGCTGTGGCTTGCACCTGTCTCTGGAGCTCGTTTAGGTGGTGCTCTGAATCCCCTCTCCTCATGCACCCGGAAACAATGGTCTCTTGTCTCTTAGGCAGGTCCAGACTCTTTCCTGGACTCCCTCCCGGCTAGCTGTGGCGCAGTAGCCCCCTTCAGGTTGTGTTCATGCAGCCAACCCCAGTCCTTTCCCTGGGATCCGACCTCTGAAACCCAAGCCTCAGCTCCCAGCCCCCGCCCGCCCCAGCGGGTGAGCAGACAAATCTCTTGGGCTGGTGAGTGCTGGTCGGCACCGATCCTCTGTGCGGGGATCTCTCTGCTTTGACCTCTGCACCCCTGTTGCTGTGCTCTCCTCCGTGGCTCCAAAGCTTCCCCGCCACCACCCGCCATCTCCACCAGTGTAGGGGCTTCCTAGTACGTGGAAACTTTTTCTCCTTTACAGCTCCCTGCCAGTGGTGCAGGTCCCGTCCCTATTCTTTTGTCTGTGTTTTTTCTTTTGCCCTACCCAGGTATGTGGGGAGTTTCTTGCCTTTTGGGAAGTCTGAGGTCTTCTGCCAGCATTCAGTAGGTGTTCTGTAGGAGTTGTTCCACATGTAGATGTGTTTCTGATGTATTTGTGGGGAGGAAGGTGATCACCACGTCTTACTCCTCTGCCGTCTTGAAGGTCTCCTCTTGTATACAGTTTCAATCCCCCCTTTTCTTTGATATTCCTCAATCTTGAGAGGAACAGGTTCAGGACAAGAAAGGGAATAAAATTGGGGATAGAGAGGTTAATGATAAACTCAGCAGGGGAATTGTTTTAAGAGGACTTGGCTTCAGTTATAAATAAAAACTAAGAATTTCTAATCAGAGGTGACCAGGATGTTAAAAACAAAGTTAGCAAAGGATCCAGGTCTTTGCTGGTACAGATGGATTAGTGGCATTTCATGTGCTGTAGTATATATATACACATGGGAAAAGTAAAGGTTCGTTGGAGAAGATGAAAATAAGGGAAGGACATCATGTAATCTTGAATACATGGATAAATGTGTTAGAATGAAGTATAAGCTTAGTAAAGTAGGGGAGAAACACACACCTATGTATATACACATAATCCAGCGAGTGTCATAGTAATTAAACAGCTGATTGGATTTACAGAACAGGGAGGAAAAGAAAGTAAGGGCACCTGATAGAGAATATGTATTTTGAGGAAGATACAGAAAATATAGTAAAAGAAAGAAACTTCAAATCTAAGATAAAGGACTCAAGGCTAAGTAAAGCAAATATTTAACTTTGGTCATATATAAATGTCTTTGTTCCAAAACCCAAACAAGTACTTGATAGTATTTTTTTTTATTTCCACTTATTTTCATCAGTATATATTTTAAAACTTTTATAGTTAGGTAGTATATCTTGTGAGCCATACAAATTTATCTTTGTTAAATGTTTAGTTCCCTGTTGAAACTACATATAATATTCAGAAAAGAATCTTACACCAAAATCCACTATGATTTCAAACTAAAAATAATATCCTCCAAAGCTAACAGCATATAGTAAAATATTCCTTCAAATTTAACACAGAATTAAAATAGGTAGTAACTTAGTATTTGAAATAAAGTTTCCTCTAAAACTGACCATTGGGAGGCCATTTGATTTTGAATGACTCATTTAATTTTTAACTTTTTATTTTGAGACAATTTTGAAATAGATGAATTGCAAATCTATCACAGAATTTTGGTTTATCTTTGCCTGTCAGCACTTTAGAAATGTTTCTCCATCTTCTGGCTTACGTAGTTTATGATAAGAAGTCTGCTATAATTCATAGTTTTGTTCCTCTGTACAATGTCTTTCTCTGTCCTCAAGAGTTTCTTGTTGCCTTTTGTTTTCAGCAATTTCTGTGATATACTTAGGTTTTTATTTCATTATTTATTGGTGTTCTGATAACATATTTGAAAATTCTTGGCCATCAGTTCTGCAAATACTTCATCTGTCCTGTTTCTTTTTATGAATTCTAATTCAACATGTCAACTATTGATAGTCTTGGGTGCACTGCTTTTTGTTTTTAGTGTTTTTATTTCTCTTTGTGTTTCAGTTTGGATAGTTCCTACTGACTTCAAGTTTGCTAATTTGTTCACCAGTTATAGTGAATCTATTGATAAGTGAGCCCCCCAGATGTATTTGTTTTCTGTCACCAATTTTTCATTTGTGGCATTTTCACTTCATTCTTCTCTATAGGTTCCATCTCTCCTGAAATTATTCATCTGATCTTTCATATTGCTCATCATTTTCTTTAGAGTTTTTAATATTTTAAACATATTTATTTTAAGTTCTGTGTCAGCTAGTTTCAACAAATGTGTCATATCTGAGTCTGATTCTGATAATTGCTTTGTCTCTTGGGAGTATGTCTCTTGCGAGTATGTCTCTTGCCTTTTGTGTGTCAAATTTTTTTGATGAAAGCCAGATAAACTGAGTAGAATGTCACTATTTTGGTATCCAGTTTTTAAGCCTGGGAATAGTAACATGTCTCCTTCTGCCATATTTTTAATATGAGGATTTGCATTAATCTAGTTAGGAATTCAGCTGGGTTTGAGGTTTGTTAATATGTCATGCTCAGTGCACCACAGTTTTGTTATTCCTCAAGCAGTACACTGTGTCAAGATAAGGACTAGTGTTTTAAAGGGGTTTTATTTGTTTTTTGTCTCTTTGTTCCACCCGTGGCTTTAGGTATTTCCTCTGCACTACACCTCAGAGAGGGTTTCTTCCCATCCTCATATCCCTCCCCTGTATCTCTCTCAATGATATTTTGCTGTTATTACTCAAATTTGTTAACCTGAGAGGGAGGGGTTGAGCATTAGGAAGACCTTCTCTGTCATTATTTATTAAGGCTCAATTTTTGGAAGGCATAGTATCCCTTGTCTAAGAAGTGTGGCTTCCTCAATGTTCCTGCCCTTCTCCCTGCTATAGTTCTGGGTCTAGCACACGTTCTGGCTTCTACCTCAGGAATAGTTATTTTCTGTTTCCTTCCACATGTTCTAATACGTTTTTCACTAGGAAGAGTGACAGTGTTTTCTGTCATTCCCCTATAGAGAAACACTTATTCCACAAGCAAGACAGGGGAGAAGTATCCCTGTGGAGTTTCATGACCCTCCCACTGTGGCTGCTTTCCCACACCCATAAACCCATACCACACACTCAGAAGTTTCTCCAGTGTTCAATGTGATGGGAGCACAGCCTCCAATTCCTGCAGCATCCTGGGTTTACAATCTCTTGCAGGGCACAATTGACCTCCACCAATTCATCAACTGTGCTTTCTGACTTCCTCTATCTGGCAACTAATTGCATCTATCCCAGGGATCTCAGGTAAGGCTATGTTTCTTCTCTTCTATTTTGACATAAATTTCTCTTTAGGTTTTGCCCCAGTTGGCTGCCCTGCTCTTCTGTTTCTGATTCGAGAAACCTCTTGAATTTATAATTTGTCCAGTGTTTCTTATCCTTCCTAAGAGGTGGAAAAACACAATTCACTAGGTTCAGAGGACTGGGGATAAGTAAAGCATAAATAATCAAGGCTGATCTCTAGTCCTAAAAGATTCTACCAACTATTGAGGAATTTTAGCATACTTATAAAATACATATAAAAATTGAATATTTTTATTAAACAATATTTTAAATAAATTTCTTGAGGAAATTGCATTCTGAAAATATTTTAGAAATTAAAATTTGAACAAGACCCATGAAATAAAAAGGGAATATTCCTGGTCCCACAGAGAGGGGTGTTTGCCTCTTAATTTTAATTGTACTTAAATTATTTTTGTTGAGTTAGTTGTTATCAAAAAAGATACAAAATATTTGTCAGCTCTAAGCACTACACATGGATATCTCTAGTGGAATCATGTTTCCCTGTTTAAATTTTGCTAGGAAAATATTTTATAAAGGAAAAGAAATGTCAGGATATTGACCCTACAATAGTCATACAGCTCTAAGTGATTAGTTACCTTTTATTCAATTTTATAAATGATAGTTGTAGATAAATGCAAATGTCATTGTTTACAACAAAGTCTACAAGATTACATGTCCTCTAATGCACACTGGTTAATGTGAAAAAGCTTTTATCTCAATATAAATAGGGTTTTCATTTCTCATGATTATCCATAAAATAAAACTTGAATTGCTCAAATATATACCAATTGGTGTTTAGTAATGAAAAAAAATTTAAAAACTACAATTGAACACAAAAATTAGAATATGAAAAATTGAAAGACACTATCACCTTTCTTAATTTTATAATATTAAGTAAATTGAACATATTTTTTTATGGCTCCCATTTGAATTTTTATAATATTGTTGGGTTTGGATTTACAAACTCCGAAACCCCATTAGGCCAATTATCTTGGGCCCGGACCACAGAGACAATGCATTTCTTTTTCAAGCTCTCCTACCATGGATTCTGTGAGAATAATAACAAATTATCTTAAGCTACTACATAATTTACCATAAAAGTTAGTAGCTTAAAATATAAGTGATAGGAAAAAGATTTTATACATTATGAGGAAAAACAACTGCTTATAAGTGTGGATGGCTGAGACAGTATTAATCAAAACAGAAATTGGAATAGGAAAGTGTTACTTTAAAATTAGATGATGGAAGGAGATGAAGAGGTTAATGTCTAGTAGTTCTTAAGTAAGTTTAGGGTGACAGTATGAAAAAGAAATCTGAATCTGAAAATCTATCAGAGTAATTTTAGAAGCCATAGAGTGGCTTCTTGAATCTTTCCTGAGAAAAGTAAATACATGAAAAGAGGAGAGGAAGAAATATTCATAGACCTATAAGAGAAGGGCAAGCTGTAGAAAATGAGAAAACCAGGGAATTTACAAATTCCTTGAAAATAAGAGTAAAGAGAGGATGAGTGATAATGAATCAAAAATAATATGGAAAGGGCACTTTTTACTTGTTTTACTGGATGTTTCAAGATAGAGATATATAATGGAAAATTACCACATGTGTTCAAACACATAGAAGTCCTATAATAATGCGATAGAAGTAAATTAAGTCTTCTTGTGTTTTATTGCAATCAAAATCTGTAATATTTACATGCCAGTCACTTTGATAGGTACTGGTGATACAAAACAACAAGCCTATCTTGCCTTTGAGGGATGGAGATTTAATAAGAGAGTGCATCTATTTGAGTCATACAGTAGGATACTTCATAAACGAATGAAACATGAGTCTGTTAAAGGGACGTTACTCCTGGGAAATAGCCCATCAATTCAAAAGTCTCACTTAACATTCAGGGTTTGAACAGCATGCAGCCACTAAAGAAGGCAGGCATTTAGCCGGTTTTCCAAACATTCCCAATGTATCAAAAAAATGAATCAGAGTGGCATAGGGAGATTTGTCAAGGTCCCATCCCAATGCTACTTCAAGTGAGACAGTTTCTACTTTGGCCTCTCTGTAAAGATTTGTACGTGTGGAAGTTTGCATCCTTATCAGATGTGCAATCATGCTTTCCATTTTGTGTGGGTGCCTGTGGGTAAATGAGTAAAAACCTTTAAAGAAAGATTACATGTGCTCCTTGGTATTGCACGTGTCTGTTGTTTTTCGTTTGGTTTTTGGTGTTTTGTGGGGGTTTTTACATCAATCTATCTCTCAAATTTAACCTCTTAAAAAGCTTGCAGCTAATAGAGAAGGGAAGTCGTATTGAGCCAGAAGTCAAGTTTTATTAAAAAGGTAACTTGACCTGAAATAGCTATTTGTCCTGTGAGTGGAGGAGATGGTAAATATTTCTGGTCACAGTGTGAAGTTTGTTAAAAATCAGAGATATCTATAACTTGACATTTCTGTAGTCTGAAAAATGTCACGTATAACTAGCACATAGGCAAAAGGGACAGGAAGGCCATAGCAAACTTCTTTACATAAATGGAATTTGACTCAGGAGACTTTTGCAATGTATGTAGGGATCCTGAATTCCACTAGAAATGCCTTAGCAGTCCCTACAGTCAAATACCCACCTCTAACTTGACTATGCAAACATTAGAAGAATGTTATAGGTACTGAAGCTTCAGGCTAACCAAATATGATGATTTAAATATTTTCCCTAGATTTGTTTCAGGATAGAAAATTATAATTAATAAAATTGCTTTAGTTCCTTTTAGGGACAGAGACCCAGACTAAATGTTTTCATTAATTCAATCTACCTTGCAGACTATTTTCTTTAAGTGCATCTAATTATAAGATTGTTTTCATAACTAAATAAAAACATTTTTCACTTTTGAAGCAATTTTGGATTTTGATTCTTATACATGATTAGGTGTGGGTTTAATTTTTTTCTAAATACTCCTAATGGTAAATAAATGCTTGGTGAAAACCATTAGGGTGAAAGCCTAAAATGTATTACGGCGAAAACCCAACACATTTAAAAACATAATGACAGGAGAAGGGCCAAATGGTGGAGTAGAAAGACCCTGAGCTCACCTCCTCCCATAAGCACACCAGACTTTTGCAGAACAACCATTGATGGAGATCCTACCCCAAAAAAGATCTTATGCAACTAAAGACATAAAAGGAACCACATCAAGACAGGTAGGAGGGGTAGACTAAGAATATAGTCAAGTCCCATAACTCCAGGTGGGCAACCCACAAACAAACAAGAGAGGAAAAAATAAAGATCTATAAAAACAAACCCCAGGGACTTCTGGTGGTGCAGTGGTTAAAAATCCGCCTGCCAGTGCAGGGGACATGGGTCAGAGCCCTGGTCCAGGAAGATCCCACATGCTGCAGAGCAACTAAGCCTGCATGCCACAGCTACTGAGCCTGCACTCTAGAGTCCGTGCTCTGCCACAAGAGAAGCCACCACAATGAGAAGCCTGTGCACTGCCACAAAGAGTAGCCCCTGCTCACCGCAACTACAGAAAGGCCCGCACGCAGCAACAAAGACCCAACACAGCCAAAAATAAATTCTTTTTAAAAAAAACCTCAATTAACAAATGGCAATAAGAACATACATATCAATAGTACCTTAAATGTAAATGAACTAAAATTTGCAATCAAAAGACAGAGTGAGGGCTTCCCTGGTGGCGCGGTGGTTGAGAGTCCACCTGCCGATGCAGGGGACACGGGTTCGTGACCCGGTCTGGGAAGATCCCACATGCCGCGGAGCGGCTGGGCCCGTGAGCCATGGCCACTGAGCCTGCACGTCTGGAGCCTGTGCTCCGCAACAGGAGAGGCCACAACAGTGAGAGGCCCACGTATCACCAAAAAAAGACAGAGTGGCTGAATGAATATAAAAACAAGTATATAAGCTGCCTACATGCAACTCACAGCAGATCTAGACACATAGAGACTAAAAGTGAGAGGATGGAAAAAGGTATTCCATGCAAATGGAAATCAAAAGACAGTTGGGGTAGCAAAGCTTACATCAAACAAAATCTACTTCAAAATCAAGACTCTTATGAGAGACAAACGAGGACAATATATAATGATTAAAAAATCAATCCAAGAAGTTACAACTGGAAATATACATATACCCAACATAGGAGAACCTTAATACATAAATATTAATGGACATAAAGGGAGAAATTTACAGTAACACAGTAATAGAAGGGGACTTTAACACCCTACTTACATCAATAGATTATCCAGACAGAAAATCAATAAGGAAACACTGGCCTTAAATGACATTAAACCAGGTGGACTTAATTTATATTTATAGAGCATTCCATCTGAAAGCAGTAGAATACACATTCTTTTCAAGTGTACATGGAACATTCTCCAGGATAGATCACATGATAGGCCACAAAGTAAGCCTTAGTAAAGTTAAGAAAATTGAAATTATATCAAGCATCTTTTCCAACCACAGTGCTATGTGAATAGACATTAACTACGAGAAAAAAATTGCAAAAAAACACACAAACCCCACAGGGAGGCTAAACAATACGCTTTCTAAATAAGCAATGGACCACTGATGAAGTCAAAGAGGAAATCAAGAAATGGCTAGAGACAAATGAAAACAAAAACACAATGATCCAAAAACCTAAAGGACGCAGCTAAAGCAGTTCCAAAAGGGAAGTTTATAGTGATATACGCTTGCCTCAGGAAACAAGGAAAGTCTGAAACAACCCAACCTTACACCTAAAGCAACTAGAGAAAGAAGAAAAAACTAACGTAACGTTAGTGGAAGAAAATCATAAAGATCAGCACAGAAATAAATGAAATAGAGATTTAAAAAACAATAGGAAAGATCAATGAAACTAAAAGCTAGCTCTTTGAAGAGATAAACAAAATTGATAAACCTTTAGCCAGACTCAAGAAAAAAAGGGAGCAGGCCCAAATCCATGAAATCAGAAATAAATATGGAGAAGTTACAACCAACATCACGGAAATACAAAGGATCATAAGAGACTACTACTAACAACTATACACCAATGAAGTGGACAACTTAGTAGAACTGGACGAATTCTTAGAAATGTACAATCTCCCAGGATTGAGCCAGGAAGAAATATAAAATATGAACAGACCAATTACCAGTACTGAAATTGAATCAGTAATTTAAAAACTTCCAATAAACAAAAGTCTAGGACCAGATGGCTTCACAGGTGAATTCTACCAAACATTTGGAGAAGAGTTAACACCTATCCTTCTCAAACTATTCCAAAAATTTTCAGAGGAAGGAACACTCCCAAACTCATTCTATGAGGCCACAATCACCCTGATACCAAAACCAAAGATATCACAGAAAAAGAAAATTACAGGCCAGTAACACTGATGAACATAGATACAAAACTCCTCAACAATGCATTAGCAAATCGCCTCCAACAATACATTAAAAAGAGCATACACCATGATCAAGTGGGATTTATCCTAGTGATGCAATAATTTTTCAATATCCACAAATCAATCAATCTGATATACCCCATTAACAAATTGAAGAATAAAAATCAGATGATCACCTCAACAGGTGCACAAAAAGCTTTTGACAAAAGTCGACATCCATTTATGATAAAAACTCTCCAGTGAGTGGGCATAGAGGGAACATACCTCAACACGATGAAGGCCGTATATGACAAACCCACAGCCAACATCAGACTCAAATGGTGAAAAGCTGAAAGAATTTCCTCTAAGATCAGGAACAAGACACGGATGCCCACTGTCCCCACTTTTATTCAACATAGTATTGGAAGTCATAACCACAGCAATCAGAGAAGAAAGAGAAGTAAAAGTGTCACAGTTTGCAGATAATACGATACTATGCATAGAAAATCCTAAAAACGCCATCAGAAAACTATTAGAACTCATCAATTAATTCCATAAAGTTGCAAGATACAAAATTAATATACAGAAATTGGTTGCCTTTCTATACACTAACAACAAACTATAAGAAAGAAATTAAGGAAACAATTCCATTTACCATCACATCAAAAAGAATAAAATACCAAGGAATAAATATACCTAAGGAGGTAAAAGACATGTACTTAGAAAACTATTTCACACTGATGAAAGAAATTGAAGACAACACAAACAGGTGGAAAGATATACTGTGTTATTGGATTTTAAGTATTAATATTGTTAAAATGACCAAACTACCCAAGGCAGTCTACAGATTCAGTGCAATCCCTATCAA
The DNA here is from genome assembly GCF_003676395.1 of Aethalodelphis obliquidens. NCBI lineage: Eukaryota > Metazoa > Chordata > Mammalia > Artiodactyla > Delphinidae > Aethalodelphis > Aethalodelphis obliquidens. The sequence continues at coordinate 54,444,206 of NW_020837947.1, read as the reverse complement.
AATACCAATAGCATTTTTCACAGAACTAGAAAAAATACTGTTAATATTTGTATGGAAACACAAAAGACCCAAAATAGCCAAAACAATTTTGAGAAAGAACAACAGAGCTGGAATCACAGTCCCTGACTTCAGACTATACTACAAAGCTACAGTCATCAAAACAGTCTGGTACTGGCACAAAGACAGACACATAGATCAGTGGAACTGAAAAGAGAGCCCAGAAATAAACCCATGTATTATGGTCAATTAATATGTGACAAAGGAGGCAAGAATACACAATGGAGAAAAGATAGTCTCTTTAGTAAGTCATGCTGGGAAAACTGGACAGCTACATGTAAAGAATGAAATTAAAACATTCTCTAACTCCATATACAAAAACAAACTCAAAATGGCTTGAAGACCTAAATGTAAGACCAGAAACTATAAAACTCCACAGGAAAACATAGGCAGAACACTCTCTGACATTAATCATTGCAACATTTGGGGGGGGGGGGGTCTGTCTCCTAAAGCAAAGGAAATAAAAGCAAAAATAAACAAACTGTACATAATTAAACTTAAAAGCATTTGCATGGCAAAGGAAACCATCAACAAAACAACCTACTGAAAGGGAGAAAATATTTGCTTACTGACATGACCAATAAGTGGTTAATATCCAAAATATATAAACATCTCATACAACTTAACATTAAAAAAAAACGATTAAAAAAATGGGCAGAAGATCTGAAAAGATATTTTTCCAAAGAGGAAATAGAGATGGGTCAACAGGCACATGAAAAGATGCTAAACATTGCTAATCATCAGTGAACTGCAAATCAAAACCAAATGAGGTATCACCTCACACCTGTCAGAATGGCTATCATCAATAAGAACACGAATAACAAACATTGACGAGGATGTGGAGAAAAGGGAATCCTTGTACACTGTTGGTGGGAATGTATTGGTGCAGCCACCATGTAAAACAGCATGGAGGTTTCTCAAGAAACTAAAAATAGAGCTACCGCATGACCCAGCAATTCCACTCTAGGTGTATATCTGAAAGAAAATGAAAACACTAATTTGAAAAGATACGTGCACCACAGTGTGTATAGCAGCATTATTTACAGTTTCCAAGATATGGAAGCAACCTAAGTGTCCATCAAAAGAAGATATGGTGTATATGTGTGTGTGTGTGTATACATACATACACACACACACACACAATGGAGAACTATTCAGTCATTAAAAAGAATGAAGTTTTGCCATTTGCAACAACATGGATGGACTTGGAAGTTATTATGCTAAGTGAAATAAGTCAGATAAAGACAAATACTGTATGATATCTCATATATGTGCAATCTAAAAAATACTATGAACTAGTGAATATAACAAAAAAGGAACAGATTCACAGATACAGAGATATAGTGTTTACCAGTCAGGAGAGAGAAGGAGGGAGGGGCAATATAGGGGTAGGGGATTAAGGGATACAAACTGTTATGTATAAAATAAACTACAAGGATATATTATACAACACAGAGAATGTAGCTAATATTTTACAATAACTATAAATGGAGTACAACCATTAAAAATTGTGAATCACTGTATTATACACCTGTAACTTATATAATATTGTACATCAACTATACTTCAATAAACTTTAAAGAATGAAGTAAAACAAGAAAGGATACATTTTAAAGATAAGATATTCCCTATTTTAACTGAGCTAGAAGACTATGTCTTATAGCTAAATTAGCTTCTGTTGTAAACACTTTAAATCTTTGCTTGAAGTTTTCTTTTGCTTATGGCTTTGTTCTAATTCACTATTTGATCACTTAACTGTGAAATCATACAATCTGTGCTGAAATCGGTAATCAAGTGTGTTTTATTATTCACCAAAGATATCTCTAATGTTCCTAGGTTAATGGTATGCAGTACTTTGCACTTTATTTTTCTGTATAAAAGTTTTAAAGAAAGACATTTAGCCTAAGTGTTGTGATTTGTTGATACAGAATAGATACATTGTGACGGGAAGGAAAGGTGTTTACTAAGAAAAGCTGAATAGTGAACTAAGAAACAAACAGCTTACACATCGTCTATTCTAATATTTCTGCCAACAAAGAAATTCCTCCTATATGCCAAGAAGACAGTGTCCTTTACAGGCCCAAATTCTTCCAGCAATGGTAAACTCTCTACTCTGTGTATCCACTCATCCTTTTTTAATATAGTGCTGACTTAGCAGGACTTCATCAAAGTGACCCCAAACCTGCTTGCCTATAACTTCCAAATGTTGATCCTGTTCTTTGGAGATACACAAAATAAGTGTAACCTCTCCCTTAAAGCATTATGGTACAGGAAAATATGTTTTATTTTGATGAATATTTTTGGCCAAGTTCAACTTATTTTCCTTTCCACAGGAATTTTTTGTGTGCATAGTTGTATAATTTATCATCCAATGTTTCCTGAGGTAGTTTTCCCCTTCTTTCTTCCTTTTTTTTTGAAGATAATTTTGCATTTTATCATTTACTATCTTACTTGTGTTTTAATTACTAGTTTACTTACTGGTTTAATTTTTTGATAATGCGTGTGAAATAAAAACATTACACACACATAGACATATAGGTACATACATAGATGCAGAGGTACATATATGTCTATCTACCTGTCTATCATCTGTACACACACACACATATCAGAATATCTCTGCTAGAGTTTAACTTCTCTTTTACTGTCTCACTGTTTCAATCATTCTATTATTGATACCTCTCAAACCACTCACAATTTGGTCACCTTCCAGGAGAAAAGTTCTTTATGGAAGCCATGTTGTAAGGAGGGACAGAGGAGCCAGTAAGAAGAAAAAATATTTACCATAAGTGCATAAGGAATTTGTCAGGCTTCATTACCTCTGTTTAATTAACTAATTGTTCATATATATGCCTTGTCAAAATGCTTTTAGAATAGGATTAGGACAAAAATACTATTTTGGACATTGCTGACTTAATACAGATTTTCATCCTAATGAACCAAAGCCTGCCTCACTATAGCTTCCAACCACTGATTCTTTTCTTTGGAGATGTACAAACTTAGTGAGTTTGTATATCTTCTTTGGAGATATACAAACTCACTCCACCTCACCATCTGTCATAAAACTCTGTGATACACTTATTTCAACTCCTTGATACGGAAAAAATTACTGTTTATCCTGGAGAATATGTGGTTAGATTGAGGACTCACAGATAATTCAATTCTTAGGTTTCCTGCTTGAATGAATAGTGATAATGTTTAACTTGATGAGGGGGACATGAAGTATGAAACAGGTTGGTGAAAAAAATCAAGATTTCTGTTTTATACATGTTAGACTTGTGGTATCTGAATTGTGATCTCTGGAAGACATTTGATTGGAGATATCAAGAACAGCAGTCAACTGGATATTCAAGTTTTGGGCTCAGATTAAAGGTTTTGGCTGAGGACATGAATTTGGAAGTCATATACATAAATTTAGTATTTAAATCTTTGTGAAAGGATGACACCCTTTACAGAGAGTATATAGTGGGCAAGAATAATTCCAAGGGGCAGTCCCTGAGAAACCCAACAGTTTCAGTCAGAATCAATAAAGGAAACTCAAAACGTTATAGTAGAAGGAAATCACTAAGTATGACAAAAATATAAAACTCATTATTTCTGAGCCAAACTCATCCAGCTATTCCTCCTTCATTGTCTACTTTAATATTAACTCTTGAGTCAAAATATATGTTAAGTAGAATCTATAAATCCTGGTTTGAAAACCCTCCTGGGCTAAGCTGACTGGCTTTTCAGCAGGCATTTCTTTGAACTTAAATGGTGAAGAACATACAGCTATAACTCTGAGGTATCACCCGAGCAGTCTCTGAAATAAATAAGAATCTTGAGAAGTAGGAAAGGAATCTCAGTGGTATGTCACCTGCCCTGTTACTGCACGTGGCTTGTAAAAATCAGGCAATACATATTCCACTGAAATAAAAGAATATGGAAAGCAGTTCATCTTCTATGAGGATATTTCATACTTTTCTGGCTCTTTCATAGGTACTGATTTCATGCTCTAAAGTCAGGTGATAGTTTACTATGAAACTAGACTTAAACCATTTTAAATTAAGCTGAAAGAAAAAGAAGAGACTATAAACATTGGACTGAAAAATCTGTTCTTGAGATATGAATGTATGTTAGTGTTACCTGGAAAATTACATATTTTATTATCCTCCAAAATTCCCCTTATAATTTACTTCCCTTTTATTGCTATCCAATTTCTTGGATTCCCATGGGTTTATTTGTACAAGATCAAATTATTTGAATAAATGTAGGCATCAAGTTAATCCAAAAGCAATGTTGTAAGTAATAATGAAATAATAGCATATAGCTAAAAGCCAAAGCAACATAATACAACACTGTTAACATTAACAATGCAAGATGTAAGCAAAGTAAAAACTACAAACTCTACTTTGTTTAGAATGCAACGTGGGATAGGCTTCAGCACTATTTAAATCAAGCTTGTTAAAAGTCAAGAATATTGACTGTAAAATTGTTTCCCTAAACAAAACTTTGACATTGTAAAATTTGAACTATTTTATTTTCATAGCTGAAGTTGTTTATGATAAAATCTACTCTGTGAAAATGTGTTTGGCAACAAACAGTAATCCATCAATATAGCATTACAGACAACAAACAAAAGCTGAATGTCCTTATTTCAAGATAAGAGAAAATGTACTCTAAAACTGTTCAGTATTTTTCTTATATTTGAATGCTTTAAAAATTCTGCAACATCAGGAGTACATAGTTTGTTATAGCAAAGAGAAAATATCAATTATTAGCTAGTGCAGACTGATTTACCTCTGATTTTAGCTGTTTATGTGGGAGAATAAAATATTCAAACTCAGACAACTTTATTTATGTTCTCACTGAGAGAGGGAGGGAGGGAAGGAAATAAGAAAGGAGGGAGGAGGGGGAGATGAAGACAGAGAGAGAGGGAGGGAGGGAGAGGGAGAGAGAATGAATATGAAAAATTGCCACAAAGCAAGTTTAGCAAGAGGAGAAGGAGATACTAATTATTATTGTAGCTTGTGTTTCCTGGCAACACCAACATTAGGTTTAAAATTAAGCAAAGCTATCACATTATCCCATAGTATGTGTTGGCTTATTTCTCCACTTATAAATTTCAAGATCTCTAGCTTTCATTATCTTCTCCCCTACTATTCCCTGGAGAAAATATCTTTCAAAATAAAGAACAAAATATATTCAGATAAGTAAAAAACTGTGCATTGAAAATATTAAAGGAAGTGTTTTTAGGCAGAAGGAAGAAAATGATTCCAAATAGAAGCACATTAAAATAAGAAAGAACATAGGAAAGGGTGAATATCCAGCTAAACTGAAATTAATATTATTTAAAACAATACTATGTTGTAATGTGCAAGTATATGTGAAATTAAAATAGATGACAAGTGAAGACAATGGTGAGGTAGTGGCAAAGGAATTAAAGTGCAATAAAATTCATAATGTGAGGTAGTAACAAAAGTAATAATTTAAAGTAACTAATAAGTTATGGGTGCATAGTATAATCTCTAATGTAATTTCAAAAAGACTAAATAATCTACGAATGGACAAAGAGCATAATGAAAATACTTGATTAAAACAGGGAAGAGAAGAAATTGTTAACTACATATACATATATGAATATAAATATAATGCATACATTAATAAGAAGAATTCATCCAGGCAATATAAACATCTTCTACAAATAAAGATCTAAACCCTAAACCCATCATCCTAAAACTGGATTATTTGCTCTCAGCTTATGATATATTTGGATAAAGAAACTAGCAAATTCCAATTCATTGTATCTAAGTAAGTTCTAAAAACAGATTCTGTTTCCTTTTTTTTCCCTAAATTTCCTTTACACTCTTCTAAAAATTGGTTAATAAAATTAAACATTTCCCACTGAGAGTCTTTTTCAAATAAGGTTCACTTGACAAAATCAGATTTTACTATAATTTTATCACAATTTATATTTGATCTGAAATGTATCATAACTAGCATATAAATAAACACATAAAAATCATAGTCATGCCTAATGTACATAGTCATACATCAGAAAGAGAGAGGAGAAAAAAGGAAATTATAAATAAAAATCAAATTCTTATGAAGATTTTATGAGCAGATAGAATGTCGTATTTTAGAACCAATGGATTTTCTAAATAATAGATTTTCTGAACCACCAAAATATATGAAATGATTAATTAAAACTAATTTTAAAATACATAATTGAGGATATAACTTAGGATTTGAAAATTATTTTTCAAATATTAAAATTCAACCAAAATACAATAACTTCACATCTTTTGGTTTTTTTTACAATGCAATACACTCATTCTCAAAATCCCACTATTACCTCTGGAATGAAAGTGTAAGTTTCAAGAAAAAATTTGTGACACAGAAAAAAATAACTTGGAGAGTAGAGAACCACTGAAGATGGCCAAGAGTGTATTTCAGAAAGCAGTTTTTCTAGATTTCTAGAAAATGTTTTTCTAGATAATCTCTTGTATACTTAGTGGAGCATGCCAGCTTATCATGTAGTTTTTTGTTTGTTTCTTTTCATGGCCTAATTAACTAAAAGAATCAGGGAAGAATTCCAATTTTAAATCGTTATATAAAATGGGAAAGCCAGATCACACATTTATAGGAATAACTGGCTCAGTTATTGACCTTCACATTTCTTGATTTATAGAAGTATCCATAAATAGCTCCTAGAGATCAATAAGGACAAGTTAAAATACCTAGTTAAAAATGGACAAAGAAAATACTATGGAGACAATAAAAAAGATCAGTGGTTGCCAGGGGTGGGGCAAAGATGAATAGGCAGAGCACAGAGGACTTCTAGAGCAGCAAAAATACTCTATACAGTATTATAACAGATATATGTAATCATACAGTTGTCCAAGCCCAGATATAGGTATTCATACATTTATCCAAACTCACTATGAGTGAACCCTAAGTTAAACTATGGACTTTGATTATGATGTGTCAGTTTACATTCATTACTGGTAAAAAAAAAAAAAAAAAAAAAGTACCATTTTGGAGAGTGATGTTGATAATTGAGGCTATGCACGTATGGGGTACATGGGAAATCTATCTCCCTTTCAACTCTGTTACAAAACCTAAAACTCCTCTAAAAAAATAGTCATAAAAAATGGATGAAGAACATGAATGCTTCACAGAAGAAATGCAAATTTAAATCTGATCAAGTGAATACATACGTACATGCAAACTGAAACAATAGGGCATCCTTTTAGCTTCTTAAATTGGAACATAATTTTTAAAAATGATAATACTTAACATTTGAAAGTAAATGAGAAAATAATTTTATACATAAATAATGGAAGTATAATTTAACTTTGCTCTTTCACATATTTTCTGAATTCTGTTTTTACATGTGTCTCTTGTATACAATGTAGAGTTGTGCTATGATTTTTCTAATGTGATCCTTTTTCTCTTTAAATGGGGTAAAGTCATTTTACATTTACTTTATGACAGATATGTTTCTAACCTATTCCGTATTATTCTGTGATATATTTCTGTTCTCATACTGTGTTTTATTGTCTTGTTTGCGTTTGTATATTTTCTGATATTTAGCAAGGTTTTGTTCTAAGTCTGGTAGTTACCTTTATAATTGTTACTATATAAGGGTATTTCCTAGCTTTCTATTTCTTTAAGGATCATAACTATTAATTCCCTATGAGAAAAAAAGCAGAAAAAAAGAAGAGAAAAAAGTGAGCTTCTCTTTTTCTCCTTTACATTCCTTTATTTCTCTAAGATAAGTATATACAATTATGTACTTCCTGTGTTTACCTTTATACTGTTATACTATCATGGGTTTTATAAACAGAGTAATGGTAGCTTTATAGATGTGATAATCAAACTTCTCTGCATCTCTTCTTATATATCATTTTTCCCTTCTACACCACCTTTCTACATTGTAGAGTATGTAATTCTGATTTTTACATCTTTACAAGATTATATATTAACATCCTACTTAATGACGAGAAAGCTAGAAGCATTTCCCCTAAGATCAGGAACAAGGTAAGGAAGTTCCTCCCTATTACTCCTTTTCAATATTGTACTGGAAGCCCTAGTTAATGCAATAAGAAAAGGAAAGGAAATACAAGATATACATATTGAGAAGGAAAATATAAAAGTGGCTTTGTTCACAGATGCCATGACTGTCTACATAGAAAACATTTAAGAACTGAAACATACACACACACCCCTGCCTGAAACTAATAAGCAATTACATCGAGGTTACAGGATATAAGTTTCTTATACCAATCAATTGCCCTCTCATAAACCAGCAATAAAAAAGTAAAATTTGAAGTTAAAACACAATACCATTTACATTTACACCCCCAAATTACTTAGGTATAAATGAGGAAAATTACAAAACCCTTATGAAACAAAGACAAACTAAATAAATGGAGCGATATTCCATGTTAATGGACAGGAAGACTCAATATTGTCAAGATGTCAGATCTTCCCAACTTTATCTATAGATTCAATGCAATCTCAATGAAAACCTCAATGTATTATTTTGTGTAGATTAGCAAACTGATTCTAAATTTATACAGAGAGGCAAAAGACCCAGAATAGTCAACACAATATTGAAGGAGAAGAACAGTTAGTGGCTTGACAATGACTTGCACTAGAAAAATGATAAAACTTTTGTCATACTATGTGTTACTGAAACATTTATTAAATAGCAAAATATTTACCAGCTGATAATTTTATAGTGTTCTACTTCACGCTAGAATATGAATGCCCTCTTGAAGGACTTTTAATATTATCATATAATATGATCAATAAACATTTTATTTGAAAATGGAGCCCATATAATTTTTCTGAACAACATAAACGGGAGTTATTTTCCTCATGAATGCAGGTGTGTGTGTGTGTGTTTGTCTTGTTGTTTACAGTAATTAATATGCAAATTCAGGGATTATTTCTCTAAGCTGTTGCATGGAGTTTAAAAGATCCAAATTAAAGCATTTTTTAATTGGCACCAACTATTTAGTTTTCAATCAATCAACTTGAAAAATATACAGTTGACTCTTCATATCTGCAGATTCTGCATCCACAGATTCAACCAACTGCAGACTGAATATACTACATGGTCCATGGTTGGGAAAGGGAGGGTTGACTGTAAGGGACTTGAGTATCTACAGATTTTGATATTCGCAGTGTGTCCCGGCACCAATCCTCCCGTGGTTGCTGAGGAATGACTGTATTTTTAATTCAGATTTCCTCAGAGTAAATAAAGCATAGCCCATCCCTTTTCAGCAGAATTATCTGAAGTTCCTAAAATGCTAAAATGCCACCATTAAAAGTAATATAATGTGCCTCTGATGTATCAAAGGGGAAAAAAAACCTGCCTTGGCTTACTTAGGAATGTGAGAATTGTTTACATTATCAAATATATTAACAGATTAAAAGATCATTTCAGTATACTCTGGATAATGTTTTATTAAAACCATTGATGATAAATACTCTTAACACACGAAGGAAAACGTCCTTGTCCTTACAAAGCATAATCTAAAATGTCAATAGGTAAGATTATGTAATAGCAGTATCTCATTTTGCATAAATTTTTTATAAGGCAGCTCAGGGCTCCAAAAGGAAGTATGCCTGCAAACAAGGTGAAAACTACATAACCTTTTACAACCTAGCCTCAAAAAACAGCAGCATTTATTACACATTCTCTTGGTTACAAATAAGTAACAAGTCTGTTCTGGATACAAGAGGACATAACATAGATCCACCTCTTGAGAGGAGAACTATGAAGGTCACATTGTAGAAAAGCATTGGCTAGACAGAATTTTTCACCATCAAAAAAAAAAAAATCTGCCATAGTCTGCTATTTGGCCACAATTCATATCATTTCTATAGGCAAAATATTCTCATTCTTTCCTCTAGGACCACCAGTCTCAGCTTATTACAACAGTAGTTCAAAAACCATGTGCCCAAAGTTCAGATGCTCGTGAACTGTATCAGGTCTACATGTGGAAAAGACTCCTCAAGTACTGTTCCTCTGGGAAACTAAAAAGACAATATATCTCCCACTATTACAGCCAACATGCAATTGTGTGAAAGGCATAGAATAACAACCATAGACACTCTTATTAGTCTGCTTGGGCTACCATCACAGAATACCACAGACTGGGTGACAAACAAACAAACAAAAAAGCCAAAAAAAATTACTTTTTCACAGTTCAGTTAGCTTGGAAGTCCAAGATCAAGGTGCCAGCAGGGTTGGTTCCTGGTGAGACCTCTCTTCCTGGTTCCTCACTGTGTCCTCACATGGCCTTTTCTCTGTGAATATGCATCTCTGATCTCTTCTTAAAATTACAATAGTTCTATTGGAACAGGGCCCCAACCTTATGACCTCATTTAACCTAATCTCCTGGAAGCTCTATCTCTAAATACAGTCAGATTGGGAGTTAGGGCTTAAACATATGAATTTTGAGGGGATACTATTCAGTTCATAACACATTTCTATTCAAAAATGTGGAAATTTGGAAGCACATAGTAGTCACTGGACAACCGCAATTCTAAAATCCAGCTAGGACCAGGTTCCCACTTCCTTGATTAGGGTTTATCTGTGTTTTCTGGGTTCTCCACGTCTCCTGACTCTGTCCTCCGGGCTCTTCCACTCTGTATAAGCTCTCTTTTCTATATAAAGTGGCATGGTCTACAAATGAGTATCTTTCAAAGCTTGCTTCTTATTTGTCAAAGCCTTCTTTTCATTGAATACTCATTAACCCTTTCACTTCAAACTGATACAATTTCTTTACATGTTACGGACTTGCTGTGAATCAGTTGATAATCTACTTTGTTAAAAAAAAAAAAAGTGAAAACAGAAACAAATAGAAAACATGCCAATAGCTTTAGCCATATGTCCGCCTAAAATATAAAACATATTCCTCAAATCCAGGTTTATCTACAACCACATGACTTGAGCTGACCAGAACACAGCTGAATGGATTGCAGCTATTCAACCAATCTAATAGAAATCAACCTACAGAATGACAGAATCTGAATAGATTATTTTGAACCAATGTGAACTATAAAAAAAGACACAGAGGCTCTAGTCAGCTAATTCTAGAAGGTAAATCTAAAAGACCAACCCTGAGTATAGCACATGAAACCAAAGTCATGTGTATGTCAAATTAGTGGTGAGTAGACATCTGAAGAGATAAATTTAAAATCTTTATAATCCTGTTTCAGAAAGGAGAACGGAACAGAGGACAGAAAGGCAAAGAAAGGAAATAAATGAATCCAGCAGACATCTGAATTTTCTAATCCCCAGTAGTGCAGGGTAGTGCAGGCTATAATACTGCATCTGGATTCAATGATATTCTCATGTAGACCAAATTACCCACCCTTTCGTTCTTCAGTTTGAGTAATTTTTATCTCATATTTAATCTCTGAATAATCTCTAATGAGAAAAAATTCCCAAACAGGATGGTAGCTTCAGAGTATTGTCAAATTTATTCAACATAGTTGGTTATAATGGAAACTTTAAAGCTGGGTTAAGGAGACTATACATTATAGGAGTGGAATTCTGACTAAAAATGATCTCCTGAACCTTTAGAGAACGGAATTTTATACCCAGGAAATTACTAGTATTCCCAAAATTCATTTCATAAGAAAAACAATACACAAAGGTGAAACAAAACATACACACTAAAAAAGTGAAATTAAAAGTTGGGCATTCTAGAGATAAACCCACGCACATATGGTCAACTTATCTTTGATAAAGGAGGCAGGAATGTACAGTGGAGAAAGGACAGCCTCTTCAATAAGTGGTGCTGGGAAAACTGGACAGGTACATGTAAAAGTATGAGATTAGATCACTCCCTAACACCATACACAAAAATAAGCTCAAAATGGATTAAAGACCTAAATGTAAGGCCAGAAACTATCAAACTCTTAGAGGAAAACATAGGCAGAACACTCTATGACATAAATCACAGCAAGATCCTTTCTGACCCACCTCCTAGAGAAATGGAAATAAAAACAAAAATAAACAAATGGGACCTAATGAAACTTCAAAGCTTTTGCACAGCAAAGGAAACCATAAACAAGACCAAAAGACAACCCTCAGAATGGGAGAAAATATTTGCAAATGAAGCAACTCACAAAGGATTAATTTCCAAAATTTACAAGCAGCTCATGCAGCTCAATAACAAAAAAACAAACAACCCAATCCAAAAATGGGCAGAAGACCTAAATAGACACTTCTCCAAAGAAGACATACAGATGGCCAAGAAGCACATGAAAGAATGCTCAACATCATTAATCATCAGAGAAATGCAAATCAAAACTACAATGAGGTATCACCTCACACCAGTCAGAATGGCCATCATCAAAATACCTACAAACAATAAATGCTGGAGAGGGTGTGGAGAAAAGGGAACACTCTTGCACTGCTGGTGGGAATGTGAATTGGTACAGCCAATATGGAGAGCAGTATGGAGGTTCCTTAAAAAACTACAAATAGAACTACCATATGACCCAGCAATCCCACTACTGGGCATATACCCTGAGAAAACCATAATTCAAAAAGAGTCATGTACCAAAATGTTCATTGCAGCTGTATTTACAATAGCCCAGAGATGGAAACAACTTAAGTGTCCATCATCGGATGAATGGATAAAGAAGATGTGGCACATATATACAATGGAATATTACTCAGCCATAAAAAGAGACGAAATTGAGCTATTTGTAATGAGGTGGATAGACCTAGAGTCTGTCATACAGAGTGAAGTAAGTCAGAAAGAGAAAGACAAATACCGTATGCTAACACATATATATGGAATTTAAGAAAAAAAATGTCATGAAGAACCTAGGGGTAAGACAGGCATAAAGACACAGACCTACTGGAGAACGGACTTGAGGATATGGGGAGGGGGAAGGGTGAGCTGTGACACAGCGAGAGAGAGGCATGGACATATATACACTACCAAACGTAAGGTAGATAGCTAGTGGGAAGCAGCCGCATAGCACAGGGAGATCAGCTCGGTGCTTTGTGACCACCTAGAGGGATGGGATAGGGAAGGTGGGAGGGAGGGAGACGCAAGAGGGAAGAGATATGGGAACATATGTATATGTATAACTGATTCACTTTGTTATAAAGCAGAAACTAACACACCATTGTAAAGCAATTATACCCCAATAAAGATGTTAAAAAAAAAAAAAGAAGAAAGTACCATACAAATTAAAAAAAAAAAAGTTGGGCATTCATATATTTGTGATTCCATTTTTAAAGCCAACTCTTCAATTTATAATGATTCAATATTGTTATGATTTACATTCACTGTACATAGTTTGAAATGTTTTATTAAAAATACAAAACCCTAAAACTCATAAAAATAATGTTATAAATTATTCCAATATGAAACATGGATAGAAGTTTAATTCACATATTTTAGAGTTGTCTCAGGGTTATCTAAAATGCCACACCTGTTTACTCAGGGGAAAACTAAAAGCAGAAATTAATAACTCTGTCCTTCTTATTTGAATAATATGTACAAAGATCTTTGTTTTTCTCACATAGCAAGAATCAGCTAACCAATACTATGGATAAGAATGATAAAACTCATATAATTGGAAAACCAAGTAATCATTTCTCTGGGGTACCTTAACCAACAGACCTTAAGAATTATTTAAACTACAATTAATTATATTCAAACTTAAAACTAGGTGACAGTGTTTAAAAGTATATCAAATTTTCTAATTTTCTCACTCTGGGTATTTTCTTTCAACCAAAAATGTCACATATGCAACACAGCACACAGAAAGCAAAGAACTGAATAAAACAATTATTTTTCAGGAAAAATTGATCTGGCATTCCAAAAGTGCAATAACACATCTTCAGAACTCAAACTCATATTCTTAGTGTAAGTGAGTAACAAACCTAAATCTATGTGCAGGAGATAATCACAACTATCATATTTCTAATCCTGCCAGCTGAATCAACTTTGCTGATGTGGAATTAGATTTTAGTTAGCCCCTCATTACTGACTATAAGCAATAATGATATTGAGTCTTGATTCTTATAGCATTCTTTGGTTTCTCTTTTTTATATTCTTTTTTCCCAGCTTTATTGAGATATAATTGATATATCATGTCATGTAAGTTTGATTACAGCATGTTGGGTTGTTACACTTACATGTTGCAAAATAATTTCCACCATATTATTAGCTAGCACCTCCATCACATCACATAATTACCATTACTTTCTTTGTGGTGAGAACACTTAAGCCCTTTTCCATCTTCTGGATTGGTGAGCCTCACGATCCCTATAATGCTCCTATGTCATAGTCTTTTTATCCGATACACTAACAGAGGAAAGCTGTCTGATGGTTGTAGGTATGACTATTTCTAGCTGCCTGTATGTCATGTTAACTGAAGACTAATTTAAATCATGAGACCCCACTGTAATATGCACTGCAGTAATACACACTGGCATATATTATTGTTCTAGTAATATAAGAAATAATCTGGACTTTTAAGATCTTTGGCTTAAACTTCACTAACGAGCCATCCTTGAAGTAAATTTTTGAAGGGAACTGCTAAGAATGAGTAACATGAATGATATGAAAATGCAATTCGCATGTGGATAGCAATCAATTTATGAAAAACATCTCAGATGGATAGAAGCTTGGTTTTTTCCTACATGTTTATTAAATATTTATATGAAGCATAGCTATATATCTGAAGTTTTACTTAATTAGATACAATTAAATACACATTTTTCACGTTGTACTTATATTTCAATGTAAGTTAAGGAACTGTCCTGAGTATGGCTTAAGATAATTTTTATAAGACAGAAGTACACAGTTTGCCAAAAAGAGAAAGGTACTGTACTTTTAGATAACACGGGTAAATGGATGCATTATAGAAATTCTGCACATCATTTATACATGTCTAAATGTAATAGCAAAAAATGCATCATCATATATCATTTCCCTTTCATTATTTAAAGTATACTAAGGTCACCTCCAAAGTTAAGAAAATATTGGCCATTTTATTTATTATGGGATGGAAAACAAAACCAGTAATCTCTTTTAGGACTGCAAGTACATTTTCCCTTTGAATTTTGTTTCTTCCCCCTCTCTTTTATGATACCTTGATGCTGATTTTACCAGGGAAACAAAGACCATGATAATGTGAAACATAAATTTCCTGAGCTAAATGGAGTCCAGTAAGTGAAACACTGAATGCAAAGCTGTTAGATAAGGAATGGCAGGTTACCATAAATTAAGCAATAGCCATTCAGGAGAGTATGACAGTAGAATTTTAAAAACCTCATTTATCAACTACTAAGAATATATCCTGTTTACATAGAATGTTTAAAGAATGTGAAAAATAAACTTTATAAAATCCTTCTTTCCATCTTTGACAATACGTAAGAACATATTCTAATCAGATAGGTGTTAAGTCCATTATGCCTATTGACAGTTTGATTATACAGTGGCCAGGAAATATGGAATCTTTTTATTTATTTTACGTAAGTTAAATCTATTTATAAGTAATTCTGAAGGGCCTGGGCTATTGTGAGAAGTCAAGGAAGGGAAAGTTTTTGTGTGCTAATATGGAAAATAAGAGTCTAATTCTCATATATTGAATGATAAAAAAGGGATATAGACTATAGATAAGGTAGTTACAGAGATGCATAACGAGTTCATACTTTCTTTTATACCAAATGTTACATTTTAACTCTAAAAAGTATGTGTATTGAGATTATGAAGGGAGTGACAACTACATTTAAAGATCTCATATTCCTTAGCTACAGTGGATAGAAAATCCCTCTACCCTAAATGTTGAGGTTTTGTTGGTGATGAACTTCCCCAAGAACTGCATTTCTTCTCCAAATTGATCACCCCCAAAAGAGAAAGAAATTAGAGGATTGATAAATGGGCTTAATAAAGACACATGCAAATGCTTTTTTCGTAATCCTTATTATAACTCATTACTATCACTCCCACCAACTTGAAGGTTTATAAATTACCGAACAGCCATAGCTGTTTTTTTCATTATTTGACAATTACAGTTGAAAACATTGCACTGGCACACTAATCCTATTTTGCTCAATAGTTTTGGCACCTGACATCCATTTAATGAGCATAAGTTCACAGGTGGAAAAACATTTTAAGTAAATTTATAAAGAGAAAGATTCATCACAGTTTTTAAATCACAAAAATATATGTTAAAAATTAGTAGTTAAAGTTGTTTCATATCATTGGCAGGCACTATATTTACTGTAAACTCATCGATGGATGTCTGGTTAGGTGACAAATAGCTTGAACTCTATTTCAATTTCATACCCATCAAAATCTTTTCTGTTTATTTCTACTAAACTGGAAAATATCAACAGCCATAAGTCATTAGGATTCAATATTTTGTAATCTTATTTGAACAAATTTGGTATTTAAGAAACAGTAAACTCATACAAATTAAAGAGGATTCTCACTGAAATATCCATTGTTTAGAAAAGAGATGTGCATATCGCAACAAAATCTAGAAAGTCAACTGTTTTAACTTTGCAGATAATGCCATAGGTCTGAATCACAGATTTAAAATAATAATTATCTTTTATTATCTTTATTATCTTAATTGATCCCCTTCTCCTCACGCAAGAAACAGACCCTGAGAGAAGGATTATGTACATGAGGTGGAGGGAACACTGGAAGAAGACAGGAGAAATGATTAAAAAAAAAAAAAAAAAGTTTGGGCAGCCAGTATGGGGAGAGTTACTGAGCCAACTTTACAGTGAGTGACTGAAGTTTAAACTCTTAGAGAAAATCTTGGAAATAGTACAAAATACCTGCTTCAAAATTATCCTCAGGCAAGGGAGCTGCAATAATTATAGTTTTATATCCATCAGTAATTCATTGGGTAAAGGCTGCCTCCAAAGAGACGTTAAATCTTAGCCAATTCTAATCACGTATGCTCCCAGGCAAAGCATATGCTAGCAACCCAAGGGTGGCAATGAACATGATGTATGTGTTGACCACCAGAAATCAGGCTGAGGGACACTGAAATGGTATGTGGATCTGAGGGTAATTGGCTGAGCACTGAAAGTGTCTGCTACATTTCTCTTTACCAGTAGAATTCACATTCTATATCAACACGACATATGTTTATTATGAGCACTTATTAAGTTCTTACCCACAGATTTTTCGTTACTATTTTTTCATTAATTTTGTATTTCAATTATTCAGTTTGGAGGCAATGGTCAATCTCTGTATTTTAGAGATAAATTATGCAAAGCAATATTGACACACAAGAAAAGTCCATGGAAATTGTATGAGAATGCATTAACAAAACACACTGTATTCTATTAACTAAACATTACCTGAATAAATTAATATATCTGTATAACATATTTAACATGTTTACAAAGCATCAAAATTCTTGTGCTGCTAGGTGAAAGGTATATGAGAGTTCTGTATTACTTTTGCAACTTTTCTGGAAGTTTAAATTTAAGTAGGTAAAATAGTTAAAAATTTTTCTGGAAGTTTACATTTAAATAGTTAATTTTTTCTTTTAATATCAAGAAGAACCTGGTTGTGACAAGTGGGATGATAAAAGCATGAAAAATATAAAGTGAATGCTAAATATTTAATAATAATTAATCATATATTTCATATCTGTCACATAAATGCATCATTGCTTAACTCTCTTTTCACTTTAAAACTGTTTGACACCTGATAGACTTTCAGAATACACCAGTTTTTCATAGGTTTTATTGTGAAAAACTACGCCAAAAATATAGCATGCAAATCAGGCTACGATGCATCTTTAAGGTGAAACTGTAGGACAAGAAATTAGATGCTCTGTATTTGCCACTTTTCCAGAACTTAAAACAAAACAAAACAAGATCTTGTTGAACCAAAGATCAGATATGGACTGTTTACAACAGCTGGTATTAATTACTTTCTTCCCTGATGACTAAAAAGCAGATGTGATAATTAAATGACAAAAGTGTCATATATCAGTCAGAAGGAATAATATCCTCATAGTACTACTTGTTCACAAGTAGAAATCAATCTGTTGTTTAGAGCAAATTACAAAATCTTATTTGTGTAGACCCTGTTAGCCTGGAAGAGCCTCTTTTGGTTGAAGCTGGTCTGCTGTTGTCACTAAGTCTGATTCTCTGTTGATCAGAGGATGCCAAGGCTCAGCTTCACCTTCACCATCTGGCTGTCATGGAACATTCAAGGGAACGAACAGACGCGTTCAGAGGATTCCTACCAAATATAAGGCCTAGAAATGTCTCAATTAAAACTCTCTTTCTCATTGTACACCGTTATGTATATGAGAATGGCTCAAACTTTTAATAATGAAATATTTTTAAAAAGCACTAAAATAACAACATCCATAATTTTTCAAACAAATAACAAAGATCCCTCATGATGTTAAAATGATCTCTAAGTAGCTTCTCTTGGATATTTTCACCATAGGATAAAGAGATGTCATATAGATATGTATGAGAATAAAATCTTATGGTAGGTGACATAATTTATATATTGATTGAAGACATAAGGACACATGCTTAAATCTATTATATAATTTATAGTATAATAAATAAAAAGCAAGTCCCCAACATTTCTCTATTTAATATAGATATGTCAATGTGTTTATACACTGAATTATACTATAAAGCTCTTGCAAGCAGTAAATCCCTCTTTGACAAGTGCTCTTATTTTTTTTCTGTCACAATACATTTTCTAAATAAGGCATTATGTTTATAGTAGTTGAATATATGAGTCAATAAATAGCTCTTGAAGGTGATGGAATGCCAAAACAAAGCAGAGATGTTTGCTAACCACCAAGCCATCCGTTTGTAATATATATCAATATGATGGACATTATTCCCACTAGTCTAAATATTCACACAATAAAGGAATCAACAATTTAACGTAGTCTATTCCAAAGTTGTACTGTTTTGAATCAGTATATTATTTTGTCAGTGAATAAAATAAGAAAAACACATTACAGCAAAACTCATTAAGTATTTCCTATTGCAAATCTGTAGATTAGGGAATTGATCCTTTATATAATATTTAATGTTAGTTTCCCTTGTTTTGATAAATATGTCTGTTACACCGTTTGCTATTACATGAGTACATAGTCTATCCTTTTGATTTCTATTGCCACGTTTCAAAATTTCACCTATGGACATTTTAGCAACAACTCATACCTTAAGGACAGGTTAATATTTCTACTTTTATAAGTCACCAAAAGCACAGAAACCTCTAAAGGGAAACCCAAATGAGCTGTTTCTTAGCCTGCTGTGGGATCTAAATAGTAAATACAAATTAAATAATGTTTTAATTACATTAAATCCTCGTTATTTTACTTTAAATTTTGTGGGAAATTTTAAAAGACATAATCCCAGTTATGTGA
The DNA here is from genome assembly GCF_003676395.1 of Aethalodelphis obliquidens. Classification (NCBI taxonomy): domain Eukaryota; kingdom Metazoa; phylum Chordata; class Mammalia; order Artiodactyla; family Delphinidae; genus Aethalodelphis; species Aethalodelphis obliquidens. The sequence continues at coordinate 54,424,742 of NW_020837947.1, read as the reverse complement.
TATATTTTTAACTCAAATAATCATCTGTAAATAGACCAGTAAATACATAAAGCTTTCTTTATAGATTAAGCATGATCAAAACTTACTGTTCCAGTAACATTACATGTATTTTAGAGAATATGCAACCAATACTAAAACAGCCTTGAAAATAATCTGGAAAGAAGGAAGAACAACATGTGTATTCCTGTGAATAGTGAATTTCAGAGAAAGGAAGCCTAGAACATTGTAATGCAACATATTAAATGCTGATAAAAGTAAAAAATAGAAATATAATATTGTTTAATAGAGATGCCATTTTTCTCTTGCATTGGTATGTAGCACTACACGTGAAAGGGTAAAATACGAATAGAAATTAAACCATATGATCCAGCAATCCCACTCCTGGTCATATATGCAGAGAAAAACATGGTTTGAAAGGGTACGTGCACCCCAATGTTCACTGCAGCACTATTTACAATAGCCAGCACATGGAAGCAACCTAAGTGTCCATTGAAAGATGAATGGCTAAAGAAGATATATACATATATACAATGGAATATTACTCAGCCATTAAAAAGAATGAAATAATGCCATTTGCAGCAACATGGATGAACTTAGAGATTATCATACTAAGTGCAGTAAGTCAGACATAGAGAAATATGATATCACTTATATGAGGAATCTAACAAAAAATGATACAAATGAACTTATTTACAAAGTAGAAACAGACTCACAGACTTAGAGAATGAACTTATGGGGGGAAGGGTAGGGGGGAGGGATAGATTGAGAGTTTGAGATTGACATGTACACACTGCTATATTTAAAAAAGATAACCAACAAGGACCTACTATATAGTACAGGGCATGCTGCTCAATTTTCTGTAATAACCTAAATGAGAAAAGAATTTGAAAAATAGATACATGTATATGTATAACTAAATCACTTTGCTGTACACATGAAACTAACACAACACTGTTAATCAACTATGCTCCAATATAAAATAAAAATTTTTTTAAATTATAGTCATCCCAGTGGATGTGGAAAAAAAATAAATGAAAGATATAAAATAGTAGCAGAACTGAACAACAAAATCAGATAATCTTATAGCAGTATTGTTAGTAAACAGTCCCATGATCTCTTCTAAGAACTTGTCATTAATTAATGTGTAAAACAACCATATTTGTACTTCCATTTTATGGGCAAGAAAACTAAGTTACAGAGATGTTGAATTCCTTTCCCAGAATAAGGAGAATGAAAATGTTTATTATAAGCCTATGAAATATGAAATAAGGCTATGAAAATGTTTATTTCAAATTGGAACTACTATGCTATATTTACCCCAGGTGTGTGTTTGTGCTTATGTTTAAATATGTTCCTTAATTTTTAGAATTCCAGAGTTAAAATCGAAACATCTGTACTTAAATGGCACCAACGCATCTAATTGATCATTCTTTCCACTGGCAATACCACCCTGATTATAGGAGGAGGGACATAGCTCTTAGTAATTGATTGATTATTCTTAACATCTTCAAATTAAAATTTCTAACACTCTAAACCCTCAAACATATACAGAACACTCAGTGCTTCCTCTCTTGGTGTGACACCCTGTAACACTTTGAGGCAGCATTTCAACCTAAAATTATAGCAGTAAACACACACTCACACAGGCATATACACCTAATTAAAGAGACTTTAAATAAAAATATACAATCTCGTAGGAAAGGTGCTAGTATCAGAAATCACAGTATATTGATCTGCAATTGACAATCAACATAATTTTTGTAGTGTTATATTGATCATTGCTATTTGGTATTCTATATTCTCCATCTTTATCATTTTGTCTTATGGTTTTCAAAAAGTAATGCAATTTAATGTCCATAGTATTAGCAAAAAAGATTTTCTCTTTTTATCCTCCTGTAATATTCAATACTGTATATGCGGAACTATATTTTTGTCTTCTAAACATAAGGCAAAGTGTCTTCTTTTTTTTTTTTTTCCTGTTATAGAGACACCACTCTCACCCACGAGAATAACATTCAGAGTAGAAGTCTGTAAGGATGCAAACAACTCCAGCTACTTGTGTTTTGACATTTGTTTACTAGCAGGTGGTCTGTTTCTTGGAATTTTTTTCAAAACAAACGTTCTGGACCAGAAAATTATTTCACACTAGATTACAATATGATGGGTAACTGAAGCATTTATAGCTAACTGAAGCATTTATAGCTACAGACATTAAAGGGCAGCTCATCAATTAGATTCTCAAACTTCTGGCAGAAAATCAGTGTTCTGTTTACACTATTTCTTTTCTTAAAGTACTAATCTTCTTGTTCAGAGAGAGCACTATATCTTATATGTTTTACTGTTTCTTTTGTGGAACTGTTTTTAAATAAAATTTTAAATAAAATAAAATAAAACTAAAAATAGAACTACCATATGACCTAGCAATCCCCCTACTGGACATATATCCTAAGAAGACCATAATTCAGAAAGTCATGTACCACAATGTTCATTGCAGCACTATTTATAATAGCCAGGACATGGAAGCAACCTAAGTGTCCATCAACAGATAAATGGATAAAGATGATGTGGCAGATGTATACAATGGAATATTACTCAGCCATAAAAGGAAATGAAATTGAGTTATTTGTAGTGAGATGGATGGACCTAGAGTCTGTCATACTGAGTGAAGTACGTCAGAAAGAGAAAAACAAATACCGTATGCAACACATATCTATGGAATCTAAAAAAAAAATGGTTCTGATGAACCTAGAGGCAGGACAGGAATAGAGATGCAGACATAGAGAATGGACTTGAGGACACAGGCAGGGGGAAGGGTAAGCTGGGACGAAGTGAGAGAGTAGTACTGACATATATACACTACCAAATGTAAAATAGATAGCTAGTGGGAAGCAGGTGCATAGCACAGGGAGATCAGCTTGGTGCTCTGTGACCACCTAGAGGGGTGGTAAAGGGAGGGTGGGAAAGAGGTGCAAGAGGGAGGGGATATGGGGATATATGTATACATATAGCTGACTCACTTTGTAATACAGCGGAAACTAACACAACATTGTAAAGCAATTATACTCCAATAAACATGTTAAAAAATCAATTAGGTAACACATTTTATAAGGCCCACTATTTCCCAGCACTCTCTGTATTAAGTAAAGTACCAAGTCCCACATCTAGGGTATGGACTTTGGAATCAGACTGATCTTGGTTCAGTTCTATATGTGACCAGTTGAGTCATCTTCAGCATTTACATCATATCTCAAAGCCAGAATTTATTTATAAAATGAAGATAATAATGGTACTTACCTTATAAGTTTGTAAATAAAAGTGATTTTTATATTTTTAGGTCTATGTCTTACAGCCTTGACATCTGAAATGATAAGCTCTTTCTTATGGATAAGGAAATAGTTTCAAAAAATAATTTGGCTGAGTTTTCATCGCTACAAAGTGGAAGAGAGAAAACTAAATCCAGGTGTGTCACATACCAAAGCCCCAGTGCAATTCATTAGATTTGGCTGTAGAAACCTTTCTACAAACAAAAATTATGGAGGGGCTAAATATATTTGGAATATATTTTAAGGTGGAATAGCTCTGGTTGAAGGTGGTGCTTCTAGAGTTTATTGAAAAGATAATCACACAGCCCTACTCTCCCTACCTATGGCCCTTCTCTGCTGCAATAGCAATTAACAGGGTTCTGCACAATGCCAGGAGCCTGACAGCCACTACATTATACGGTTCTATAATGACATGCAATGGATGAGCCAAAGGGGACCACACTACAGAAAGTTTGCCTAATGTATACAATTTTGAAGTGTGGCTATAATCTGGAAAAAAAAAATATCAGTTTACCAAAGCAGCATCTAAAATCCCCATGAGCCACACTGGATTGAGATTGAGAGCATTATACCATTCCTGGGCATCCCTGAGATTTTGTGCGGTGAAAAGAGACAGGCTGAAGAATATAGCACCCTATGTTTTTGCTCCACAGACTGTTCATTTTGTCTCCCAAGATGAATTTGAATGACTTCAGGAAGTCAAGGCCCAGGATAAATGGATATATATTATCAATATTATACAGATCTATAAATACCATGATCCTTATCACAGGTGTGTCACCATTATAAATAATGCTTCAGTAAACTCATTTACCAAAGTAGATTCAGCGAATAGGTAAGTAAAAATCAGAATGGTTAAGGACTGAAGTGTAGATAGATCCTGAGAAAATGAAGACAATTAGCACAGACTTCATTTGGTGAGAGTTTGGTTGTAGCAGGAAGGAGTGAGAGCTTGAAGGAGAAATAGCTGAAGGTTTTTTCTTTTCTTTTTGTCTTAATGGAATACATTGGGGTCTGTTTATTTCAAGGAAAAGAATCGAACAAGGGTGATACAGTAGCTTTCCAGAAGGGACAGGAGAGGCCAGGAAAAATAAAATCACGTGGATGACTTACACTTCAGTAGGTAGAGGGGCACATTTTCCTCCATCTCTGAGAAAATAGGAAATATCCATGAGATCAAGTGTAGATGAATTTGTAAATAGCAGATGTTAGGAAATTTAGGAAGTTGACATTAATTGTTTTTATTTCATACTGTAAAGTAAGAAACAAGAATATCTCTGGATAATGGGAGAAAAAAAGGCGGTAAAGGAGACTTGAGGAGCACAGTGAAGACTTTTCATAGCTACCAAAGGGATAATAAGGTGCTGACTAGTGACCTACAATAGAATTGCCAAAAAGTGTTGAACTGGTAGCTGACATTGGGAACCATGAATTTCTAATGACTCTAGCAGTTTTTGTTTCTGATTTTTCTTCAGAAGCACTCAGAAGCATGGGTATAGAAACAAAGAATATGATTATGGGATTCATTTATTATTGGAATTTTGCTGCAAGGGTCCAGGAGAAGGTAAAGCTGCTGCAAGTGTCCAGGAACAGAGCAGTTGAACATACATGAAAAAGTGCATATAAACACTGAAGAACTTTAGTGAAGGAAGGAAGGAAGGAAGAGAAATGAGGAAAGGACAAATTTGAAAAATAGACAAAACAATAATAGAACAGCAATGATGATATGAATAGTACAATTAATGTGAATAGCTAAGAAGTATTTAGTGATCACTGTGTGTCAGGAACTGTTCTTACTGTTCTTATTGAATCCTTATAACAAACATATAAAGTTGATGTCATTATTAACTCATTTTACAGATGAAATAGCTGAAGTTCAAAGGATTAAGTAAGTAGCCCAAGACCACTCAAATAGCAAGTGGTTAAAACAAGCTAAAGAGACTGAATGTCAAAATGTCTTTGAAAATATGATGAGTCAATGAGTAAGAGGATGAAAAGATATATGTTAATTGTCAAGTTTAATATTAGAGTCTAGGATTTCAAAAGTAGAGTTTTCAATTAAAATACACATACAGCCAAGGGCTTGTGTTGGTAAAATGGAAAGTGTTGGTATATTAGAGGCTTAGTAATTACTATTTTGAGTCCTAAAATTATAAAACAATTTACAGTAACTGCTAGGAAGATTGGTTTTTAAAATCGAGATCTTTTTCCTTATCTCTCAGTTCAAACCAGATATAGGTTTGTTTCTCCGTTTGTTTCATTTTCAAATGGCTCTCTTTATAACAGATTCTATGAGGACATTATCTGCATTTGTCCTCATTGTTTAAGGAATGTGTGTGGAGCATTCTCATTCAGGTTTAATAAGATAATGAAGTTAACAGTGGGAATGTCAGGAACTTATGATAGGTGGAAGAAAGCTCATTTATATGAGCATTAAGTTCCTTGAAATTTATGTGTAGAGATAAGATGAGCCATATATTAGAGTCTTCAAAATGCAGGGCAATGGTCAGGAGGTAGATAACAGTAACCAAGTAATGCAGTAATTAATAAATAAGATAGCAAAGGAATAGGAGCAGCAGTGAGGTAGTCTGAAAACACCTTATTTACATGCAAGCTTTTACTACATGGTGCCGGCACAGTGACCAACCCCAGGGAAGCAGTGCCCACACAGAGAAGTCAGAATTTGGTCAAGGCAAAGAAGCGGTGAAAATATTCTTCCAAAAAATGAGAAATGTGAGGTAATGTTGTTTACTAATTGGATGTGATGTCTTCATAGTATCCAGTGAAAGTGAGAATGGCATTAAAAAATGTGAAATAGAGCTCACTAAAAATACACAATTGGAGAATCTCATTCATGTATAGACATGGTGATCTGTATATGTATATACTTTTTCTTCAAAAGGGTTTCTTGTCTAGTAGAAGAGAGAGAAAAAAAAAAAAAGCTTTTTTTTGGAGGTGGCCAAGCATGACAGGAATGAAATATAAATTTAACCAGTCCAATGTCGATTTTTTTTTTTAATGGTAGTATGTTCTTTTGTATTGGAGTCATTGAAAGCTCTGAGTATTGGGTCATGTCTGATTACTCCAGCCACCCTCATGCCTGTAAAAATGCTGGCAATGAAGTCAGACAACCAGTTCCTGGGAGGAACTAACCACCACCCTTGTGCAATAGATTTCAAAGATGCCAAACATTGGTACAAAACGGACTAATCTGTGCAATAGAACATTTTTCTGTGTACTCTCAAAACACCATGTAGTCTGTTATTAATCATGACAATAATGACCAAATCTATATAATTGTGAGGATAAATTTAGTGATTTGTCCTTCAAATTTTCAGTCTGTGATTTGTATAAATGATGAAGTACAAGCCATTTGTTAAACAAAAATCAACAATGGTGTTCTTACTATTATGTGCTTAACACTTGGGTCATCCAGGCACAGGTTTCCTTTCGTTAAATGTTTCCTTTCATTAAACAAGATTTATTACCTCATTGATATTTTCAAGGGTCACAATTAAGAATCAGATTTAGTTATATGATAAATAAATCCTTGGACACCTGGATCTCACCCTGACTGTAAAGGGTTGGAGTAATTACAGACACAGAGTCACTTCTGAATTTTAATGCTATTTAAATGACTTGGTTATATAATCATTGGCTCCTGAACTTCCTTCCTTAGGTGATACAGACAATACTAATACTTATTTCATAGTAGGTATTATAATAAAATGATAAATGTAAAATGTTTAACAGCATCTGGTACATAGTAGGCTCACAAAGATGCTATTTGATATTATTAATGTTGTTATTCTAATTTACTATAGGTGTGCTCACAGAAACACCACAAGAATAATGCAACCCATGTGACAAGACTCCTTGTGAACTCAATTTGACTTTAGATTTTGTTAGATGGATGTGAATCGCCCGGGAAGACACTCTATGTTTGCAAGAATTCACTGGGGCTCAGAAAATCTAATAAGGCCAGTATTTCAGAACAGTGAAAGAAAATTCTGGGAGCTCTTTGAATATGATATATTCCATCATGGCAGTTTTTTATCTCTGTTAAAAATGTTGTCTAGGACTCTTTGACTATGTTATTTGAAAACATGGAAAGGCTTTATCCTTGTTACCAAAAAATATAATGAAAATTGATCTTCTGCTTGTTCTTGCAGTACATTACAATACAATAATGAAGGGTGACAGTAAATTTCAGTAAAGGTAAAATTAGGCCTATACAAAAGATTTTTCATGGTAGGTAACAGAATCATCATTATCAGAGGTTATAAAGTCAAATAATATGATATGGATTCAAAAGTGGCTGCTTAATTAATTACACTAGCCATGTAATTGCAAACTAAGGCAATTTCATGAAGGGTGAAATTTTTAAAACTGAATATTAATTGTACTATACAATATTAGTATATTAGAAGTTCCAGATAAAACCATTCATGTTAAATAATGATGAGAGAAAGGTGAAAACATTTACACAGGCTATTATAAGGAGTTGAATTCTCTTTATTTGATTCTTGAGGATGTTGGAAATGCTCCCTCTGGAGAAAGAGCTAGTCACTTTTTTTTTTTTTAATTATTCTCTCCCAGAGTTCCCCCTTCATTAACATATTCAGCAGAATACAGGACAGAATGACTGTTGAAGCTATTTCCAAATACAAAGAGCAACAGGGATTTAGAGACGAGATTTGCAGGGAAAGTAACGTGTAATTGGGTAAATGCAGGCTACATAGATCCAGAATATTAGCTTTAGGTAATCCCCTTTCACTCAGTCTTTCAACAATATAGATGATAGCTGATAGAGTGATGATAGATAGATGACTGACAGAAAGAAAGATATAAATATATATATATTTTAATGTAAAATATGTGTCAATATTTTTCTAATTATTGGTGATACAATATGCTGCAAACAAGATAGCATCCTTGCTCTCATGAAGCTTCCTTTATAGTGTGAAAGAGACAGAATAAATCAACGTATAACATAATATAACATCAAGGGATGATTTTAGAATCTGATCATTCCTAGTCTCTTATAGAGAGATAGAGACATGTAAATATAACTTCCACTTGAAGATGGAGTGTTTTTCATATACGACACTTAGGGTTCAGAAAATCATAGAACACATATGATAGGCACCTTAGATTTTACCATCAGTTATTGCTTTATAGTTAGGCATTCAATTTGCATAGGAACCTCCAGCAAACTAAGAGTTGTTTCTCAAAAGAAAAAAGTCATTTACTGAAATAATATGTAATCGTGTGTCCTAAAACCCTCATGTTCCTCCTGTATTTCCCCTATCAAAATATGCCATAGGTTTCACAGACCTTCCCGACCTGAAAATGTCAAAAAACAGGGATTCTTGCAATGCAGTCTGAACAGCTTGTAAAACCTTCTTTACCAAGGACCCAACTGGAAACAGGCAGACTTTGAAGTCACTTAGTAAAAAGGTCACAAACATGTTATATTTTGCATTCAAAATTCATAGAAAATCCACCATAAGTCATGCCTCTTTCTGAGTGGTAGTGGATATAAGGAATAACAACTTGTCCTTTACATGGATCTTTTTAATCAAAGCATTTAAAGAGCCCAAGATTTGCCCTTCAGATATGCGTGTCAGCATATCTCTAAAGGGTCTCAGATTTGAATCTGCCATATCTATCAGTATGTCTTGGGGCACTTAACTTTTAGTAGAGCAAAAATAATCAGCTTTTCTCTAGACTAAATTGCAGCCTTAAATCAGAGAAGTTAGTAAACCTCTTAAACAAGAGAAAGTATACTTCTATCCTGACCAGGGCAGGACAACCTCTGTTTTTGCTATTCTGTGTTTTTGTAATAAAGAAACAAACATTTTCCAGATAAATAGCTGTATATCTGGCGGCATGTGCTGTCGATTAGCTATAATAAAGGGATGTCATATAGAACAGCAGTGGGAACCAACTAAACAACATGAAGCCCATACTGGGAATAAGACAATCTTCCCCTAAAACCTCTATCTCCAGTATCAAGTTTGGGCACAAGGATTAAGATTGCACTTTCCCAGACACCTCTGCCACTATTAACACATGCCTAGGGAGAGTGATAGAAATCACCTCTTCTATGTACAGCCTTACCACCACAATCAGCCTTGAACCTATCAAGATTAATTTAAATAGGACCTGGGACTTCCCTGGTGGCACAGTGGTTAAGAATCCACCTTCCAATGCAGGGGACATGGGTTTGATTCCTGTCCGCGAAGATCCCACATGCTGTGGGGCAACTAAGCACGTGCACCACAACTACTGAGCCTGAGCTCTAGAGTCCGCGTGCTGCAACTCCTGAGCCCTTGCGCTTAGAGCCCGTGCTCCGCAGCAAGAGAAACCATTGCAATGAGAAGCCCGCACACCGCAATGAAGAGTGGCCCCCACTCGCCGCAACTAGAGAAAGCCCGTGCGCAGCAACGAAGACCCAACTCAGCCAAAAATAAATAAATGTATTTTTTAAAAAAGCTTAAAAAATTTTACATAGGACCTTTAATCTGTTACGTTAGTCATCACAGCAGGGCCCAGAATTCTAGGTCCTCTCTCACCTTTTCACACTAATGTCCATATGGCCCTTTATTGAGCCATTCATCCCCGATTCCTGAAACCCTTCAAACCCTCTTTAATTTCTGAAACACTTCAAGTAGAACCCTATTCAGCCCCATTATTTCACCCTTTCCCAACTCCTAAAACACTAAAAATTAATGATACATCATCATCAAACTCTTTTTTAGATATTCTCTATACTTTCTTGCCCTAAAGGAAACCTAATTCTTCCCTGAGGACTCTGATTTTTCTGCAGGAGTATCTGTGTACTTCTCCAGCCTCCAAAGGTCTGTAGTTCATTGCTGTGTTCATATAATTCTCCCTTCTTTATCCCCAAATCCTCCAGTTTTGAATATCATGTCATCAAATTGCATCATCAAATACACTTGATTGTTGTCATACATGTATCCCTAAGATGTTAGTCCTGATTTCTCAGTGATTTTATACCCTTCTCACCAACACTATGTTCCACATGAGTTATGCTTAAATTCTTTGTTATTTCAAAATACACCTACATGAAAAAAAAAAAGTACACCTACATGGTCCTTCCAATGGCTTTGGCCTTTCAGGCCCTTGAGCTTCTTTTCCCCACTGCTCTGGTATTTCTCTGTATGTCAGCTGCCCATTTCCGCAGAAATATTTAGACCATGCCATTATCAAGAACTGCAAATACTCCATGATCTCACCTCCAAGTATCCAAACTCTGAGTACCAATCCTTTGACATTAAGATGACCTCCAATCCATGGATTCTATTATTTTTTCACTGTCTACCTTCTGTTGAATGGCCTTTTCCCCCTTCTTCCCAAGCTTAAATTATATGGCATTATGGGCTGAATTGTGGGCCCCTAAAATCCATATGCTGAAGGCCTAACTTCCAGTATCCCAGAATGTGACTGTATTGGAAGATAGGGCCTTTTAAGAGGTAATTAAGATTAAATGAGATCATATGTGTGGGCCTTAATCCAGTTTGACTGTTGTCCTTATGAGGAAATTTCGACGTACACAAATGACCCCAGGGATGTATATGCACAGAGGAAAGACTCTATGAGGACACAGCAAAAAGGTGGGCCATCTGCAAGTCAAGGAGAGAGGCCTCAGGAGAAACCAAATTTACCAACACCTTGATCTTGAATTTCTAGCCTCCAGAACTATGAGAAAATAAATTTCTACTGTCTAAGCCATCTCGTCTGTGGTACTGTGTTATGGCAACCCAACAAACTAATATAGATTTTGGTATCGAGAAGTGGGGCACTGCAGTAACAAATCCCGAAAAACGTGGAAGTCACTTTGGAGCTGGGTAAGAGGTAGAGGCTGGAAGAGTTTTGAGTTGCATGTCAGAAAAAAGTCCAGATTGCTTTGAAGAGACTGTTAGTAGAAATATGGAAATTAAAGGTGATTCTGGTTAAATCTCAGATGGAAATGCAGAACATGTTTTTGGAAACCGGAGGAAGATCAACTTGTAATAAAGTGGCAAAGAGCTTGACTGAACCGTGAGAGAGGCCTCAAGAGAAACAGAACTTGACTATACCTTGATCTTGGACTTCTGGCATCCAGACAGTGAAAAAATAAATTTCTGTCGTTTAAGCCACTCAGTCTGTGCTATTTGGTTACAGCAGCTCTAGCAAGCTAATACGCATGGTAATTCATAAAAATTACTCTTTCATACACTTTCTTCTTCCTTACCCTCTCACAGTTTTATCATATTTGCTTGCAAAACCACAACTCTGGTTAAATCCAAAGTCTGTCTAGTCTACAAATGCAGCATACATCTCAGTAAGCTTGGAGGAAAGAAAAACCTGATACAAAACCACATTGACTGCTCTTGCTTTAAAATTAAAACCACAGATGTCAACTGGGCCCTTAATTGCATTGCCTTTATCCTATACTTGCCTTATGCATTGATTTTTCTACTCTTAGGAGATTATTTCATATATTCTTTTCTTATCTCAAAGTTCTAATACTTAAATATTCCCACTCTGAGATTAAAACTTTCTACTGATTTTACTGAAAAATTTGAACCAATCAAAACATAATTTCCACTATCTCTCATCCTCATATGTCATTTATCAGCATCTGCACCTGAATGCGATTTCCCAACTCTTACCAGAGATCTCTGCTTGTATCAGAAGATAATCCCTCCTTTTCTATTTAATATTTTTATAATTCTATGTTTATTTTTTCATCCTTGAATAATAATTTTTTGAGCAGTTTTAAATTTACAGAAAAAATACTCAGAAGTTCCAAAGAATTTGTATATATACTCACCACCTCCCCACAGTTTCTCCTATTATTAACATCTTGCACTACACTGGTTCATTTATTATAACTGATGAAACAACCTCAATGTACTATTATTAACTAAAGTTCATGGTTTACATTAGAGTTCACTCTTTGTGTTGTACAGTTTTATGGGTTTTGACAAATGCACAGGCCTATATGTACCATTACAGTATCATGTTTCCTTCCAAGTTTTGGCAGTTATGAATAAAGCTGCTGTAAACATTCATGTGCAGGTTTTTGTGTGTACAGAAGTTTTCACCTCATTTGGGTAAAAATCTAGAAGTAAGATCACTGGATCTTATGGAAGCCTATGTTTAGCTCTGTAGAATTTGCCAAACTGTCTTTCAAAGTGGATATACCATTTGGTGGTCCCACCAGCAAAGAATGAATTGCTCAATATCCTCACAAGAATTGGCTTTGTTAGTGTGTTGAATTTTAGCCATTCTAGTAGGTATGTAGTGGTATCTCATACTGTTATCTTTTCATATGCTTATTTGTCATCCATTTATCTTCTTCGGTGAGATGTCTCTTCAGACCTTAATCATTTCACTTTTAAATCAGATCTTATTTGTTTTGCCAACTCGACAACATTATCCCAATATTTCCTACAATTCCTTTTTGTTCCTCTCTACATAATTACCTCCCTCACCAAAAAAAAAAAAAAGTATTATTTTTTCCAGCTTAAAAAACTTTTCTTCTTCTACAAATCCTGATAGCTATACTCATTTTTAGTTTCCTTTTGCAGTTCCTCTTTTTAAAAATATTTTTTATTGAAGTACCGTTGATTTACAATATTGTGTTAGTTTCAGGTGTATGGCAAAGTGATTCAGGTATAGATATAGATTCTTTTTTCAGAATGTTTCCCATTATAGCTTATTACAAGATATTGAATATAGTTCTCTGTGCTATACAATAAATATTTGTTGCTTATCTATTTTATGTATAGTAGTTTGTATCTGTTATTCTGATACTCCTTATTTATCCCTACCCACCTTAAAATGGTCATACTACCCAAGGTAATCTACAGATTTAATGTGATCCTTATCAAAATACCCATGACATTTTTTTACAGAACTAGAACAAACAATACTAGAATGTATACTGAGCCAGAAAAGACCCAGAATTGCCAAAGCAATCCTGAGGAAAAAGAACAAATATGGAGGCATAAACCTCCCAGAGTTCAGACAATACTACAAAGCTACAGTAATCAAAACAGCATGGTATTGGCACAAAAACAAATATATAGATCAATGGAACAGAATACAGAGCCCAGAAAGAAACCCACATACCTACGGTCAATTAATCTAAAACAAATGAGGCAAGAACCTACAATGGAGAAAAGACTGTCTCTTAAGCAAGTGGTGTTGGGAAAGCTGGACAGCCTCATGTAAATCAATGAAATTAGAACACTCCCTCACGCCATATACAAAAATAAACTCAAAATGGTTTAAAGACCTAAATGTAAGACATAACACCATAAAACTCCTAGAAGATGACACAGACAAAACAGTCTCTGACATAAATTGAAGCAATATTTTCTCAGTTTCCCAAGGCAAAGAAATAAAAGCAAAAATAAACAAATGGACCTAATCAAACTTAAAAGTTTTTGCACAGCAAGGGAACCCATCAATGAAACAAAATGACAACCTATGGAATGGAAGGAAATATTTGCAAATGATGTGACTGACAAGGGGTTAATATTCAAAATATACAAACAGCTCATACAACTTAGGACCATTGAAGAAAGTGGAGAAGGAGACTTTAAATGAAATTTTTGGTTATTACATTATAACATGTTTTATGAGAAAAGAAATATCTCATGGTAAAACATTGTATCTGTAACATTAAAAAGCCTGTGTGCCACAACTAAGACCCAGTGCAGCCAAATAAATTAATTAATTTTTTAAAAGTCTAGTAAAATATATTTGCAGAAGGTTTATAAAAAGTGGACTATAAATCATATCTTCTAATATAAAACAAGCAAAAAAAATAAGGAAAAAAAGAAGAAAACAGGAAGTTTGTTTTTGGATATCTGAACTTGTGGTAATTTTATTTTTATTTCTCCTTTTTATATGCATTCTAAATGTTCTGTAAAGATTTTATATCAATTTTATATTGTGAAAAAACCTTTTAAACATAATTATGTAATATATCCATCCTTAAAAAAATTGCAAACCAATCTTTCCCCCAAATTCCAACAGTTGACTCTCCTTAATCCTTATTATCTCACCCACATCTTATTTTTCCATTGCACTTATTGCCTTTTTACACAAATTCCTTATTTTTATATTATGGTGTCTTTGTGTTTTTAGGTGTATATATCCCAGAAAACTATGACTTTCACATAACTACTTAATTGGTATTGTTTAATTAATAAAAATGTGTTGTCATTCTCTAGGACCTATATGTCTTCTGAATTTTAAAAAATGATGAGCTAAATGGGAACCTGATTGGCATCCCTCAAGTCTTTGATAATTTGCATTATTTTTTTCCCAGACACACGTTATTGCATTGGGTTTACCAAGTTTGGAGTGAACCCTGGGAAGCTCCAGGTTTTTTCTTTCATTCCATCCTCCCCTAATATCCCTTATCATATAGGTAAGGGAGCCAAATATACCCATTTAAACAATACTCCCAGGGACCTGAGAAATAACTGACCCTGTCTTGCCTCGTTTCTCTGTTTTATTTTGTTTTTAATTACTATTCATGTTCTTCACTTTGGTCTGCCCTGAATTCCAGTTACTTCTTGGGGGCCCTGAAAGTGCCCTTTCAAAAGCCACTTGCCCTAGTAGTCTGAGTTGCATTCCTTGATTTGTCTACAATTTGAACAAGTTGTTTTCCTAAAAGCAGCCCACACACAATGCCTCACTTTGATTACCAGATAACTCATGAAATATTTAAGCCATACCAGACCTCCTGCACCTCTCCCATATCAGTACCTGCAGAATATCCCTCTTAGGCCTTTTCACTGGCTCTTTCCTCCATCCCCATCAATCTAATCTAATCAGATCCCAGACCCCATTGCAAATTGAACTTCCCTTTCCACCCTCCCTAAAAACCAATGGTTTTGAGCCATGCTTCATATTGAAACAAAACTTCTACTCTACACTTAAGTCTAACCAACCAATGGTCTAACTAACCATCCTAACCAACCACAATTTATGTTTGTTTACTTACACCTGGACACACCTTTTCATTTGGTGTGGGTTGGAAGGGAGGGCATTGTTACTCAGCTGGCCATAACTTTCTTTTCCTTGATTGTAACTATATAGAATGATTGCTATATTCTTTCACACTCTTGAATGAGGTATTTAGATGGCATGGGATAAGCGAACATGACCTATAGTTGATTTCTGGAAAGACTATGTTACCTGGAGTTGCAGAATCTTCTATATTCAAGAAGTTGCTGTTCTTTGTATAACCGACTCAGGTTGCAGAGCTCACAAAAAGCACTAAACATAAAGAAAATTATTGATGAATTATTTTGTACACGTCCCAAGAGGAGTCATTCTTTTTAGGGAAGACTTTTCAATATTTGAACTATAGCTTATCAATATAAATTATTTATAGAGAAGTTAATATGTATTATATATGTATCATATACATAATAAACAGCATAAAAATACTGCAAGATTGTTTTTTGACTTCTGTATATTATTTAGATTCCAGAAATACTGAAGAATAAGGAGGTAGAGATAAATCCCTGAAGGTCCCTAGATATTGCAGGTAGAAATCAAACTAATTTTAATATACTTAAAACACAAAAATACCAATTTAAAGACTATTTGGAACCATGAAAAATGTTACAAAAACGTAAACGATATAAACACACATGGTTTAACAGCATGTCTAATACTTGGTATTACTAGTGTTCGCACAGCCCAGATATACTTCCAGTCAGGTTTTTCTCAGAAAAGGAGGATTTCTCTTTTATTGAGATTACAGTTTTGTTTAGAATTACGTTCAGTCAGTATAGGATATATTCACTAGCAGTATTAATACTAGGTGAGAGTACTGCAGGGCATGACTTCGATAGCATGCTCTCCTTAATAGTCATAGTTTTACTTACCAGATAGGTTCAGATCATGTAATTTCCTAAGAGATATTAATAAGATTTTTACCAACAGAAATTAATAAGATATTTTAATAGGCAAATTTTAAAATGTAAATATAGTCAGCCCTATTTATTGAATGCTTCTGAGGATACTCTAAGAGTACAAAAAGTAATACATAGCCTCTGTCTTCTATTACATACATCAGCTGGAAAGATAAAATGTATGTTAGAAAAAGCTGGCAAACTGCTACAGCAACTTCTTATCATGTAAACTGATAGAATCACAGTCAGAGAGAGTCAGAGCAAAGGATTTAAGTACTCTGTCCCGTTAACACAGGCTTTATTCTACATATGTATTTTGATCAGCAGAGGAAAACCTCTCCTCATGGCAGACCCACTGATGCACAAATTATTGGTAGTTATCCTTGATGGTTCACAAACTGGCCCTCGTACATGGAGGGCAAAGAGAAACCAAAGGAAGAGGCAGACCACTCCTGACTGGTAGGTGGCAGGTTTCAGAAGCAAGGAAACTTACTTACCAGGCTTGTCTTGGGCGGCCACAAGATGAGTCGATCTCCACACTCACCTGCCAGAATCTTAAAACTTTATATAGAGGCCTTAAGTGGGCTCAGTCACATATTCAGTCCAGATGGTTTCAACATCACGTTGCTCTCTCAAGGCTGCATCCTTGAAAACGACTCCCACTGTGGGAACCACAGGCAGAACTTACATTCCAAGGGGAGGGAAGGGGTGAGGAGCCTCTGATTGCCCAGGTCCATCTCGCATGTCAACCAGTGGTCATGTCTTCTTGATGACCTCCTCCAACAATCCTCTCTATGTCCATTCATATAGTATTTAAGATTATTCACATGGCAAAACTCCTAAGGAAATAAAAAGGATAAGCAGATTTTTTATAAAACCACAAATTTTAAAAAGATAGCTAATATAGAAAAAATATATACGAATTAGTGATTTATCTTTCTGATGATTTAAAGGTAGAAAAACAGATTTGGGATAGTTATGCATGCAGTTATATATGGAGTTTCCAATTTTAACACGTAATTGAGCAAAACTAAAAAAATTACATGCAATATGATTTGCGCTAAAATTCATCCAAAACTAGAAACAAATTCAAGAGGAAGAAATAAAATTTAGAGATTAAAGGTAAGAGTAGACTTGAGCCAAATAAATCTTGTACAAGAAACAGAGAAGAAAATAAATGAAGTATATTAGGATTTACACCAAAACTAATGCATTATTGTTCACGTTTTTCTCTTCTAGTATACAAATTCCAAATGAGCATCAAAAGTAGGGCTCTATATCCTGACTCTAGGTGTACTCTTTTAAACAAAACAAACAGAACTAGTTTTTCAGCTTAGAGAAGCAACCTATTTATTTAGCACAACAGGAATGCTGCCATTTTAATAGGAGAGGAGACAAGTGGATTTATTCTCAATCCTTTAAGCTTCTACTTTGGGAGGCTAAAATGTGCTAAAAAAAAAAGTTTCTGATCCAATTTTAGAAAATATTTCAAATCCATTGAGATTCTCCATTGTCCCCATGTCTGGAACATGATTATTTTGAGAACATCTGTACTTTCAACAAGGCTGCCTGCTTCTGTGTTGAGATATAAAAACAGAAAAAAATATTGAGCAAGCAGATTCATGTGGTTCAATGTGTAGAGGCTAAACAAGGGAAAAAATAATTTTAGAGTGCTAATTACTTAGTTGAAAGATAGAAATTGTCAAAGAAGTTAAAATTTTGCTGAGAACTTTATTTAGCAGTCTCAACGAGATTTCTGCTTATTACGCATCAGACAACTGTGGTTTTAAATAAATTCTAAAAATTCTTAAAACAACACATTGTTGATTTTAGTTATAAAAATATAAATATCCTTATTAGAAACTTTTTCTATAATAGAGCATTTAAGAAAGAAGAGGGGAATACCTACTCTCAGCCATCTCAAATAATTATATTCTGATGTATTAAGCAACAATTCATAGCCTTAAAAACCTTTGTAAAGAGCTGCTATAAAATATCTATATTGTTTCCTGAGAACAGTTTAACTGAAATATAAATTATAATTTTTGAATGTTTAAAATAATCTTTGATTTTTCCTTTTTTAATGCTTTATATAAATTCTATAAGGAATAATTGGCTTTGATTTTTAAAGGAGTTGCTTCACTCGTGCTATTTTTAGAACACATATACTCATTTATGATTTTATTGCTTTTGGTTTAAATGGTACCCAGGGGTCAATCAGCAAACTCAACCAACCAAGATCTGAAAACTTCATAATGCACTGAAGGAAACAGAGTTAAAATGTTTCACAAAAAGAAAAATGTTGCCACAATCTTTTGGCACTTGGCTTACTATGAGAAGGTCTAGGCCGGTTCTGAGTTGTTCTTGAATTTACCCCAATTCTGAGATGGGGTCATCTGTTCTCTACTATTAACTGTCTACATTTTAGTTTTTCCTTGAAATTAAAAAGTGGGGAGGGAAACTACAGTTAACAGCATACTAGCAGTGAAGCAGCATGCATGGGAAGTCACCAAGATATAAGCGATAAGAGTGGGAAGAAACAAAAAGCCCTAATAGACTTTGGTGGAAAAGTGTCACTGTATGTCAACTCACCTCAGCACTTCCTGGAGTTGCCCAGTAGTTAATATTCCTCCTGAAGCTCTTTAACTGTACTACTTAATTACAACAGGGACATATGTAAGATATTTTGGAAAAGTGTCCATTCTGGCTCACACATGCAAAATCATTTATATATATATATACACACACACACACATATATTATGACACACTTATATGTCTGTGTCTATGTTTTGTGTACATATATGTATACATGCACATATATCTATGTGTGTGTATATGTATACATACATATACATATATGTCTCTTAAGTATTTACAGTGTTACCACTGTATTTCTAAAACATCTCAATGGCATTAGACCCTCAATCACTTCTCTGATTATTCCCATCATCCTTTGGTACATGACTTCCCTGATTCTTCCCACTTGTGGCCTTCTCAATTGGTGGATCATTTTTCTCACAAGTCACATACTAATGGTCCTGGATTTTGAGGGTAAGTGCTCTCTTTGCTTCCCATTGCTGCTCTCAGACCATTCCCCTTCTATATTTTCAAAAGTAAACAACGGTGAATTTCATGTCATTGGTCCATATCATTACACCCCAAAGATATTTTTTCTTTGCTCATGGATCATTCCCAGTTATATTTTAGCTTCCACTTACTGTCAATTCTTCTGACACTGTTCCTGTATTAATTATAGGCGACATCATTTGATATACACAAAGAAGACCATTCCTTGAACACTTCTCTTCCAATGATCTCGCCCTGCATACCACCTCAGCTCTTCTCTTCCATAATCACACCCTAGACCTTGCTATTTTATAATAATTTTCCTCCAGTCTTAATTTTAAGCACTCCTCACTATTATGGGCTGAATTATGCTCTCACCACCCACATTCATATGCTGAAGTCCTAACCCTCAGTACTGTATTTGGAGATAGGGCCTTTAAATGTGACTGTATTTGGAGACAGGGCCCTTAAGGAGGTAATTAAGGTAAAAGGAAATCATATGGGTAGGCCCTAATCCAGTATTATGGCATCCTTATAAGAATAGATTAAGACAGATATCTGAATTTCAGAAAACACACCATGTAGAGACAGAAGAAGATGGCTATCTGTAAGTCAAAGATAGAGGTCTCAGAATAAGAAAAACAAAACAAAAAGACCCTGTCAATAACCACCTTGGACTTCAAGCCTCCATAACGGTGAAAAAAATAAATTTCTGTCGTTTAAGACATCCAGTCTAATATTTTGTTATGGCAGCCTTAGCAAACTAATACAAACACTATCTACAACTGCTTACCTTTACAATGCAGTTCTTTTATTATATAATCTTCAACAATTTTTCAACCCCACTATGACCTAGATCTATTGATACAGTCCTCATCTCCCTGATTTCCTCCTTGCCCTCCTTTCCCAAGTTAAATCCCATATTTAATTATTTTTAACTTTTTATTGAATTATAGCATGCTTACTAGAATATACATACTATATATGTACAGCCTGGTGAATTATTACCAATCAAGTGAATGTTCTCATGTAAAACCCATAACCATGTAACCAGGTACATAATCATATAATACGGTTAATCATTTGATCCCTCCTCGGCCTTCTCTTTCTTCGTTGTACTTGTTTGGCACAAACACAGTCCTGGTTAAAATAAATTCTCCCTCTACTCTGCCTGGGCACCTGTATAGGTAAATGAATCTAGGAAAAAGTCTGCCGCCATCTAGACCATTCTCACTTGAATTCAAGAAGGGCTTTGATGTTGATTAGCATGGTCCACTCTCTAAGTTTCTAGACGAGGGGTCAGCAAACTTTTTCAATAAAGGCCAGATATTAAATATTTTATTCTTTGTGAACCATATGGTCTCCGTCATAACTACTCAGCTAAGCCATGGACAATATGTGAAGAATGAGCATGGCTGTGTGCCAATATAATTTTGCCTACAAAATCAGGAAACAGTCTGGATTTGGCCCATGGCCCACAGTTTGCTGACTCCTGCTCTAGGCTATTATGTAAATTCTTCTTTTCTTTCCTCAAATCGATAAAACCTCCTAGCCGGGTTCTGATTCTTAAATGATGGCCTTGATTATTAATCCAATTAGAAAACCGAGGCAATCTTTAAAAGAACATTAATTATCTCCTTCCATCAAATCTAGACATTTGCCAGCATCTAGACACATACTGTTTTCTCTCTTCACTAGAGGTTACCTTTCTATACCCCAGTCTAAGGCCAACACTTTCAACTGTGCAATGGATTCTATATCTTATCATCTACTAAAAAACATGGCTCAAGCCATCTTCTTTCTTTCTCCCAACTCGTCAATGTTTCTCTTTCTACTGGATCATTTCCATCAATTGCAAAAACCAGAAACAACAACAAAAACCTTTTTTTTAACTCCCACATTCCCTTCCAGCTATACCCCCATTTCTCTGCTCCCTTTTATACACTTTGACAGGTTTTCTACATTCCCTAAATCCAATTCCCCCTCTCTGTTTTCTTTTTAATCCCCTCTAATGAGGCTTTTTCTCTTACCACTTTTCTAAAACTGCTGTTTTAAGGCTCACCAATACTATTCCAATTGCAAAATCCAAAGATCAATTCTCAGTTCTGATCTTTCAGTAGGACATGGAGTGATTGACCCCCTCCTCCTCCCATGCTGCTTCTTCATTTGGCTTTCAGGACACCTTACCCTCCTGATTTTTCTCTCCTAATACTGCTCCTTTCTGAGCTCCTTTGTTGGGTATTCTATGCGTGATCACGTTCACATTGGGGGAGGGCTCAGTGCTCAGTCCTTGACTTGTTCTCTCTTCTTATCAGCCCTCATTCCCATGGTTTGTGGTTTTTAAATACTATTCACCTGATAACACTCCAGATTATTTTGATTTATAGCTAGAGGTGTCATTTCAACTTCAGAGTCACATATCTAGCTGCTTCCTTAATAAAGTTAGTTTACATTTAAATAGTGCCAAAATACTGTTACTAAGTAACGTGACTAAAACCAAAATACCAATGATTGAGCTAACACTGCTTTACGTACAGCAATTAACTACAGCTCCATTCATCTGGTTGCTCACATCAAAAACGTATCGTCATCATTGCCTTACCCCTTTTTCTTGTCTTCCACATGAAATCCATCTGAAAATCCCACTGATTATATATTAAAAATACATACAGAATCCAACTACTTCTGAACTCCACTGCTAACAACCTGCTTCAACCCAGCATAATGTCTCTCCCGGAATATTGCCCAAAAAAAGTTTTTTAAATGATTTTTTTGAAAACATTTTTTAACAGTCTTTTTATAAAGAAGTCAGTACAGGTTTCACTCTGCCACGGATGCATCTGTGAAATCAGAGCCCCTTGTCATCCCACTGGTGGATGTCTGAACAATGTCTCACCTCTTATCCCAGCCAGAGCACCCACCTTCTGTCATCCCTGTTCACTGACTGTTTCCAAATCCAGGTGACCAAATAATCGTTTATCCCCAGAGTAGACCAGGCAAACCACAAGAGGAATAAAGCCCCACCAGATGGCAAATGACCACCCTCGAAGAGCCGCTGCAGCCTCTGCTTGGCCTCAGTTTCGCTCAGCTTCACCATGGTGATGGCCCAGGCAGCACAGAGAGGACATGCCACAACACTGACTACAACGGGAATCCAAAGGGAAAAGGAGGTGCGCACAAGCCACATGAGGCCTTTAGGGCAGGAGTCGTAAACTGTCGTCCCAAAAGCCATTTAATTAATTTCCCTCTTTCCACTCTTGCGCACGTGTGCTCAACGTGAGACCGGCTGGGACCTGGGGTCTGGGACTCTTTGCTGCACTGCTTGCAGCTGGAGGAATGTCTCCTCGAGTAACAGAATACAAAGAATCTATAAGGGACTGAAAACAACTGTGTACATATGCAGTTAGGGCAAATTATGTACAAGATATAAAAAGACCAAAAAACCAACTGCTACTTCTGAGGCGTCGGGAGCAAAAGCAGGGTACCGCACATGATCCCTACATGCGGCAACACTAAGCGGGCGTGGGCACACCGCCTACGCTACCCCTCAGGATCTGCCCCTACAGATGGACCCGTTCCATCTGTAGCATGAGTCTCAATAAAGCATTGCCTGAATTTCTCCTCTGGCCTCTTATCAATTTCTATTGATTAAGGAGGCCAAGAACCCTGGTCAGTAACAAATGCTCTGCCTATCTACCAAAGTTATTATGGTATTTAAAAATGATCTACCTCATACCACTCTTATGCAGAACCCAAGAATGGCTCCAAGAATAAGAGCTGATGTACTTACAATGTACCTGCAAGAGCAAACCTTAAGTAAGTTTCCTTACTTACTACTCTCCTTTCCTCTCACGGGACACTTGTTACACAAGGACTCCTTGAGTTCCCTTAATATCCATGTCCCAACCTCGAGGATCTTTGCGCTGGCTTCTTGCTCTGCGTGGAAATATGTTCCTTCAAATACGCGTACGTGTCTTTAAAGTCTGCGCATTTCACACCTCTTTTGGAGGTCTATCCTGACCACATTGCACTGCAGTACTCCATACCCCCCCCCACACACACACACAACTTTAGTTTTTTATTTTATGGTTTTCCTTAGCACTGGTCTCCTTTTAACTTACTATATAACTCAAAAATTTATTATATTCAGTGGCCATCTAACCTTATAAGAATGCAGGGATTTTTAAAAAAATGTATTTTAATTTCTACAACTAACACAGTACTTAGCACATGGACACGGTCAAAAATATATGCGTTAAGAAAATAAATATGAATAAATAAATGTGATAAATAGGAAGACTATCAATATCTGGGCTTAATTTCTGAAATCTTGCACCGAAACTTTAATAAAAGTGCTTTCGGAAGAATAAGAAGTCAACTTACATTTAACTTGATCACAGTTTTAATAATTTCAAAGTTGTTTTTTGTTTGTTTTTTAACCACTTAAATGGTCTGCAGGTCTATTTTAGTGGAATAATTAGAGATTCCTGGAAGCTTGAAAAATTTTAATTTCTTCACCATATGCCATGGTGTCGACTCAATTCCCTAATTATCAGGAGACCAACTCTAGCAGGGTTTTACATAAATATACAATTATTCTAGTTGTTTAGTCTGTAGATAAAACTATATATCTACCCAGAAATTTAATAAAGCATCATTTTCAAATTCTTATCCAATAAGCCATTCCTCTCACATCTATGATTTCTCAGTCTCCTACCTCAGCTTCCACTCCTACAAACACATTAAAGTTCAAAATCACATACGTGCTTTAATCACATATACAACTACATATACATGTAGTGATAACCCTGAAATATTATAGAGGCAGAGAATCTCAACTACATTTAATTTCAAGCACCTGATAGATCATCACAAACAAAATAAACAGTTACCGATTTACTCTTAAGGTAGTAATTTAAGAAAGCATTTGATATATACTTTACATATATTATAGTAAATATGTAACTACCTTCAAATTTTTAAAAGAAATATACCAGCAGAATCAAAGATGAATCAACATTAAGGAGTTAGAAGTGTGCATGTTTGCAGAAACTCATATTTGAGCCAGAGTAAAATAAATGCATATATTATCAGGATGTTTGATCAAAAGTTTGATTTTGCAAGTAGATATAGCTTTAATGTTGGTAGTTCCAATTCTGAATGAGTACTAATTTGGGCTCCATCTACAGTGTTCATGTAGACATGGAAAAAGAGGAAATCAGTTGTTCATTTCTAATTTTAAGACATGATATTGATTTAGCTAATAATATTAGTATAATGTTTGATCTCTTGGATATATATTTTGAATTTGACTACTCAGCTTTGTGGTTTGAGGTTAGATTTTTCAAGGTTATCAGAGATTTTATCTGACAAATACTAGAAACTTGGGCTTGATATTCCAATATGTAGATATTAACTATGAATGACTCTTCTTCCTGAATACTGAATATATTTTCTATTCATTAGTGTTTCAATTATACAAATAATACATGTAAAAGATTAATACATTGAAAAGATTAATCAGTTCAGAAATCTATAAAATAAAAAGTGAAAATTCTTTTTAATGAGGTCTACTTTTACCTTATTTCAGAGGTAGTTTGTCATGCTTTGGTATATATCACTCTGGTTCTTTCCCTCTACATTGGCATAAATATATATTTGTATACACATATACATTTAAATTGATGAATTCATATTGAAAATATTATCCTGCAAACTTAAGAGTTTTTTTTACCTACCAATAGTCCATATATTTTCCCAATTCATTCTTAGGGATCTATAATATTCCATAGCCATGGGTCTATTTTGAAGTTAGGCCATATTACATAAGAAATAGTTTTACTCTTTTGAATTTCTGAAACAAATATGATACAAGCCTTTAGAAAAGTTTAAGGCAGAAATGAGATATAATTCCATTTCTGAAGGGACTTCCAACATTACATTTTTTTTTCTATTTTAAGTAAAATCAGACCAAGTGAAGAATCTATATTTTATTTCATTTTCTAATGAGCACATTTAAACTATATGTGAACAATATTTAAAGAACTCTTTTCACATTACAAAATATTTTTCTATAATCAACCTCAGTAAGTTAAAAATTATAACAACCTATTAATTTGCTATTATTTCTATGTAACAGATAAGGAAAGTAAACCTCTCTGAGGTTTAGTGAGTTGTTCAAAATTTTACAAAAAGTAAAAGGCAGAACCTGAAATTAAGGGTTCACATCTTGAGACTCCAGGACAGAATGCAAATTTTTCTTTCTCTTTAAACTTGCTGTGGATGTTTTTCCACAGTTGATTTTTGAATGATAAATATTAAGTGATTTCTTTGTACTTTACCATTAGGTATTCTAACACTTCTACTTCCAAAAATATTAAAGGTGGAATTTAACAAGCATTCTAAATATTCCCGATTATGAAATGTATTGTGTTTTGATATGTGAATTTTTCCCAGTGAATGCATTTATTTATCATTTAAGATGAGAAGATTTAAGCTTAAGCTATACTTTTTAAAAAGCATTTGAAAAGAGATAAAAGTATGAGTTTCTGTTTGTTTCAATGATAAAAATAATGGGTAATGCATACTTCACATTCACTATATGCAGACAGTGTATTAATATTTTCATGATTACAGTATTTATACTAACAATGTTCCTGTGATAGATTCTATATTGTACAAGAAAAGCATAGATTAAGGTTAAGAAATGTATGCAAGATAATATAATTAGTAAACAGTAAATCTACAACTCAAACCTCAGCCATCCAATTTAAAACATTTGTTCTTAACCTCACTACACTACATACATATTCATGTTCACTTTAGTGATTTATCCCAATGTTTAAATAGAAAAAAGTAGTGCATTTTCCAGTCTTTTTAAGAGATCTAGAAAATATCCAGCCTCATTAAGCTTATTCCCTACAGTGTTATTCTTCAGAATGCTGAAAGAAATGCTTTTACCTTTCTTTTCTTAGCTATATAGATTTTGGCATTCAGGTCCATGTTAGGGCTTAGGATATAAATTTTATGCCTGTAAAATTTTCCATTTTGTTAATGTCATTTATGTGGCAAATTCCTCTTGTTCCTTATTATGGTCTATGAGTATAATGATTGGGTAATGATATCCAATATTCTGAATCATTTTACGTATATACACCATATGCATGCAAATTCGATTTGCCTAATACTCTGCTCTTTAATTTGCATTTTCATAGAACTAGTTGCGTATTATGTGGTAAAATTATACTGACTGGTTTCAATATCTTAGAAAGTTAAATCATCATTATATGGGAAATGTTTGAAGGCATTAATTATAAACGAATCATGAAAAATATTCTCAAGGCACACATCTTGAGTTATAATGTGATAACCCTAAAGATTTATTTTAGATTTATGATACATACCCAATGTTTTGATTAAAAAAATTAAACTGAGTGATTTCAGGAGGAAAGTATTCATTTTCTAACTTGAAATACTAATGTGACTATGTTTATGTAATTCTAAGCTGGTACAAATTAGATACAAATGGCATAGGTATATAACGGCATAAAAAATTCAGAGGCACCAAGTGCATACCAATGCAAAACACATTAGAGGTTTTAATTCAAAAAATATATTGTATTTTTTAATAAAAATAATAAAGGCTCCTAATCTGAATCATTAGCAACCATACATGCCCTAGCATGAGACTTTGGTTTTTTAACTTCTGGTTTAAAAATGAGAGCATTTTCAACCCAAGAGGCTGAGACCAGGTGATAAAGCTTGAAGCTAGAACTATATTAGCACCCTGGTACTACACTGAAGTCCAGTTAAACATGCACAGGTGTCTGATTTGAGGAGTTACAGATGAAAGGAACACAATGGACCAAGATCCTTAGGCATAAAAGAGGATGGAGAGGGTGGAAGTGTTTTTTGGTCAGTGTTTCTCAGTCCTACCTGGGCATTAACATCAGTCTTGAGTCTTCTTAAATATACAGATATCTCAGTTGAAAATCAGTATTATTAAATCAAAATCTCCAGAAATATCAAGGGATTTACATTTTTAAAAAGTTTCACATGTGATTTCTGGTTAAGGTCCAAATCTTCAAAAAATGGAGTAGGAAGCAGATGAAGACAAAGCTGAAGTACACTTAGCTATGAATGAGACACCTGTACCAAAGAAAAATTTAAAAAGAGGGTGGTTTCACAAAGAGAAGACTTTTGTTTTCACATGCACGGTTAGTGTTTTATTCTTTGGAGAATGGTTCTGAAACATCACACTAAGATTGAATTTTTTTTTAATAGAGGGAAAGGTTAAGTAAGATGAGAATGGAATAATTTTATTCTAATTTGGTAACTGGCAGGTAACACCTGATTTCCGATAGAGAAGTTACAGTAGAAGAGTTGCACTGAAGGATGCATAGAAGGATGTAACTAAACTTCTGCATGAGGAGAACCCAAAGTTAGCTGAGTAAAAAAAAAGAGACAAGTGTGAGTCTGCATTTTGGATAGTATTTGGATAAGCTGGGTGAACTGAAATAGCATATTGAAATATATTTCACCCATTTATTTTTACATGACTTTATGTACCTACTAGAAAATTTCTATTATATATGTAGCTGGCATTATATTTCTATTGAATACTGCTGCCCTAGAATTCATCTATGACCTGATTAAATCTCTGATTTTCATGAGCACAAACATATCGATGGATCAAGGCCACTGTAGACAGAGAGGCTATCACTGTTCCCCTACAAAAGCACTGCGTACCAAACATCCCGGTGCTCTTTTCACAAAGACAGAGGGAAAAATTAATAATAAAAAGGTTTACTGGATGTGGTCCTGCCCACCAGAAAGACAGGATCCAGCCTCATACACCAAACTACAGGCACCAGTCCCCTCCACCAGGAAGCCTACACAACCCACTGAACCAACCTTACCCACTGGGGGCAGACACCAAAAACGATGGGAACTATGAACTGCAGCCTGCGAAAAGGAGACCCCAAACACGGTAAGCAAAGCAAAATGAGAAGGCAGAGAAATACACAGCTGATGAAGAGGCAAGGTAAAAACCCACCAAACCAAACAAATGAAGAGGAAATAGGCAGTCTACCTGAAAAAGAATTCAGAATAATGATAGTAAAGATGATCCAAAACTTTGGAAATAGAATGGAGAAAATACAAGAAACATTTAAGAAGGACCAAGAAGAACTAAAGAGCAAACAGTGATGAACAACACAATAAATGAAATTAAAAATTCTCTAGAAGGAATCAATAGCAGAATAACTGAGGCAAAAGAACAGATAAGTGACCTGGAAGATAAAAGAGTGGAAATAACTACCACAGAGCAGAATAAAAGAAAAGAATGAAAAGAATTGAGGACAGTCTCAGAGACCTCTGGGACAACATTAAACACAGCAACATTCGAATTATAGGGGTCCCAGAAGAAAAAGAGAAAAAAAAAAGGGACTGAGAAAATATTTGAAGAGATTATAGTAGAAAACTTCCCTAATATGGGAAAGGAAATAGTCAGTCAACTCCAGGAAGCACAGAGAGTCCCTACGGGATAAATCCAAGGAGAAACATGCTAAGACACATACTAATCAAACTACCAAAAATTAAATACAAAGAAAAAATATTAAAAGCAACAAGGGAAAAGCAACAAATAACATGCAAGGGAATCCTCATAAGCTTAACAGCTGATCTTTCAGCAGAAACTCTGCAAGCCAGAAGAGACTGGCAGGACATATGTAAAGTGATGAAAGGGGAAAACCGAGAACCAAGATTACTCTACCCAGCAAGGATCTCATACAGATTTGATGGAAACATTAAAACCTTTACAGACAAGCAAAAACTAAGAGAATTCAGCACCACCAAACCAGCTTTACAACAAATGCTACAGGAACTTCTCTAGGCAGGAAACACAAGAGAAGGAAAACACCTACAATAACAAACCCAAAACAATTAAGAAAATGGTAATAGGAACACACATATCAATAATTACCTTAAATGTAAATGGATTTAATGCTCCCACCAAAAGACACAGACTAGCTGAATGGATATAAAAACAAGACCCGTATATATGCTATCTATAAGAGACCCACTTCAGACCTAGGGACACATACAGACTGAAAGTGAGGGGATGGAAAAAGATATTCCATGCAAATGGAAATCAAAAGAAAGCTGGAGTAGCAATTCTCATTATCAGACAAAAGAGACTTTAAAACAAAGACTATTATAAGACACAAAGAAGGACACTACATAATGATCAAGGAATCAATCCAAGAAGAAGATGTAACAATTGTAAATATTTATGTACCCAACATATGAGCACCTCAATACATAAGGCAAATGCTAACAGCCATAAAAAGGGAAATAGACAGTAACACAATAATAGTAGGGGACTTTAACACCCCACTTTCACCAATGGACAGATCATCCATAATGAAAATAAATAAGGAAACACAAGCTTTTAATGACACATTAAATAAGAGGGACTTAATTGATATTTATAGGACATCCCACCCAAAAACAAAGAGAATACACTTTCTTCTCAAGTGCTCATGGAACATTCTCCAAGATAGATCATATCTTGAGTCACAAATCAAGCCTCGGTAAATTTAAGAAAATTGAAATTGTAACAAGTATCTTTTCTGACCACAATGTTATAAGACTAGATATCAATTACAGGAAAAAAAATCTGTAAAAAATACAAACACATGGAGGCTAAACAAAACACTATTAAATAACCAAGAGATCACTGAAGAAATCAAAGAGGAAATTAAAAAATACCTAGAAACAAATGACAATGAAAACACGACAATCCAAAACCTATGGATGCGGCAAAAGCAGTTCTAAGAGGGAAGTTTATAGCAATACAATCCTACCTCAAGAAACAAGAAATATCTCAAATAAACAACCTAACCTTACACCTAAAGCAGTTAGAGAAAGAAGAACAAAAAACCCCCAAAGTTACCAGAAGGAAAGAAATAATAAAGATCAGATCAGAAATAAATGAACCAGAAATGAAGGAAACAATAGTAAAGATCAATAAAACTAAAAGCTGGTTCTTTGAGAAGACAGACAAAATTGATAAACCATTAGCCAGACTCATCAAGGAAAAAAGGGAGAAGACTCAAATCAACAGAAGCAGAAATGAAAAAGGAGAAGTAACAACTGACACTGCAGAAATACAAAGGATCATGAGAGATTACTATAAGCAACTATATGCCCAAAAAATGGACAACTTGGAAGAAATGGATAAATTCTTAAAAAAGCACAACCTTCCAGGACTGAACCAAGAAGAAATAGAAAATATAAACAGACCTATCCAAGCACTGAAATTGAGACTGTAAAACTGTAAGACACTGATGAAAGAAACTGAAGATAATACAAACAGATGGAGAGATAGACCATGTTCTTGGATTGGAAGAATCAACATTGTGAAAATGACTATACTACCCAAAGCAATCTAAGATTCAATGCAATCCCTATCAAATTACCAATGGCACTTTTCACAGAACTGGAACAAAAAATTGCACAATTTGTATGGAAACATAAAAGACCCCGAATAGCCAAAGCAATCTTGAGAAAGAAAAAAGGAGCTGGAGGAATCAGGCTGTCAGACTTTAGACTATACTGCAAAGCTACAGTAATCAAGACAGTATGGTACTGGTAGAAGAACAGAAATATAAATCAATGGAACAGGATAGAAAGCCCAGAGATAAACCCACACACATATGGTCACCTTATCTTTGATAAAGGAGGCAAGAATATACAATGGAGAAAAGACAGCCTCTTCAATAAGTGGTGCTGGGAAAACTGGACAATTACATGTAAAAGAATGAAATTAGAACACTTCCTAACACCATATACAAAAATAAACTCAAAATGGATTAAAGACCTAAATGTCAGGCCAGAAACTATCAAACTCTTAGAGGAAAACATAGGCAGAACACTCTATGACATAAATCACAGCAAGATCCTTTTTGACCCACCTCCTAGAGAAATGGAAATAAAAACAAAAATAAACAAATGGGACCTAATGAAACTTCAAAGCTTTTGCACAGCAAAGGAAACCATAAACAAGAGAAAAAGACAACCCTCAGAATGGGAGAAAATATTTGCAAATGAAGCAAATGACAAAGAATTAATCTCCAAAATACACAGGCAGCTCATGCAGCTTAATAACAAATAAACAAACCCTATCCAAAAATGGGCAGAAGACCCAAATAGACATTTCTCCAAAGAAAATATACAAATTGCCAACAAACACATGAAAGGATACTCAACATCACTAATCATTAGAGAAATGCAAATCAAAACTACAATGAGGTATCACCTCACACCATTAAGGATAGCCATCATGAAGAAATCTACAAACAATAAATGCTGCAGAGAGTGTGGAGAAAAGGGAACCCTCTTGTACTGTTGGTGGGAATGTAAATTGATATAGCCACTATGGAGAACAGTATGGAGGTTCCTTAAAAAACTAAAAATAGAACTTCCATATGACCCGGGAGTCCCACTACTGGGCATATACCCTGAGAAAACCATAATTCAAAAAGAGTCATGTACCACAATGTTTATTGCAGCTCTATTTACAATAGCCAGGACACGGAAGCAATCTAAGTGTCCACTGACAGATGAATGCATAAAGAAGATGTGGCACATATATATAATGGAATATTACTCAGCCATAAAAGGAAATGAAATTGAGTTATTTGTAGTGAGGCAGATGGACCTAGAGACTATCATACAGAATGAAGTAAGTCAGAAAAACAAATACCATATGCTAACACATATGTATGGAATCTAAAAAAAAAAAAAAAAGTTCTGAAGAACCTAGGGGCAGGACAGGAATAAAGATGCAGATGTAGAGAATGGACTTCAGGACACAGGGAAGCGGAAGGGTAAGCTGGGACGAAGTGTGAGAGTGGCATGGACATATATAGACTACCAAATGTAAAACAGATAGCTAGTGGGAAGCAGCCTCATAGCACAGGGAGATCAACTCAGTGTTTTGTGTCCACCTAGAGGGATGGGATAGGGAGGGTGGGAGGGAGATGCAAGAGGGAGGAGATATGGGGATATATGTTTATGTATAGCTGGTTCACTCTGTTATACAGCAGAAACTAACACATCATTGTAAAGCAATTATACTCCAATAAAGATGTTAAAAATAAATATTAAAAAGGTTTAATGTAAATACTCCTTTATGTCCAGCACCCTCTACTTAATGAGCTTTGGTTTAACTATCTCAGCACATGGTACCTAAGTGTGAGAGGTATCGATTTCAAAATAATACTCTTCATTTTTTCCTTTCCCCCTTTGCCCCATCTCCCATCCACCACTATGCATTTTCCAAGCATGTTTGTCTGTTTTTTTTGCCACTGGCAAGATAGTGATAATTAAGTAGTTCAGCAGGAAATCCTAATGACCTTAGCTCTCAGGTAGAAAAATGGAGTTGTTTAGAGGGGATGCAGTGAGTTTTTAAAAGTTGATGGGTCCTGGGGCTTCCCTGGTGGTGCAATGGTTAAGAATCTGCCTGCCAATTCTGGGGACACCGGCTCGACCCCTGGTCCAGGAAGATCCCACATGCCACAGACCCACTAAGCCCGTTCGCCACAACTACTGAGTCTGCGCTTTAGAGCCCACCAGCCACAATTACTGAGCCCACAAGCCACAATTACTGCGCCTAGAGCCCGTGCTCCAAAACAAGAGAAGCCACTGAAATGAGAAGCCCGCACACCGCAGCAAAGAGTAGCCCTGCTTGCCGCAACTAGAGAAAGCCCACGCACAGCAACGAAGATCCAACGCAGCCAAAACTAAATAAACAAAAATAAAATCTATTAAAGAAAAAAAAAAGTTGATGGGCCCTCAAGGAAAGCTGCATGAACCCTGCTTCCTAAACTAAGCCTAAAGAGTGGCAAATAAACAATCGTAACTAGACAACATACAGAAAACAAGACAAACAAAAAATAAAATGGCCTGCTTTGAGTGGAGGAAGTTCCCACAGGGCTCCAGTCGTCGCTTGCTTTGCTGGGCAGGGCATGGGGCATCAAGAAACAGAATCTAGTTTTCCTCCTCAAACACAGTGACCACTTAAGTTGCATGAACACTCAAAATTTAGAGAGGCTGGGGTAGAAAGCAGCTTTCTTAAGAATAAGGCTGAGAGTAAAGCAGAAGCTGGACATCTCACAGAGGCCCAAAACTTCAGCCCTGGGTCCAACCAAAAGCAAGTGACTCAAAAAACTCTTTGGCTTTCAGAGATGATTTTTCCACTTCATAAAATTCTGTACTTGATCTCATTCTATACTTGGAACTTGTAGATGATATTGCCACCTGGGATTTTTAGTGATTTTTGACATTTTCCTCAGAAGCACAGTCTATTGTCATTTTTGTTTTATTTCTTTTTGTGTAATATACCTCACTTACAATTCATGACTAAAAGAATGTACTGTCAGTACAACCTTATGTTGACTGGAACAATCATGATGTAGAGATAAAAAAAGATAATGAGAACACTCTATCCCTCACAATCGTGCAAGGATAGAGACCTACAACTACTACCATCCTCCCCGGGGTGTACATAAAAGACCTAGAAGTTGATCTTACTGCCTAGAAATTTGGTTTTAACAGTTGCACTTCTCTGTAACTCTAAATGTGCAAAAGTAGTAGGGGCAAATGAAGTGCATGGTTCCTCTGGTAGGCAGAATTCTAATGATGTCCTGCCAAGACTCATCTACTCTGCTTATTCAAGTAAACACTAATCTACGTATTTCTGTGAAAGTACTTTGCTGATTAAAGTGAGGCTTCAAACCTTGAAATAGAGCAATTATTCTGGATTATCCAGATGGGACTAATCTATTCACTCGAGCCTTTCTTAAAGCAGAGAAATCTCTCTGACTAGTGTGAGAAAGATAAGGAGAAAAAGAAGTTAGAGAGATTCAAGGTGTGAGAAGGAGTCAACTCTCCATTGCTGGGTGGGAAGATGAAGGAAGCTACATGCTAAGGCATGAGGTCTACCTCCAGAAGCTGAGAGCAACCTTCTACTGACAACCAGCGAGAAAATGAGAACCTCATTCTTAAAGTCACAAATTGCTGAAATTCAGCCAACCAACTGAATAAACTGGAAGCAGGTTCAACCCCTAAGCCCTAAGCTTCATTCCTCATCAAGACATCTTGAGTTTTGTCTTATGATACCTGGGGAATAGTAACCAGTTAAATGATGCTGACACAAACTTCTGACCTACTGAACTGTAATATAATAAATTTGTATTTTTTAAGCCACAAAGTTGGTTGGAATTTGTTACAGCAGCAATAAACACTACTAACATAGCACCATCCGAGAGTCTCAATCGGTTAGAGCTGAAAAGACCCCAAGAAAATGTGTCCTCATGTTAGTTTTAATCAGAATTATGGGAAAAGGTTGAGATCCTCTTAATGAGCCTTCCTACTTCAAAAAGGAATATAGACAGATGACCACGCTTTGTTGCTGTTCTTTGCTTGGGTACCCAAGAAAGATATCACGTATGAGTACAAATCATTTTTTCTGGGAGTGGGAGAAGTAAAATTCAAAAGTTCAAGTGCAGTGATTTACTTGACAGGTGGAGGGTACTCTAGCAGGGAATTGGGAAAGTCCCAGAGTGAAGGGAATACAAGCAATAAAAGGGTGTGAAATGAGACAGCTGTAAGAACGGCTGGCTAGGGGTTAATCTAACAGGGAGACTGGGAAATAGAGTTAAACCCATTCCTCACTACTGTCTCACCTTTGCTACCCAGAGGTGTTTATTCCCAGGCACTTCTGGCCTGTCCTATGTGTGAATGGAAAGATCTTCCCATTCCAGAAAAAGCCCTGGAGTCCAGTGATGGAAATATTGGCAGGTGGAGATTGTATACGTCATACTGAAAATGTTCACGCCTAATGAAAACAGGGAGGGCATCAACATTTCTGCTATACCATGTGGAACTGGATAGAGCAATGTGGGTCACACAAAGCAAACCAATTGTAATTTCTGTATTGTGATACATATAGAAAGGTCTGTCATAGACAGACTAATATATATTTTCATTTATGACAAATTCTGGGAACTCAGGGCATGGGAGCTGTCTTTGGACCATGAACTGATTCTCTTTAACCTTATTGTGGAATGTTGAGAAATTATTATTTTCTTGACATTGCCTAACTTGGAGGTTGCTAAATTCAATGGTGAATGATAAGTCCTTATCTTTTCGACCTTTTTAACACAGATGATTATTCTTTTAATTCTCTCTCAACATCGTATCTTGGTTTTCTCTGCTGAATTAGATCCTCTTCCTCAGTCTCCTCTGCTGATTGAACTCCACCACTCAGATTCATAAATGTTAGAAAGTCTTAGGGTTCAGATGTTGGCATTCTGCCATCCTCCCTGACTCAACAGGTAATTTCATCCAGTCACATGGTTATAAATACCATCTATAGGTTGAAAAGCCCCAATTTGTATCTGCACCCTGAACCTATCCCCACAGCTGCAGACTGGTTAATTGATATCTTCACGTGGATATCTAACAGACTTTTAAAACTGTATATGGATGAAAGCAAAGCCTGGCTTATGTCTGTTCACCAAAAATGTCTCCTTCTTTATTTTTTGGTTGCTCTGGATGATAACTTTATAGATACCTTGACTCCTTTTACTCACACCTTTTACCTCTAAACCTTGTTACCTGTTTGATCTCATCACCTACTCTCTCATTTTCTCATCATACCTTTCTTTTCCTCATGATGACAAAATGAAATTATAATGGAGTAATCATAGTTCAGGCATACAAAAATAGAGTAGGGCAGCCATTGACGATCTGGTCTCAGACACGTCTGTACCACTGAGAACTTGAACTTTCTTTGAACTGGACCAGACTCAAGGACATCACTAGACATATTCAGAAATACACCTGTCAGCTGCTACCTTATGGTCTCAAGATCTCCCCTTGTAACTATGCAACCATTTCAAACTCCATTCAATCATTACTTAACAAGCACCCTTACTCTTTGCCAGCTCCAATTATAATTCTTGATAAGTAACTTGTAATGAACTGTAATCTTGCAGTTTTTGCCTTTATAAGCTTCCCCCATTTTGTAGTCTGGCAGAACAAAATTCAAATGCTTCTTGAATCTATGCCTCCCAGACTACAGTCCTAAGAAACCCCAAATAAACACCTTTTTAAAATTTCAATCAGGTCTCTGTTTCTGAAACTTTGGTTAACACTCACATACGCAGGGAATGATCTAATCTCATGGCGTTTGCACTTGATCTTCTCTGCTTGGAGGACAGTTCTCTTCATTCCTTAGATATCCCTAGGATTTGTAACTTTACCTTCTTTATACTTTTGCTTATACATC
The DNA here is from genome assembly GCF_003676395.1 of Aethalodelphis obliquidens. Lineage (NCBI taxonomy): Eukaryota > Metazoa > Chordata > Mammalia > Artiodactyla > Delphinidae > Aethalodelphis > Aethalodelphis obliquidens. Next base: position 54,388,042 of record NW_020837947.1, on the reverse strand, counting down.
TTGCCATCAGTAAAGCCTTTCTTAAACATTCTACTCCCACCCCTTCTTCACGCCAACCCTCCTCATCTCCCTTCCCTGCTTTGTATTTTTTCTCTGAGAATACTTGTGTGTGTATATTTCATGTGAGAGAATATATGTATATATGCATATAAAATTGTGTGAGAGAATACATTTTACTAATTCACGTGAGAGAAAACATGTTAGGATTTGGGGCTGGTTTTGGTCACTGCTCTACACTTGTAAAAGAGGGCTGGGGCCCATACCGCCCAAAGGCCAATGAGTGTGTCTGCTGGTGGAGTATCTTTGGGGGATAAGGGAGGGAGGGTAGCTTACTTAATCTCTACCTCCATATTAAACAACTACTTATTATCATCACTTTTAAATTACTGCTTAAAAATCATGGCATCTTAGTATAAGTGTGACAAGAATGTACTGTTCACTAAAAATGAGCCACTGCACCCTGACAGTGTAGTGTCATGTCACACACCCTTGACATAAAGGCTTTCAAAGACAAAAGATCACATGTGATCTTATCTATGGCTACCTGTCCCTCATCACAACATTCTCTCCCTGCTCACTAATCTCCAATTTCACTGTTCTTAAGCCCTTTCACACAGCATTTCCTCTACCTAGAGCTCTCTTTGCACAGGTCTTCCCATGCCTAGTTCCTCACTCTTTAGCTATCACCTTAAATGGCAGTGCATTAGGTGTACTCCCTCTAATTGTCCAATCTTTTTTTTTTTTTTTTTTGCAGTACGCGGGCCTCTCACTGTTGTGGCCTCTCCCGTTGCGGAGCACAGGCTCCAGACGTGCAGGCTCAGCGGCCATGGTTCAGGGGCCCAGCCGCTCCGCGGCATGTGGGATCTTCCCGGACCGGGGCACGAACCCGTGTCCCCTGAATCAGCAGGCGGACTCTCAACCACTGCGCCACCAGGGAAGCCCTAATTGTCCAATCTTGATATCCTTTTCATTGACTTCAAGACACTTATCACAACCTGGAATTTATCTTATTAATTTGGTTACTTATTTACTTATATCAGCTACTAAAATGTAAGTTCTGTAAGGGAATGAGCCTTATGCAATGGAGTATTCTTAGTACTTAGCCTACTATCTCCCGTGAAGGAGGTGCGTGACAAATAGTATAAAGCAACTTACTTAATTAGTAGCCAGTAAACACCCAAAATCACACTAGGGGAAGATAAGTTGTATTAATATTGAGGTTTTATTTACCGCATGTACTGCATATTCTAAGGGTGTGTTTTTTGAATCTCAGTTTGAGAAGAAGAAAAGTAGTAGAGGGGGCTACCTAATTTCAAAGTTTCCTTTGAATACTATATATGTTGTTGTCTTGTTAGATATAAAGATAAAGAAAACCCTTAGACTTAAAAAAAATGGTAGAATACCCTTCACTTACATTTCAATTCAAATGTTATGAAACCTAGGCTTGGTATCTTCTGAAGGATGCTTGTATGTTAGTGGCCTCTCTTTGTCATAATAGTATCAGAATTGAATTGTAATGTACAAATGTTTTTTCCTACTGTATGAATCTAAGTTAGAACTGCATTATCCTTCTCTACTAGCAATGACCCATTATGAGTACATTCCATTTGCACTGTTGATGCAGTCAGTAGTATTTTCTTTTTTTAAAGAGGCTATTTTAATTCTCTTGCAATGGAGTCTATAGTACTACTTAATATTGAAAAAACTCAGTAAGACACAGAGTTCCTGTGCATTTGCCAATGTTGAAAACAGGGAAGAATTATTTTAAAACAGGAATTCATCATCTAAGAATGGCATCCTGAAATGGAAGTCAGCACCTACATATTCCTGACTAACATTTGAAAACTCTTAACAGCTAAAAATATAATTTATTTCCTCTTAGAAGAATAAGAATTGGTCAAAATTAAAAAAAAAATTAGCTACATTGTAAAAGGAGAATGTAAAATAGCTTTGTTTGGAAGTAACTTAGGTACAATGGTAATCATGTTCATATTTTCTTGACATGGAACTGAATTTTTCAACTTCTATAAGCACATTCTTTCTTCAGTCCTTAACATTAAGCCTGATAATTGAGCTATTGAACAGAACAAAGCATGAAGTGTTATTTTACTCATTCCCCTTTGTGGGAACCAATACTTTATAAAAGAATAATTAAGCAATATAATTAAAATTTTACAAACAAGTTGCAGTTCAGAATTTAACTTCTAGTTTATTTTGTCTCCAAAATTATAATTTTTTTTTTTTTTTTTTTTGCGGTACGCGGGCCTCTCACTGTTGTGGCCTCTCCCGTTGCAGAGCACAGGCTCCGGACGCGCAGGCTCAGCGGCCATGGCTCACGGGCCCAGCCGCTCCGCGGCATGTGGGATCTTCCCGGACCGGGGCACGAACCCGTGTCCCCTGCATCGACAGGCGGACTCTCAACCACTGCGCCACCAGGGAAGCCCCAAAATTATAATTTTTAAGTAGAACAATTCGTTTTCCTCTGTTTGTTCCAAAATATTCGAGCCGAGTGTTGCAGGTTACTTGTCAATACAATTAGAGATACAATACAATTAGAGATAAAGTAACCAATACAATAGCCCAGGAAATACACAGCTGAGGGTGGGGCCCTTGATCCTTGGACTGATATTTATGGACATTTATTTCTTTTTATACTATATTGCCAGTGTTTCAAGTAGCTTAAAAGGCTTTTTATCTCTTTCTTATGAATATTTTTCTTTTAATTATACAATATGTGCATATGATTTAAAGAATTGATTCAAACATAAAAGAAGTGTATAAAATAGAAAATATATGATCAATTATTTTCCTTCACTCTCCTCCCAGTGAAAAACATCCAATTTAGGGCATACTATTTCAGACATTGTTACATGTGTAATTTTATCCAAAAGTAACTAAATAGCTTATATATTTAGCTGCTGCTTTTTATGAAGGCTTTTTGAACATTTTATTGTAAAATAAAACCAAAAAAGAATGTAGAAAATAATGAATTGTTATAAAGTGAATAATCTTTTAACCGTCACCCAGATCAAGAAATGGAACTTGAGTAATAAGCATCCCAAAAGTCCCTCCATTTTCCCATCTTAATCATGGCTCTTCTCCCTTCAAAAGCACCCCTATCCTGACTTTTATACCATTCACTTCCTTGTTTCACTGTGATTTTATCACCCAAGAGTGTATGCCCACTTTTTAAAACTTTATATTACTTTTAAGTCTCTCTTTTTTTCCCCCTGTATCATCCTTTCCTTTTACTAAATGCCAAAGCACAGCTAGAGAACTTCATTTTGGGGGAATGTAAATTGGTGCAGACACTATGAAAAACTATATGGCATTTCCTCAAAAAACTAGAACTACCATATAATCCAGAAATTCCACTCCTGGGTATTTATCTGAAGAAAATGGAAACGCTACTTTGAAAAGATATATGCAACCCAATGTTCACAGCAGCATATTTACAATAGCCAAGGTATGGAAACAACATAAGTATCCATCAACTTTTAAGTCTCTCTTAATCTACAGGTTCTCTCTTCTTCCTTTCTTTTTCACTGCAATAACTTATAGGGGTTTTCACAGTTCACTGTATTCCTTTGTCAACTACATTTCCTGCAAATTGGTAACTGGATCCAGATGCTTGATCAGTCTCAGATTTGATTCCCTTACCAAGACCCTAGTAGTGACGTGTTCTTTCATCAAGAAGCACATAATTAGTATAATTCATGTCTCTTTACACTTTTTTGAGTGTCAGCATTCACTGATGTTCAACACCTAAATTAAATCATCAAGGGTTCTAAAATGTTAATATTCAAATTCTCTCATTTTGTTTTCATTCAATAGCTAGAACAAAGTTATAAGAAGATGCTTTCTCTAGTCTACTATTTGGTTACTCAATGGTACAGTTAATAGGAAAGTAAAGACAAATGCTTCACTCTTTTATTTAACCAGTTTTTGATGTAATGAATTTGTTACCCATCATTGTGAGGTTGCCAATAATTGATTTTTCTGCAATATTATGAACTCATGGATTTAGGCACATTTGATGGCTAGGTTCATTGCAATTCTTACTCTTATTGAAGCCTTCTTTAACATGACCCTAATAAGTCTCTGAGAGTCCTTCGTATCTGGAATGCCAAATTATTCCTGACCCAGTTCTGTAATCAGCCATTTTTCAGGAAGCTCTGGCTTTTTCAATGGGAAATATTATTTTACGTCCACAATACTGGCACTAGGGATGCTTACTGGGAATTGTTTCTAGAGTTCCTGAATGCACAAAATTTAAATACACTGAGAAGTCATACTAATAACTCCAATTTACATTTCAAGACTAAAGAGTTTTAACATAACACCTTACATTATAGCCAAATCTTCTTTCTGCTACACAGTGAATCCTGATTCTTAAGAGGAATAATAATATTGAAATATTTCATATCTAGTTTGTTTGCCATACAACAGCCTCAGACTCACAAAACTAATGCTATCCCAACCAATTATGATTATTAGGAATAGTTTTTAATTATATTTTGCATGACTCATTCCCAATTTCTCCCCACTGTCAGACTGTATAATCATTATATGCCATAATCTTTCCCTTTAAAGACTCATTTTGTCTTAATTCTACAAGTATAATTATATATTTAATGCTCACCAGCACTAATTATGTTGATGACTGTAGTCATTTTTGTTATCAACTCTTGTTCTCTAGTGGATTCCACAGGAAGGGCTCCTGAGAAAAATATTCTTTCAGATATTGTGTGTTAATAACAGTTTGTACAGGCCTTTTATATGTGAATGTCAGTTTTTTCAGATATAAAATCATTGCCTCATTTTTTCCTTTTTTTAAAATGTTATTTCATATTTTTCAGGAATAAAATGTTTTATGGTTTGATGTTTTAATTTTATTTCCTTTGTAAATTGCATGTCCTTTGTGGCTGATGCTCAAAGCATTTTTTTCCCCCTTAATTCTAGGAAATTTCCTGTTTGTTTTGGTCATTCTGTGTAGATATTCTCCACCACAAGGTGTGTTCTTTCAATATCTAGTTATAAATCTTTAAAACATTATTAATTGAAAAATGTTTTGCCTTTCCATCTTTTTTCTCTTAAGACATTATTTGTTGTGCTGATTTGCTTATTTGGTCCTTCTCATTTAGTCCTCATGTCTAAAATGATTTTTTCTTTTATTTCAAATTACTTCTGAGTACGTCACCTCATTCCTGAGTGTTTTCCTACTTGTATTATATTTTGTTCATTCATGTCTTGTATCATTTGCTTAATGTCTTTCGGTTTGTTTTGAAATATTAGAGTTTTGATATGCTTGAGAACATGTATCTCATTGTGATGTCATTCTGCTTCATAATTGTCCTTCCTGTAGAAATATTGCATGGAATTTGACACTAGATGTATTTGTCATTCATTTTAAAAGGAGGCTTGGTTCAGATAGCTTCTACTATTTCACAGAAACCCCCTTTCCTATTCTTTTTGTGTAGTATTAAAAATACTGCATGTTGCTTTGAGTGGTCCTTGTTCTGTTCCTCTTCTTCACTTCCAGTAGTTTCTCCTCAGTGCAGGGGTCTTTATTTCGAAGAGATCCTGGTGAGTCAGTTTTGAGTGTTCACAGAAGCTTGTCTGCTTCAGCCCTTGAGGACTTATCACAGGCCCTTTGCTCTCCGTTGCTATTAGCGTGAGCACCTCCCCACCTAGGTGTAGCCGGTGTTCTCAAATTGTCTCACTGTGTACATTGATGAATAACTTTGAACTAGTCGGCCTCTCTTTGTTCATGTCTGTCAGCTATCCCTTCATTTTCCTCTGTCTTCTATTGCCTTCATACCAATAACTGCTCTATCTGTGGCTATAGCTGCTGGTATTTTGAAGTTTCACAGGGCTCCCTAGTCACTGATGTTTATGTGAATGTTGTCCCATTAGACTTTTGATGTTTTTGGTTTTTCGTTTGCTTGTGTTTTGCTTTAGTTTTAGTTTTGTTTTGTTTGCTCTCTAGTTACTTTGTATGGTTTTATATGAGGATTCGGAAAAAGCCAAAAACTATGCTGCCATATTTGACACGAAATTCCCAGGATCTTTTCATGAAGTTTTCAAGTACGTGATTTTCAATTTAATTATTGATGTAAGATGCCTCTCTTTAGATATCTATTTATTTATATAACATTATGAAAACTTTTCAGCCAAAATCTAAATAAAATACTGGAGAATGAGCAAATATATCAAATACTTATGAAATTCAGGTACAAGGTTCAGGAAGGAGCACGAACTCCTATACTGTTCTTTCTTTAACCTCAGTGAGTTTATAAAAGCAGCAATGCCTTTGTAACCAACAGTTTATCCTCCCAGAGGAAGTCGCTGGTGACAAAATGATAACCCCTGGGTCTCTGCTTATCTTACTGCTCCAGGAACGACAATCTGGCTCATGCTCTATCCGGCTTGGCAAACTGAACCTGAGTATTAGACATAGACCTTTTCAATCCCACAGAACAAAGGGAAAAGGATGTTTGCAAATATATTCCCATTATTCCTCCCATTATTCCATCATAGATATACATGATGATCCCCAAGGATAAAGGGTTGGACCCTGTGCAACAAACAGTACTATGTAAAAAGGACCCTGGAAAATAAATCACTTTTCACTGACCACGCAAAATCTCTCTGGGGTGGATGTCTTCCCTTCTCACTACCAGAGGGATTCTATACCTGTTGGGCATTCCATGTGTCCAAAGGTCCTTAAGTACCAGACATCAGGATTTCCCAAAAATCCTTATGAAATTTCTCACATTCCAATTCAGACTACCTGATACGAAGCAGATTATTTATTTTCCCACTCATAAGATTGCTTTTATGCTTGCCTTAGGAGAAAGAAAGAAACATGGTGACACGGTCCTTTCCCTAAGATGTATAGGTAAGGCATGACCAGCAAAATACACTAAACTCAGCAAACGGTGAAAACAGGAGGATGAGGATATCATTCTTTCACTCTCTACTGCTCTTCACATCTAAGTTTCCACACAAGCCTTTTCCTTCACTTATGCAGTACACTTTGTGGATTTTGTCTTCAGCCCTGCTGAATAACAAGTCCCACCTTCAAAGAGACCCATGCCTGTCATATCATAAGCATTCAAAATATAATAAAACTATCATTAAAGTACTTAGCCAATTTTGTGGCACAGCAAGAGAGTTTAATATATTTTCTTTTTTCTTTTACTCTTGTTCAAGGTATAAAATTATTATCATTTCAATATAAAAGTTCACAATGTAATTTTTACAGACCTTAATTTTTAGGTCAGTTTTAGGTTCACGGAAAAATGGAGTGAAAAGTACAGGGAGTATCCATAGACCGCCCCCTGCCCCCCGCCCCTATATATCCACGGCCTCACCCACTATTAACATTTCACACTGGAGTGCTGCATTTGTTACAATTGATGAATGTACATTGACACATCGTTATCACCCAAAGCCCCTAATTTACATTAGGGTTCACCCTTGTAAATTCTATGGGTTTGGACAAATATATAATGACATGTATCCACCATTACTGTATCATACAGAATAGTTTCACTGCCCTACAATTTCTCTGTGCTCTTTCTCCCTATTCATCCTTCCCTCTGCCTTAACCCCTGGCAACCAGTTACCTTTTTACCATCTCTATAGTTTTACCTTTTTCAGAATGTCTTACTTGGAATTGTACAGTACGTAGCCTTTTCAGATTGGCTTTTTTTACATGGTAATATGCTTTTAAGGCACCTCTGTGTTTTTCGAGAGTGAGATTTCCTATTGCTCCACACCCTCAATAGCATTTGGTGTTCTCCGTGTTTTGAATTCTGGCCATTCAATTTGTTGTGTAGTGATATTTTATTTTTGTTTTAAGTTGCATTTTCATGATAACTTATGATGTAGAGCCTCCTTTCATGTGCTTATTTGGCATCTGAATATCTTCTTTGGTGAAGTGTCTATTAAGGTCGTACCTAATTGGGTTTTATTTTTACCACTGAGTTCTTTGTATATTTTAAATGAGTTCTTTGTATATTTTATTTCTGTCTTTTGTTTTAACATCTTTATTGGAGTATAATTGCTTTACAATGGTGTGTTAGTTTCTGCTTTATAACAAAGTGAATCAGCTATACATATACATATATCCCCATATCTCCTCCCTCTTGCGTCTCCCTCTCACCGTCCCTATCCCACACCTCTAGGTGGACCCAAAACACCGAGATGATCTCCCTGTGCTCTGTGACTGCTTCCCACTAGCTATCTATTTTACATTTGGTAGTCTATATACGTCACTGCCACTCTCTCACTTTGTCCCAGCTTACCCTTCCCATTCCCTGTGTTCTCAAGTCCATTCTCTACGTCTGTGTCTTTATTCCTGTCCTGCCCCTAAGTTCTTCAGAACCATTTTTTTTCTTTGTAGATTCCATATATATGTGTTAGCATATGGTACTTGTTTTTCTCTTTCTGACTTACTTCACTTGTAGGACAGACTCTAGGTCCATCCACCTCACTACAAATAACTCAATTTCATTTCTTTTTATGGCTGAGTAATATTTCATTGTATACATGTGCCACATCTTCTTTATCCATTCATCTGTCGATGGACACTTAGGTTGCTTCCGTGTCCTGGCTATCGTAAATAGAGATGCAATGAACATTGTAGTACATGACTCTTTTTGAATTATGGTTTTCTCAGGTATATGCCCAGCAGTGGGATTGCTGGGTCATATGGTAGTTCTATTTTTAGTTTTTTAAGGAAACTCCATACTGTTCTCCATAGTGGCTGTTATCAATTTACATTCCCACCAATAGTGCAAGAGGGTTCCCATGAGACCTTTATCCCAGATTGTGGCTTGTCTTCTTATTCTCTTAACATTGTCTTTTGCAGAGAAGAAAATTTAAATTTTAACGAAACCCAGCTTATCAGTTGTTTCTTTCATGAACTGTGCCTTTGGTGTTGTATCTAAAACGTCAACCACAAAACCCAGTTATCTAGATTTTTCTCCTATATTATCATCTAGGAGTTTCACAGTTTTGTATTTTACATTTAGGTCTGCAATCCATTTTGAGTTAATTTTTGTTAAGTGGTGTAAGGTCTGTGTCTAGATTCATCTTTTTTGCATGTGATGTCCAATTGTACCAGTGCCATTTGTTGAAAAGATGAACTTCTCTCCATTTATTACCTTTGCTCCTTTATCAAAGGTCAATTGACTGTATATTTATATGAGTCTATTTCTGAACTCTTTATTCTGTTCCATCGATACATTTGTCTATTCTTTCACAATACCACATTGCCTTGATTACTGTTGCTTTATAATAAGTCTTGAAGACAAGTAGTGTCAGTTCTCTTTCTTTTTCTTCAATATTGTGTTGGCTATTCTGGGTCTTCTGCCTTTCCACATAAACTTTAGAATCAACTTGTTGATATGCATAAAATACCTCTGTTGGATTTTTGTTGCAATTTCACTGAATTTATAGAACAACCTGGAAAGAACTGACATCTTGACAATGTTGAGGCTTTCTATTCATGAACCCAGACTGTCTTTGCATTTATTTAGTTCTTCTCTGGTTTCTTTCATCAGAGTAGTGATATCTTCTTCATATAGATTTTATACATATTTCGTTTTATCTATGAATAAGTATTTCAGTTTGGGGAATGCTAATGTAAATGATATTGGTTTTTTGTTTGTTTTAATTTCAAATCCCATTTGTTCATTTCTGGTATATAGGAAAGTAATTGACTTTTGTATGTTAACATTGTATCTTGCAACCTTCCTATAATTACTTATTAGTTCCAGGATTTTTGTTGTTGTTGAAGCTTTTGGGTTTTCTACATAAACTATCATGTCACCTAGGAACAAAGACAGTTTTGTATCTTCCTTCCCGATATGTTTACCTTATATTTCCTTGTCTTATTGCATTAGCTATACTTTCTAATATGATGCTTATGGTGATAAGAGGGGAAATCCTTGCCTTGTTACTGATCTTAGCAGGAAAGCCTCTTGATTCTTACCAGTTAGTATGATGTTAGCTGTAAGGATTTTGCACATATTCTTTATCAAGTTGAGTGAGTTCCCCTCTATTCCAAGTTAGCTGAGAGTTTTTATCATGAAAGCGTGTTGGATTTTTGTCAAGAAGAAATTGTGGAAAATTGGTATAATTTTTCCTTAAATATTTGGTAGAATTCACCACTGAACCCATCTAGCCCTGGTACTTTGTGGTTTGGAAAGTTACTTATTATTGATTCAATTTCTATTCAAATTGTCTATTTCATGTGACTTTGACAGTTTGTCTCTTTCAAGGAATTCGTCCATTTTTTATTTAGGTTATCAAATTTGTGGGCATAGAGTTGCTCATAGCACTCCTTTATTATTCATTTAATGTCCATGAGATCTAACCCTCTCTTTCATTTTTGATATTAAGTAATTTGTGTCTTCTTTCTTTTTTTCTTAGTTAGCCTAGCTATATAATGCCCTTTTAAAAAACATAATCCAACAACCCTTTGGTGATATTTCATGATCTACCATCTTATTTACAAAAGAGGAGAATCAGGAAAGCCCTTTCCTTTCTCTATTAATGGACTTGCCTTTGGTCAAAATTATGGTCTACAGTGACAGAGCACATACTTGAATCTGATTTTTTTAAATGCTGAATTGAGATATTATTTTACCACCATATGACTTATTTCAATGATTTGAGATTTTAGCAGTTTTTACCTAAGGCATATAAAAATGGTTTTCTGTGAACATATGAACTTGAGCATCTTGAGGCATGCCTTATGCTAGCGTCTGGAATACAGTAACCAATACATAACCATTCCCAGGGAACCTACCTAATAGTGGGAAAATGGCAAATTAAATAAACTCTGTCACTTTACTACAGATAACCTCAGTACTAAAAATAGTATTATGAAAAGACTAGTTGTCCACTTTACTGATGGAAGCATCAGAGCTATGATGAAATGAAAAATGATACTAATCCCATGATTTTTCCTAAGGAGTTGTTTTTCAGTTAATCAAGTTTGACATTATTAATCCTTTAATTCAAAAATTGGGTCTAGATATTTAAGGTATGACTCTGCTTAGAACCTCTTTCCCACTTCGGTGGCCTTGGTTTTTTCTATTCTCTTTGCCAGGAACGCCATTTTCCATGATATTTTATTGACCATTACATTTCAAATCAAAAACTGTCTTCTCAAAGAATCCTTCCTTAAAACCCTAAAGCATCCCTTGCTGTAGTCCCTAAGTTATTCTCTATCTTAATGCCCAACTTTAATACCTTTTCCTATGTCAAATTTCTATTTATTTAACTCTTTTACCTGCTTATTGTTATGTGCTCCCAACATGACGAATGCTCTGTGAAGGCAGATGTCAACTCTTTTTCACCACCATATGTGGCATTAAGCAGTTTCTGGGTCATAGCCAAAGCTCAGTGTATATTTGTTTCATGTCTAAATTGTAGTGAGAAAAGCTAAAACCATAAAGCACACTGTGTAAAGCAGATAAATTTGATATGATATTCTCTTATCAATTTATATGCAATTTCTAATTAATGGGGTTGCACCTCTCCTTTCTCTGCATGCCTATTACTTTTCTAAGCCTTGGGGTTTTTATTTTATTTTACTCTATTAGTCTTTCTAAGCCTTATTCTTATAGCCATCACCTCCAAATTTTATATAACTTATTTCTACTGTAAACATATTTATATCCATTGAATTGTAATGTTTAACCTGTTAGGCAGAAGCTGATAATGTCTTAAAGTATATTTTAAATGGGTCACTCACACTAGCACCACCCTTTTGTAATCTTTGCCATTGTGATAATAGCCAACCACTGGTATTTCTGCATAGTGTAAATGTGAAAATAATCTGCATACATATATCTTGTTTTTCCAGAGTCAAGAAGACATTTTTAGGTGACCAAAGTGGATAATTATCTCCCTTGGATGTTCACAAGGTTGGCCCTAGGAGTAGATACATTTTGCCAACAGCTTCTGACCACCCCCACAACCCAGTCCTCCTCTGCAACCACTCACATACTATCTTGAATCTCTAGGTAATGATTTTTAAATGAATTCATAGCAACTTAGAACTTCCTGGAACTCAGATATTTAAATATATATTCACTGAAGTGCAATTTGGTTAAGAGACCTCTTCCTCTTCATCAAGCAGAGTAATATTCTCAAAGGCTAATGACAAATGTATTAATCACCTGCGTTAACCTCCCATGCCTTCCCATTTAATTTAGACTAAAATCTAAGCCCCCAAAAGTCTCTGCAGGCTAGGTCAAGCTAGAAAGAGGCAGAGACACAAATTCATACTTTTTCTAGGCCCCCAAAGCATTTCTAAACAACTATTATTGAGCATCTCTGAAAACCCCCAAAATGTAAAACGAAGGAAGACAAGAGTTTGGAAATGTATGTCAAACTTTGTCTAGAAATGTTTTGAAAATACTGGTATAATGGAATGAACAGTAGGATGTGGGGCAATACATTTCAATGCTAGTCCTGAACACGCCACTAATTTATTATCTGTATGACCTTAGGGAAGTTACTTTATTTTTCTGAGGCCAAATCTGTCATCTGTAAAATGAAAGTTTGCCTCCAGAGTACTTTCCAGCATTGCAATAGCTAAAAATGTTATTATCATGGAAAATGATCTTTTAGAACTAAAGTATTCACAGTAGAAAGGCCTCAGGGTGTCTATGGGTTATGATGCTTTAGCAGTTGAAAAGAATTCACTAACAGCATTAAATGTAAGAACTGCCCATATACTGAAAAAAAAATACAGGAAAAGAATAACACAATATGAAAAAAATTTCAACAATGCCTTTTCTTTATGAGCAAACAAAATGAGTCACCTTACATGAAAAGATGCTCATCATTGCTAATCATTAGAGAAATGTAAATCAAAACAACAGTGAGGTACCACCTCACACCAGTCAGAATGGCCCTCATTAAAATGTCTACAAATAACAAATGCTGGAGAAGATGCAGAGAAAAGCGGACCCTCCTACACTGTTGGTGGGAATGTAAATTAGTGCAGCCACTATGGAAAACAGTATGGAGGTTCCTCAAAAAATTAAAAATAGAGTTGCCATATGATCCAGCAATCCCACTCCTGGGCATATACCCAGACAAAACCATAATTCAAAAAGATACATGAACCCCTCATAGCAACTCTATTTACAATAGCCAAGACATGGAAGCAACCTAAATGTCCACTGACAGATGAATGAATAAAGAGGTGGTATATAATACAATGGCATAGCATTCAGACATTGAAAAGAATGAAATAATGCCATTTCCAGCAACATGGATGGACCTAGAGATTATCATACTAAACGAAGTAAATCAGAAAGAGAAAGACAAATATGATATCACTTATATGTGGACTCTAAAATATGACACCAATGAACATATCTATGAAACAAAAACAGACTCACAAATAGAGAACAGACTTGTGGCTGCCAAAGGGGAGGGGGGTGAGGGAGGAAAGGATTGGGAGTTTGGGGTTAGCAGATGCAAACTATTACACATAGGATGCATAAACAACAAGGTCCTGTTGTGTAGCACAGGGAACTACATTCAATATCTTGTGATAAACCACAATGGAAAAGAATATGAAAAGGAATACATATATGCATAATTGAGTCACTTTGCTGTACAGCAGAAATTAAACACAGCATTGTAAATCAACTATACACCAATAAAACTTTAAAAACAAATGAGTCGCCTTTTAAAGAATAAAACCAAATTTCTTCACCTTCCATGAGAATTTATAATATTACTTACATAGAAAAACAGAAATTTCCGATCTTTATACATGTGAGATGAAATTTTTCCCAGGTTTTGATAAATGCATAGATGAGCTAGTATGCCAATGATCCTATATCTATCATATACTTTGGTGGAATTCAAAGATGTAGAAAAACTGGAAATATCATAGGGAATAGGAAAACTACACCATTACATTTATAATTTTGTATTGAAAAAATGAAGTGATCTCTATGATCATGTAACCTGATTCTCTTTTTTCTTTATTTGCATTTATTGTTTTCCATTTATCATTTTCCTGTGTCTGTAGTCTGAATGCTACCCCTGGCAAAAGAAAGGCTCTTTAACTCTCTGACAAAAGGGAACTCACTGAACAATGCCACATTGTACAATACTTTTCTAACAGTTGCACTAAGACACATAAACACAAGTACCTCCATTCTGAAGAGACTGCTCTTTCAATATTTTACACACAAAATTGCCAGTAAGCACTTGGGTTTTTGTTTTTTAATTGATTTACAATGTTGTGTTAGTTTCAGGTATACAGGAAAGTGGTTCAGTTTATATATATATATATATATATATATATATATATATATATATGTATGTATGTATATATATTCTATTATATGTATATTCTTTTTCAGATTCTTTTCCTTTATAGGTTTTTACTGTAACCTGATTCTTTTATAGTATCTCTTATACTCCTATCCTAAAAATAAATGATTCTGGTTGACTGAGTGACATTGCATTTGAGAGAGGCATATCACTTTCCCAACACCCATGGAGAATTACAGTACTAAGATGTCATTACTGAGGGGGGGGTCATAATAATCAAGAGTAGTTATATTTTAAATATTATTATTGTTATAGAAAAAATTCTACGTATGGAAGAAATTCGAAGTCACCTTCCAATGATAAGAGATTATTATTCTAAGTTGGGAAAATAAAATTTTGCTATCTGATAAAATCATACATTAAAAAGCAGATTGAAGGAATGACGTGTGTATAAGAATATTTTTGAATAATGAAGGATAGGAATAGATGGTAAAAAAACAGTAGGAGATGACTCATAATGGAATTGAGAACTATAATCATCCTTTCCATGTAAAAATGCTGATGAGAATAGAAGACAAAGATACAGAATCTGAAATTTGTGTGCTACATGAAGCTGTACCCCAAGCATGAGCTCATACCTCGAGAGCACCTTAATCATGCACTAATCATATAAACCGAGTAATCAGCTCCCCCTTTGTACTCCCCACTCTGCAAAATGCCTCGTTTGAAATATGGGTTTGAACACAAAAGATAACTTGTAGTTGTTTGTTTACTAATTTTTTTCACTATGTTGAAATTTGCCAAGGTCACCCTTACCTTACCTGCTTTTGCTCAATGACCGTAATTGTGAATCTATGCACATAGACAGTGCGCAGTAAATAGCTGCTAATGATGATAGTTTTCACTGGTTCTCTTATAATCTAGATTTATTGTCTTTGTCTTTCCATGGGAAGGTAAAAATAAGTTCAATATCTCAAGCTGCTTAGAAACCACATTAAATTTTAACTATTCTTCCTATATTCTAAATTTTATCACATAGCTTATTTGTAAAATAGGTTTCTCTTTAACACAATTTTATAACTTGATTCACTTTTCCATTTTCCTGTCTCCTCCACTGTCTGGCTTAAACAAATAATTGATTCTTTTAAGTTCTTTTTATTTTACTAGAGTCATTAAATTTTTCTTATTTATATGTGAAGAAAATAGTGATAGGATTAATAATCCAATTACTCTGCTTGATGGGGGTTAGTGTGTGTTTTTTTTTTTTGCGGTACACTGGCCTCTCACCGCTGTGGCCTCTCCCGTTGCGGAGCACAGGCTCCAGACGCACAGGCTCAGCGACCATGGCTCACGGGCCCAGCCGCTCCGCGGCACGTGGGATCTTCCCGGACCGGGGCACGAACCCGTGCCCCCCGCATCGGCAGGCGGACTCTCAACCACTGCGCCACCAGGGAAGCCCTGTGTGTGTGTGTTTTGCATACTCTGAAATAGATACCTCTCTTTCGTGTATATAATTTGACATAATTATTGGAAGAAAATAAAGTGCAAGGTCACTGCCTAATTGGTTCAGAAAGTCAAAGGAAAGAAAATGATTAAGGTACTATGACAGAGGTTGTTTATATTGCTAGCAAACAGCAATTCTGGTTTGCTCTGCTCAGCGATAGCAAAAAGGAAGAAAATGCAGGGTCTTATATCAATTATTACAGCAGGAACTTTCAGTTTAAGAACTACCTAGTGGAAACAAGAATAATTTAATGTGAAGGCTGCAGAGTATAAATATTTTGCATAAAAGAGTTACATTATGCTGGTTGTATAAAACTGCATTTTAAAGAAGTTCTGTAAAGATAAACTTATGGTTTCAGTCATTGAATATCTTTACAGATTTCTGCCACTGTTTAGTGGACTGTCACTCTTAAATTTTCATGTGTAAATTCTTTGCTGAGTGCTCGATAGCTCTATAACTTACTACCTTTTACGCATTGATGAGGACAATAATGCACTGGGGATGAGCTGTGACCTTCTGGTAAAAGGACAGCATACCTTTATCATATATTCTTACACCTGACTTAAAATATGTCATTACGAAAGGGATTTGGCAGTTGTTAAAATTTTATTAACATATTCATAAAAAATAATAAGTGAATTATTACTCCATTTACCCCAAAAATGATAATTCAAATCCCACTTGGTACTGGGACTTCTCTTTTAACACTGTATAATTTGTATACCTGAAATTAACTGTAGCATGCTAGCACTTTCTTGAACGATGCAAAATTTCTTTTGTAAACACTAATCTTGATTGTTTCATATATTAGTTTGAGAGTTTGGAATTTTAAGAATTCATTTAGTTATTCCATTTCATGTGTCATAAATAAGTGGTTTAAGTTCGTTGCTGGTTTGTGTGTATGGGTGTGTGTTTATGTATCTTTTTGTAACCCTGGTTTCTATTGCTGAGTTTCTACGGAGATTTATCTTAGAGTTAGCACAATCTTTTTTTCTTTTTTCTTCTGTCTTAATGTCATACCAACATAGCCCTGGTCAATCAAGAGGAGAAAACTAGATAATAGCCAGTAGAATAAATACACTCAGTTAATACCAGTAAACAACGGAATATGCTCTCCACTCTAAAGTTTGATGGGCTCCATACTTATAATGACAGCTTAGAGTAACACATTAAAAAATAATTTGTTCCTAGGATAATGTATACCGAAGGGTGTTGTGCATTTTGTACTTGAAAGGGTATTTCAAGATAATTTTTAATTATTTTTATCATAAAAGAAAAATGTATTTCTTACAGAGAAATCAAAGAAAAAAGCAAAAGGAAAAGAAATAACAGAAAAGTGTATTTTATCCCCAAATCACTGAACACCAAATGTGTATTCAAATTCTGTATGTGCATTATACCATAGCATGCTACCTTTCATTTTTAAAATATACTTGAGAACACGTCCATGACAACAGATATGTTAGTGCTACAGAACTTCTAATGGTTTTATAATATTCCACTGTCTAATATCTCACATTTTAGTATGTTCCTATTTTGATATAATTTTTAACTTACAGAAAAGGTGCAAGAGTATTATAATTCCCATAGACTTTTTAACCATATTAGTGGCAATTGTTCAAATTTCTCTCTCTCCTCTTCCCTCCCTCCCTCTGTCCCTTCTCTTTTCTTCTCTCCTCCTATACACTCATATATATATGTTATTATATTTTGCTGAGCTATTTGAGAATACATTAGAGAAACCAAGCCCCTCTGTCCCTAAATACTTCCGTATGTATTTCCTAAGAATAAATATGTTATCTTTCATAAAGTACAGTTTTGAAAATCAAAAAATTCCAATGATACAAAATTATTGTCTAAAACATAACCCAGATTGAATGTCATCAATTGTTCCAATAAACTTTCTTTATGGCTATCTTTTCCTGAACCACGATCAAATTCAGGGCCAACCCTGGATTTAGTTGTCATGCCTCTTTAGTGTCCTTTATTATCAAATATGTTCTCAGCATTTACTTGTTTCTTGTCATGGACACCTTGTGAGTTGGAAACATGTAGTCCGTATAGAATGTCCCTCAACTTGCATTTGCCTATTCCTTGTGACTAAGTTTAGATTTTGTATTGTTGGCAGGAATAACGCAGAAGTATATTTCTATGTGCATTTATAAGAAGGTACTTTGTCATTTTGTTCCAATATTGGTGATTCTAGATTTGATCACTTTTTTTAGTGGTATCCCCCAGGTTTCTCCACTATAAAGTTACTATTTTCCTTTTGTAATTAATAAGCAATGTAGGAGGAAATCATGTAAATATCACATTCCTTAGAAAAAAATTATGTTTTAGCGTCCATACTCTGTGTATTTATTAGTTGGCATTCTACTACAATGAAAAGCTTTTCCATCTCCCCATATATTTATTTGTATCAATACGGCTCATGAGTAATTAAATTTTTAATGAGTTTTTATCATTATTATAACTATTTTTTGATGCTCTTATTGTCCTAGATTTGGCCAGTGGCAGTCCCTTCAAGATGGTTCCTGTGTCTCTTGACATGCTCGTGATTTTTTCATTCACATTTTCAATGATATCATTGTAGATTCACATACAATTGTAAGAAATGATATGGAAAGATTCCATGCACATTTCACCCAGTTTCTCACAATGGTGACATCTTACAAAGCAATGGTACAATACCACAACCAGGATATTAACATTGATATAATCTACCTATTTTATACAGATTTTCCAGTTTTACTTATGCTCATTTATATGTGTATTTAGGTCTATAAAATTTTGTCACATGTATATGTTTGTGTAACACAAGCACCTCAGTAAAGATACTGAAAAGTCCCATCACCACAAGGACTTCTTGAGTTGCCCTTTTATAACTACTTTCACCTTTCTCTGTTCCACCTTGTCCCTAACCCCTCACTAACACTAATCTCTTCTTCATTTCTAAAATTTTCTCACTTCAAAACTGTTATATAAATGGAATCATATATCAAGAGTATGTAAACTTGTGGGATTGTTTTTTTTCACTCAGCATAATTCCTTGAGAATTTATACAAATTGCTGCATGTATCAAATAGTTCATTCCTTCTTATTGCTGACTAGTATTCCATGATATGTATACAACACAGTCTGTTTAATCTTTCACTCGTTGAAAAACATATGGACTGTTTCCAGTTGTTAGCTATTAGAAATAAAACTGTTATGAACATTCATATACAGATTTTTATGTGGATATAAGTTTCATTTCCCTGGGACGAATATCCGAGATTGCAAATGCTAGGCTGTATGGTAATTACATGTTTACTTTTATAAGAAATGCCAGTTTTCCAGAGTAGCTGTACCATTTTACGTGCCCACCAGCAACGTATAAGTGATTCACTTTCTCTGCCTCCTTGTCATGATTTGGTGCCATTATAATTTTTTGTTTTAGCCATTCTAACAGGTATGTACTAATGTCTCATTTTGGTTTTAATTTGCATGTCTTTGATGACTAATAATATTGAACATCTTATTTGCCCTCTGTACATCCTCTTCCTCAAAATGTCTGTTTATGTCTTTTGCCCATTTTCTAATTGAATTGGTTGTCTTTCTACTATTGAGTTTTATAAGTTTTTCATATATTCTAGACACTTGTTTTTGGTCAAATATGCGGTTTGTAAATATTTTCTCCCAGTCTGCAGCTTTTCATGCCTTTCATACTGGCTTTCACAGAGCAAAAGTTTTCCATTTTTATTGGGTCCAATTTGCGAATCTTTACTTTTATGTATAATACTTTTGGTATCAAGTCAGAACTCTTTAGTCCCAATTCCTGAATATTTTCTCATGTCTTTTTCTGTAAGTTTTATATTTTTACATTAATGATCCATTTTGAGTTAAATTTTGTATAAATGTAAGGTTTAGGACATTTATTTTCCACTATGTAATGCCCAATACCATTACTCCAGTACCATCTGATGAGAAGCCTTGCTCCACTGAATTGCTTTTGCACCTTTATAAAAACATGGATTGAGGATATTTGTGTGGGTCCATTTCTAGGCTCTTTATTTTGTTCCATTCACCTATATATCTATACCTTCATCAATACCACACCACAATATGTGGATTACTGTAGCTACAGAATAATCGGAAATATTGGGTTGACTAATTTCTTCCATTTTATTGTTATTTTTTAGCTCTTCTATGGCCTGTGCCATTTTATACACATTTTAGAATACGTGTGTGTATATTTATTTTAAAAAACTTGCTAATAAGATTTTGATAGGAAATGCATTAAACCTGTAGATGAGTTTGGTGAGAATTTACATCTTTCTTATGTTGATTCTTCCAATCCATGAACACATCTCTCTCCATTTATTTAGGTCTGTCATTTCTTTTATAAACAATTTTTAGTTTTCAGCATACAGATTCTATACATGTTTTGATACATGAATACCTAAGAATTTCATTTCCTTGGAGAAACTGTAAATGGTACTGTGTTTTTAATTTCATTTTCTTCATGTTCATTGTCAATATATAGATTGTGAATAACTTTTATTGATCTTTATTCTGAGCTAATTTATTAGTTCTAGGAGTATTTTGTAGATACCCTGGGATTTCTTACACAGGCAGTCATACCATCTACAATAGGGGCCGTTTTATTTCTTCCTTTACAAACTACATGCCTTTTATTTATTGTCTCTTGCCTATGACAATGTCTAAAGCTTCCAGTACTATGTTGACTAAAAGGGGTGTGAGTAAACATCCTTATCTTGTTCCCTATCTTAGGGTCTGTCCAGCTTTCAGAGTTGAACATGGGTCAACTAAAATGTTATGCCAGATATTATTCTTGTTTTAAGGATTTTGACTGTTATTCCAAATTAAACTTCAAATTCGCACTAAGTTATATTTTCGCTGATAGGGCATGCAAGTATCCATTTACATATAGCTTTATCAATAAGTATAGGTTTTTAAATCTGTACTGAGTTGTACAAGTAAAAATAGTATTTGATAGGTTTAATTTGCATATATTCAATTTTTACTAAGGTTGACTCTTTTCCATACTTATTGGTCCTACATATGTATTCTTTTGTAAATTCTTACTCATGTCCATTGGCATTTTTCTATGCTAGTGTTTGTTCATCTTTTTCTTATTGATTTGTAAGAGCTCTTCATATATATAAAAAACTTTATCACACATTAGATTCCTGTCTGTTTTTTGTTTGTTTCAGAATTTCTATTCTGTTTCACCAATCTGTTTGTCAATTCCTGGGCCAATAAGTATTTACTTTAATTCCTAAAACTGTATAATATATTTGGATTTAAAGTCTTTTATTTAAAGTTGAAGCAAATAATAACCAAAGGGTATGAACAAAATTATGCTACATTCTTAAGTACTTCTGAGACTCAAACATATGCAAATTAAAGCCTTCACTTCTTTTATGCTTCATTTAAAGCTCAATCATTCCACCAAAACCATAAGTTATATTTTTGCACAATAATTCCAAAAATAATTCAACTGCTTACTGAATGCACTGTAGAGCTGTAACATCTAATATTGTAATATTAGAAATCTTAAAGATGACATAATGCTACATAAAATTATCTTAGGTCAGTGTTGGTCCTAGAATCCATCCAGGTTTGAGACCATACTTTGTTTGCATGTAAAGCTAGTTATGAGGAGAATATAGAACACAGAAGCTGAGAACTGTCTCTGTAGGTTTCATCTGAATCATCATAAACCCCAAACAAAATGCATGCTGAATGATAATCTCTATTACTATTGTTTACTGTCATTTACCCTGTAAGTTTGTCTTTGGCAGGAATTATATCAGTAACTACAAGCAAATTGTAGCCCAATACCTGCCCATTAAGTCTCACATAAAATATTATCTAGGTACAGATGGATGAAGCTGCAGCAGTCAACTGTGAAGGTGTTCACCATTGACAACAGTAGGATGTTTAGAAACTTCACAGTTAGAACATCTGATATTTTATCTCACAATATTCTTGAATTGCAAAGTAAAGAAAGCAGTAAGTCTTCTCTGACCACTGTAACTGCTAAATTGGAATTATCTAGCTCATGCATACCAAGAGTGTCTTGAAAATAAATCCCCTAACTCTCCCATTTGCTTATCATAATGTTTGTTTGTTCTCGTTCAGTGGATGTCAATTATGTTAGCAAAGGTTATTGTTTAATCTTAGTGTTTTGAGCTTGTTTTTCTTTTGACATTCTGTTCATGCAGAAAAACTGAGATGGAGTTCAAATTTCACTTTTGGCACTTACTTTGGCAAGAGATTTATTTTTCTCTGAGCTTCAAATTTGTTACAAGAAAAATACAAATATATAAAGTGGTTGTGAAGATTAACTGAAGCAACACATGGCAAGTGCCTAGAATAGTGGTTGGCATGTGCTGGGTGTACCAAAAGGTTGGCATCTGGTGGAGTTCTCATTTTATATATAGATATTATTTTGTTTTGAGGTGAGACAAAGCCAAAAATTTTTTTTCAAAATAAAATAGTTATTGATCCATTCCAAACCCATTTCTTGGTGCCACATAGAGCTCCAGTAACTCAGAATTCCTAAACAGGTTTCCAGAGCTCTTTAGTGGAAATAGTAGCTTGCCCTCGTTTGTATTTTCCTAGCTTAAAATGATTTAAAGAAAATTAAAGTGGCAGAAAATACGAGGTCAAACATTATTTATTTCTATTGATATTTTTAAAAGACTGATTAGTTATTAATTATCACATTTCATTCAACGTAACAAAATCTATCAGAATGCAGTAGAACTAGAAGCAGCTAGATGGCATGTTCTGGAAAAGAGGTAGAGCTCCCATTTCCACTCTATTCTGAGTTTTCTTTAAAATACAACTTGATCAAGAAACAAAGGATAGAATAAGGGATAGAAATAGAAATATTGGACCTGCCTTTTGACAACTAAAGACACAGCGAAAGGAGTAAAATTCACATGCCTTAGAAATTCCTGGTCTGCCACGAGAATGAACACGGGGCCCTCAACATGCAAGGCACCTCCATCTTATTACCTCCAGCACCTTCCTGCCAGCTATTATAGGAGGCACCCAGCTGTGGACAAGGATTCCTGGACTGTTGGTACAGCTATGCCATTTAAATACTGTCTGCCCTCCACTTGTCTTTTTGGGAGCTGATAGCTAGACCAAAGCGGTTGTTATCCATGGTCCACTAGAGCTCGAAATGCCCTAATTGTTGACTTAGCTCAGTCACCGGCTGTGGAGGGAAACAGGTAGGTTCTGGCTGAGAAAGTACTTATTGACTGCTTTTACGGGATTTAAAATTTTCATTTTTATTTAGGCAATTAAATGAGATAAAGAGATTGAATTAATATTTTTGAGCAAGACCACACAGCTGCCTAGTAGATGAGGAGAGACGCGAGTGCAAAAACAGGTACAGTCCTGACCCTGAGGAGCTTACAGTTTTGTTGAGGAGAAATATGAGAATTAAAAAACTGAAAAAAGAAACTATGGCTAAGTCCTTCAAAATAATGGTGCTGGATGTTATGAAACTTTATAATGAAACATCTCCCTTGTTATAGAGACGAGATTTCCCTGAAGAAGAGATATCTGAGCTGGAATCTGAAGCACAAATATAGGCTCACTAGGTGAGGAGGAATAGAGGGGAAAAGTGTTACAAGAGGGAACAACATGTGAAAGGCCCCGATACAGGAGAGAGTTAAAATGCACCTTAAAATGCCCTTAAAGGAAGCCCACTGGGGCTGGAGCGGGGGGTGGTTAGAATGCGAAGAGAGAGGTAATTATGGTCAAGGGCCATTCATCTGTCATTCATTCATTTGCTCGTCTGTTCAGTGAATATACAATGACCACTAACTAGATTGCTTTTCATATGTTGGGACTAAGAGTAGTGAACATAACTGAAAACTTCTCTGGGCAATTCAACGTCAGGTAATATTAGCTATGTTTCAGAGAGTTAAAACAGGCTGAAATGATGGAAATGGCAAGTTCTCTAGTGAAATTGAACGTCCAGGGAAAACATAGCTTTCCTGAAGAAGTGATTAGTGGAAAAAAAAAAAGGTAAGAAAGAGCTATTCATGGTGAGAACAAGGGGAAGAGCATTTCATGCACCGAAACAGCTTGTGGATGACCTTAGGAAAGTAACAAGCTTAACTTACAAAGAACAGAGAAAAGATCAATGTGGCCAAAACATAATGAGCGGGAGAGAAAGGGGCAGGATGTGACACTGGAGAAAGAGGCAGGAGCTGGATCACACAGGGACGCGCAGACTGGGGTAAGGAACTCAGTGTATTCTCAAAGTGATCTGAAGCCTTTGAAGAGTGTGGGCTGATGGGTGGGAGTGGGGGTGAGAATAAGGAATAGAGCAAGAAATCACCTAATTTTATTTTTAAAACATCAGCCTGGCTTCTTGATATAAAATGGATCCTGTAGGGGCAAGATCAGAAGATTAGTTACAAAGATGCTAAATCAGTCTAGGTGGGAAACAGTGATTGTTTAGATTACAGTTTCCATGAACACAAGGAGATTGACCTCAGGTTGATAGAGGGCGTGCTGATACCTCAGGCTGAAATGAAGGAGGAAACAAGGATGATCCCAATTTTTTGTCTTGAAACATGACTGAAATGTGGAAAATGAAAGAGAAGCATTTGAAGAGAACAACCGAAGCTCTGTTCTGCACAATTAAAGTTGGAAATACCCCTAGGATGTTCAAGCAAAGATGTCCAGTGTACAGCTTGAGAAACAATCTGAAGTTCCAGGAACAGGTCAAGGTTGAGCATATAACCTTGAGAGTCATCAGCATAAATGGTACAAGATGAGAGTCCAGAGTGTGAAAGGGAGATATTTAAGGTAAGAGGACGAAGAATCTGGCCTTGGGCTGGTCTAGGTCAAATTTAGGCTTCACACTCTAGAAACAAGATTTCAACTCCCTTAAAGCTTTTACTTGCATCATTTGGGATCAAGCAGGATATCCACATACAGCTTTCCTCACAGCAACTTGTTTCCATTAACAGGAATGAAGAGGGAGGCTAGACATCCACAATTCCTACCCCTCAACTGTCAGTCTGAGTACTATTCTCAGCATTGAACCTACTTGGAAAAAAATCTCATTACGCCCTTTTTTCCTATTATGCATTCACCCTTAGAAACCACAGACACCCAGATAACCGAATCAACATAAAGCTCTGAGCATCTCCTATTTTATATCCTTATCATACCTCTCCTCAATTTCAGAAATTCTTCAACTATGCCCCATGGAATTCAAAGACTGTCAGCAGCAAAATATTCTTTCTCAACCTCTTTGAAAGTTTCTATTATTTTCTTGTGCTAAAAAAGTACCTGGCTTCTTCCTGAGGACATTGTTTCCCCCACAGTGCTCTAGGGAGATAGAAGGCATTGATGTGATTGTTGGGCTGGGAGGTGTGCTAGTGATCCTTTGACCCTCTTTGCTGTTTTTATAAGATTCTACAATCTGTCTTTTAAAAACACCCAGCTTTGAATCTCACATCCATTGGGTATGTCACTTACTACTCTTCATTTTTTACAGTCATTTTCAGATCCCAATTATTCAACCTGTGTGTTCCAAAGATGTCTGTTCCTAGCTCACTGTCACTCTATCCACACTACTTCAGTCTTAATTCTTGGTGACTTGGTTACCTTGATCCAGATAACTCCCAGCCTCCTCATTTCCTTAATTTACCTTCGAATTATCTTGGCCTTAGTCACATACTCGCATGATCTTTCCCTTAAGCTTATTATTATCAATCAAGGCAACCCCCCATAATAACGATGAAATGCATTTCACTTACTGATCATCACTATCTTTTTTTCCATTTTCTTTTTTTTTAAAATAAATTTTGGGTATAGAGCATTATAGTTGAATAGCTGTATACACTCAAGAGTGCTCACCACCACGAGTCAACTATAGTTACCATACATCACCATACAGTTGACCCCCTTCACCCATTTTACCCACCTCCCAAAACCCTCATCCCCTCTAGTAACCACTGATCTGTTTTCAGTATCTATGAGTACACCTATGAGTTTGTTTTCGTTGTATTTCATTTCTTTTTAGGTTCCACATGTGAGTGAAATCATGATATTTGTTTTACTACACCTGACATAGTATAATATCTGAAGGTCTATCCATGTTGTCACAAATGATAGGATTTCATTCCTTTTTATGGCTTAGTACTATTCCTGTGTGTGTGTGTGTGTGTGTGTGTGTGTGTGTGTGTGTGTGTGTGTGT
>NW_020837947.1:54355665-54361965 GCF_003676395.1 Aethalodelphis obliquidens | reverse complement strand
TGTGTGTGTGTGTGTGTGTGTGTGTGTGTGTGTGTGTGTGTGTGTGTACCACATCTTCTTTTTCCATTCATGCATCAGTGGACATTTGGTTATTTCCTTATCTTGGCTATTGTAAATAATGCTGCAATTAACATAGGGGTCAATATATCTCTTTGAATTAGTGTTTTCATGTTCTTAAAGTAAACAGCCAGAAGTGAAATAGCTGGGTCATACTGTTCCTAACTTTTTGAGGAATCTCCATCCCTCTTCCATAGTGGACTTTCGATTATTTAGACAAAAGCCTACTATACATCTTTGATTGCTCTTTTTTCTCACATTCCACATCCAATTCATCAGTAAATGTTTTGACTCTATCTTCAAAATATGTCCAGAATCGGACCATTTCTCAATATCCCCCAATGTTATACCTCTGGTCTCAGGGGCAATTATTTTTTAACTGGATAAGAGCAATGATCACCTAACTGGTTTCTATGCTTCCCATCGTGTCCACAATACTTCCATCAAGATGTAGATTTGAGCAGAGGATGGAGTGAACTGATACAAAGTATCTCTCTACATGCTTTTATAAAACTAGAGTGTATTTGTTCACGCCATCCTCTGCCGAAATCCCTCCAATGGCATCTAATTTCCTTTTTTAAAAAATTTTTACTTTATTATTATTTTTTACATCTTTATTGGAGTATAATTGCTTTACAATGGTGTGTTAGTTTCTGCTTTATAACAAAGTGAATCAGTTATACATATACATATGTTCCCTTCTCTCTTCCCTCTTGCGTCTCCCTCCCTCCCACCCTCCCTATCCCACCCCTCTAGGCGGTCACAGAGCACCGAGCTGATCTCCCTGTGCTATGCGGCTGCTTCCCACTAGCGATCTACCTTACGTTTGGTAGTGTATATATGTCCATGCCTCTCTCTCGCTTTGTCACAGCTTACCCTTCCCCCTCCCCATATCCTCAAGTCCATGCTCTAGTAGGTCTGTGTCTTTATTCCTGCCCTGCCACTAGTTTCATCAGTACCGTTTTTTAGATTCCATATGTGTGTGTTAGCATATGGTATTTGTCTTTCCATCCCTGTAAAAAGCAATGTCTTTTCAATGGCCTACAAGGCCCGACATAATCTATATCTTTATATGGATCTGTATAATCTGGCCAATCATGATATCTCTCCTGCTATTTTCCCCTTAGTAACTCTATACTAGCTACCTGGGTTCTTCTAACACATACGAATGCTCAGGCTCAGAGCCTTTGCCCTTACTGCTCCCTCTGCTTAGAATGCTCCTCAACCCAATTGCCACATGGCTAACTCTCTCACCTCTTCCAAGTGCTCAAATCTCACTTTATTAAGCAACAATATCATGACAATCCTATGTAAAATCACAGCCTCCTCACATACCCC
The DNA here is from genome assembly GCF_003676395.1 of Aethalodelphis obliquidens. NCBI lineage: Eukaryota > Metazoa > Chordata > Mammalia > Artiodactyla > Delphinidae > Aethalodelphis > Aethalodelphis obliquidens. The sequence continues at coordinate 54,360,570 of NW_020837947.1, read as the reverse complement.
TTACCCCTTGTTCTTCTTATTTTTTAAATAAATTTTTATTTTAGAATAGTTATTGATTTACAGAAAAATTGAGAATACAGTATAAAGAGTTCCCTCAAACTCCATACCAAGCTTCTCCTGTTATTAACATCTTATATTCTTATGGTACATATGCTAAAAGTAATGAGCCGATATTGGTACATTATTATGAATGAAAGTAAATAATTTACTCGTATTTCCTCAGTTTTTACCTAATGTCCTCTTGCTATTGAGGACCTATTCAGGACACCACGTTACCTTCACTTGTCTTGTTCCCTCAGGTTCCCCTTGGCTGTGACAGATTCGCAGATGTTCCTTGATTTTGGTGATCCTGAAGATCTTGTGGGTGACGGGTCACGTGTTTCGTACAATGCCTCTCAGCTGGGATCTGCTTGATTCTTGTTCTCGCTCTTAGACTGGGGCCATGTGTTTTTAGGGAAAGACCATAGCGGTAAACGCCATTTCATCACATCACATCGAAAGTATATACTATCAACTTGACCTACCACTATTGATGTTACCTTCTTCGCATGGCTGAGGTAGTGTTTGTGAGGTTTCCTCACTATAAAATTACTTTTCCCCTTTTCCATTTTGTACTCATGAGAAGGTAATCATTATGTGCAACCCAAACTTAAAGTATGGGGAGTTATGTTTCACTTTCTGGCGGTGGAGTATCTACATAAAATGTCTGGACTTCTGCACAGGAGATTTGTCCTTTCTCCCCTATTTATTTATTTATATATGTTATCATTTATATTAGGATGTAATACGGATATTTAGTTTATACTTTGGGTTATATTCCAATCCTAGTTTTTTATTTTTTTGTTCAAGTTGTTTCAGCTTTAGCCATTAGGAAATCTTTTAGTTAGCTTCTTTTGTCCCTTCCTTTGACGTACCCCCATCATTGTGTTTTCTTTTTCTTTCCTTCTTCCCTTTCCCTCCCTCCATCCCTTCCTTCCTTCCTTCCTCCCCCCCTCCCTTCCTCTCACACTTCCTCACTTTCTAACACTCAAAGATGCACCAGGCTCATAATGTATTGATATAGTCACAGCCCCGGGACTAGAATCATCCGTCACTCCAAAGAGAGATGTTATTGCAGAATGGTATTAGTAACCAGAATCTGTGTGCTAAATGCACTCGTTGTTACTGGAATGTTGTTGTTTCTAAGCCCTCTTAGCTGACAGAGTAAGCAAATATATACCAACCCTTATATATACACACACCTATAAATATTTCTATATGTAACCAGGTGTATTTATATTAAGCTAATCCTGAGTTCATGGTGATGTCTCCAACTCTAATCCATTACCACATGGATCATTCTAAGCTCTCCCTATGCTTTTTTGTAATGTCTTATCTCAACAGTGAAAAACCTGGCTTCTACCATCTGTCACATATTTACTTAATTTTTCAACTGCAGTATGAATTTCGAGCAGTATTCATAATGTTAACCCACATTCCCATGGGAAACAATTTTATGAACTAGAGTAGAGAACTTATGTACAGTTTCTTTTGCCCTAATCCTTACAGACTCCTCTCATTTCCAAAGTTACTTAGGTCAGCATCATTTTCTCCCATCCCCTCAGTGAGGCAATTTTATACATTTTTAGTACATCTAGATCATTTTATCACACTCTGCATCCCATCCTGGGATTCCTTGACCTCCAAATTATTTTTTAAATTTGCACACATTAAGGTTCAATCTTTCTTCTGTAGAGTTCTATGGTTTTCACAAATTAATATTGTCATGTATTCACCATTACATCATTATACAAAATATTTTTTGCCACCCTAGAATACCCATTGTGCTCAATCTGTTTAACACTCCTCTTCCTGAAAACTCCTGATGACTACTGATCTTTTTACTCTCTCTACAATTTTGCCTTCCCTACATTTCATATAACTAGAATTATACAATCTGTAGCTCTTTCAGATTGACTTCTTTTACTTAGCAATCTGCATTTAAGTTGCATCCGTGTCTTTGTGTGTCTTGATAGCCATTTATCTTTATCACTGAATGATGATATTCCAATGTATGGATCTACCACAATTTATTTTTTCATTCATCTTTTAAAGGACATCTTGGGTGCTTCCAGTTTTTGATGATGATAAAGGAGCCGCAGACTTTCATGTGTAGGTTTTGGGGAGGACATGCTTTTCAAATCATTTGAATAAATACTTAGGAGCACAATCACTGCATTGTGTGGTAGGATTATGACTCATTTAGCTCTGTTGCTGTCCTTCAAACTGATGTGCTGGTGATATGTGGGAGGGAAGTTAGAGTTACTGCAAGGAAATTCATTAGAAAGCTACTGCTAAACTCTGAGGAGAGATGATGGTAAATTGGATCAGTGTGGTCCTGTTGGAGAAAAGAAGTGAACTTCCATCAATCATAGATTTGGAGGAACTGAGCGAAATTTTCCAAAATCTTGAAAATTCAGGAGCCCTCCTTGACGAAAGAAGGAAAAATGGATAAGTTTATACATCTTTGTTTGTATAGTAAACCTGTCGATACAATCACAAACTCTCTTTATATGCCTTTCATGTTTAATTAAATGGTAATGGTTGTAATAGGCACCATAATTTTTCTTCTATTCATACTCTTTAGTATTGTTTTTTCTTTATATTTAATCATAAAGCTTGTCATAAACTAAGATTTATAAACTTGTCTTATGTATGATCATAATTTTAATATTCTTTTTTTTTGAATTTCATTTTATTTTTTTATACAGCAAGTTCTTATTAGTTATCCATTTTATACATATTAGTGTATATATGTCAATCCCAATCTCCCAATTCATCACACCACCACCCCCCTGCCACTTTAATATTAATTCTTATTTAATTATATTAGATACAGATAGCCATGTAACCCCCTACTAATTAAGCCAGATCATCTATGGTTTTGCTTCTTTTGAAACTGATCCTTATGTATAAGATTGCTTCATTGAAATTGTCAAAAGTATATTTATCATGGCTACCATTTAACTTCTTTCACAATGCTTAATTAAATATAAATCCTGTACATCAGGTGAAAGAATTTTACGTTTAACTTGATACCTTGAAGATACTTCTCATGTGTTATTAATGAGTTCTTAGAAAGTGACAAACTCATTCAGTACATTTATTTCCTTTTTAATACATATATATTATACACTATTTTAAGATACACATACACACACACACATACACACATGCACACACACACACTAGTCTTTTTACATACCTTGTAGTAACAAGTCACAAGCCAAAGACCTCAGTAGGGGTCTACTGGAAAGTGAGCACCCCCTTGGAATATTTCCAGTTCAAGCTTTCAACAATTCCTATCTCAACTAATGTGCATGGTATAAGATCCTATTATCATAGGAAGGTTATACAGTTGACCCTTGAACAAGGCAGGGGTTAGGGGCGCCGACCCCCATGCAGTGAAAACTCCATGTATAACCTTACAGTCAGCCTTCAGTATCCATGGTTCCAAATCCACAGACTCAATCAACCATGTATAGTGTAGTGCTGTAGCGGTATTTATTGAAAGAATTCTGTGTATAAGTGGACCCACACAGTTCCAACCCATGCTGTTCAAGGGTCAACTGTAATTTCTGTTAGGTGTGGAAATAGAGTGCTGTAAAGATGTTTGTGACTTTGTGATCTAAAATACAAGAAAACATCTCCCACTAGCATTTATTTTCCTCAGAATTAAGAATTTTTAGTGAATGAATTCCTTTCCCAGAAGTGCAAGGGAAAATATGAGGACAATTTTGATTAGCAATGGCAAAAAGGCCATCAGACAGGACCAATTGAAATTGCCAAAGCAACAAAGAAAAGGGAAAACAAGACAGTGTTTCTCCACAGAGGTGACTTAAATGAACTACTAAGGCATGCCCTGTCTATATTACAGACACAGCATGCACAAAATTTCCATAGAATATTCTTGTTATGAAATTCTATGTAGGCTTTAAAATTTTGTCGTAAAAGAAAGATAGCAAATATTTTGATATAAATTGGTAAGTGAGAAAAGGCAAATTTTAGGAAAGAATATGTAGTATAATATTTTAACAAAGACAAGGTTACATACTATGTCAGTTATCACAATTTACTGTCTCTCAGCTCCAGAGCTACCCATCATTGCCCTACTCGTCAAAGTGGAGCTGGTGTTATAAATATCTTTCCATTGTCAGTAGAGGTGCTGGAGGGACACTGCAGGATGAAAGGAGTTTCTCTTGCTGATTTCAGTGTGTTTTTCTCAGTTTTCTCCTATGACACTCAGTAGCCAGAAATCCAGAGGCCATTTAATGATGCTCACTGCCCAGTAGTACCCTAGTCTTGGTCCATCATCTGGAGACCAGCTCCATTCCAGGGTAACCCAACAAACTTCTTCACCATCTAGTAGACTGCAGCCCTGCCTTTTCCAATGGAGTCTGAATCCCATCTTTAGAAAAGGGGGCCCACTTTCAAGTTTATGCCTTCCTTCTTTACTCTCCCTCAGCTCTAGGCTCTTCTTCAGAGTTCTCTTTTATTCCCTCTTAGTAGCTACTCTCCTGTAAATAGTTAATTAGTCTTTTTTTTTTTTTTGCTGTACACAGGCCTCTCACTGTTGTGGCCTCTCCCGTTGTGGAGCACAGGCTCCAGACGCACACGCTCAGCGGCCATGGCTCACGGGCCCAGGTGCTCCGCGGCATGTGGGATCTTCCCAGACTGGGGCACGAACCCACGTCCCCTGCATCGGCAGGCGGACTCTCAACCACTGCGCCACCAGGGAAGCCCAGTTAATTAGTCTTTATAGGAAGCCTGCCCTGTTCAGATTACTGTGTTCTCTCTCTCCTGGCTGGACCATTATTCTCACACACACACACACACACACACACACACACACACACACACACACAC
>NW_020837947.1:53499371-53698372 GCF_003676395.1 Aethalodelphis obliquidens | reverse complement strand
CACACACACACACACACACACACACACACACACACACACACACACACACACACATACACTCTGTCATTTTTCCACTCTATCAAGAGATTACATAAAAAGACTATAGCTGGACATCATAGTAATCCCTGAAAGGCTGCTTGAGGGATAGTTTGTGTTGCATTTTGTGCAGATTTTTGTCAAGGTGATTTCTATGGTAACCCCTCTTTGCATTCTTTCAAATGGTGGTAAAATCTGACATATACCATTAAATATTGACAGCAGTGTTTCATCCACTCCTAAGCCCACTTGGGAATTCTTCATTTTATCTACTGACTGAGACCATTCTCCTGTGGTATCAAGGCATCAAGTTTTTTATTGTTAAAATGTTAATTAGACTTTAATAACCATTTTTACAGTTCTGCTCTTCATCTCGATTGCTACAAACATATTTATTTACCATTCCATAATGTTCTCATTAATATACTATGGAAATCTGCCATAGTGCACAGAAGTTAGCTTAATAACAAGCTGCGGAAATATATCCTTAAAGACATCTGTGAAACATCTGTAGAATTGTAATGATTCAAAATAACTTTTCAGCAAATGAGATAATAAGCAGATGATACTTAAGGTCAGTATTTTTTGACCATAGCCTGTCTGCTAGTATGACTATTTCATGCCACTATTTAATACACCAATACCACAATCTACTAATGATTATTAGCTAAATTCCATGCTCCTTAAAAGTGAAACACATATAGCCAGAATATCCTGATGTCTAAAATAATAGATACAATCTTAGCACTTATTTGTAAACATTTTCCTCCAACACGTGTCAAGGAGCTCTACCCATATCTCACTCATCTTTGGATTATTTGCTTAAAAATTAATTTCTCATTTCACAGAAAACATAGATGTTCAAAGGCTAACTGGCTTGCTTATGTTTGTATAATAGATAGGAAATGGCAATGGAATTTCAAGTTATATCAGAATAGATATCCAACTAAATGTAATCTGCTATTTTTCTAAGAGTTTCTAGTGAAAATAGCCCTGAGTTTGTAGTGAGAAGGTTATTTGTGTTATCTTGGGCAAGTCAATTTATCAGAATCTCAATACTTTTTATTTAGAAAGGGGAGTAAAAGTAACCACCTCAAAGTATCCAACAGGAATAATTACTATTTCATTCACTTAATTTCCCTAAAGCCTAGAAGAGATCATAGTAGGCAAGATTAAACATCATCTGGCTGAACAAATGATAGGTGGATGGATACATATGGTGCTTTGCAAACTCTAAAGCCCAATGTATAGAGATCACTAAGTTTACGTGAGTCTTCCAATATGCAGAAAAACTCCCAGTATGGAGATAGGCATAATGTATCAGTCTTCTATTGCTGATGTTAACAAACTACCCCAAAATACGTGGCTTAAAACAACACAAATTCATTATCAACAGTTCAGTAGGTCAGAAGTTCAACATGGGTCTCACTAGGCTGAAATAAATGTTTTAGCCCAGGGCTGCATTCCTTTCTAAAGGCACTATAGAAAAACCCTTTCCTTCCTTTTTTTCAGCTTCTGGAGGCCACTCACATTCCTTGGCTCACTGCCCCCTTCCTCCATCGTCAAAATCAGTGATACTGCACCCTGTCATGATAAAAACATTCAACAAACTAGGAATAGAAGGAAATTGCCCCTATGTAATAAAGGCCATAAATAAAAAGCCCACAGCAAAGATTGTATTCAATGGTGAAAAACTGAAAGGTTTTCCTCTAAGATCAGAAACAAGACAAGGATACCTACTTGCACTACTTCTATTTAACTTAGGACTGGAAGTCCTAGCCAGGGCATTTGGCAAGAAAAAAATAAATAAAAGGCATCCAAGTTGGAAATGAAGAAGTCAAATGATCTCTGTTCACAGAGGACATGATCATATATATATATCATATATATAATCATATACATATATGTGTATATATATATTATGTATATGATACATATATATGAATCATATATATATAGAAAACACTAAAGATTACACACACACACACATACACAAAATACCCATAAGAATTTAAAAAACCAATTCAGCAAAGTTGCAGGATACAAAATTAACACACAAAAATCAGTTGCATTCTATACACTAACAACAACCCAAACAAGAAAATTAAGAAAACAACCCCACTTATAATAGCATCAAAAGAATAAAATACTTAGAAATAAACTTAATCAAAGAGGTGGATGATTTATACACTGAAAAACATAAAACATTGCTGAAAGAAATTAAAGAAGACACAAAAAAATGGAAAGACATCCTTATTCAAGCATTGGAGAACTTACTATTATTAAAATGTCCATAATACCCAAAGCATACCAGTGCAATCCGTGCAATCTCTATCAAATGCCAATGGCATTTGTTGCAGAAATAGAAAAAAAACTATTCAAATTCATCTGAAAGCTCTAAGGACCCTGAGTAACCTGAACAGTTTCAAGAAAAAAGACAAAGTTGGAGGTCTCACACCTCCTTGTTTCAAAACATATTACAAAGTTACTGTCTTAGTTTGTTCCGGGTGCTATAATAAAATACCACAGACTGGGTAACTTAAACAAGAAATGTATATCTCATGGTTCTGGAGGTTGAGACGTCGGTGCCAGCCTCTTCAATGCCTGGTAAGAGATCTTCGTGGTTTGCGTACGGCAGCCATCTCCATGCATGCGCACGTGACCTCTTTGTGCACTTGTGGAGAGAAAAAGCTCTAGAGTCGCTTATTCTTCTTCTAAGAGAACCAGCTGTTGGCTCAAAACCCCCGGAGCTTCCAGGGTGAAATCTAAAACTGGCCCCCATACACGAAGGGCAAGAAGAGACTGAAGAAAGAGGCAGACTGCTCCAGATTGGCAGGTTTCAAGTTTAATAAATGAGACAACTTACATACTAGGCTTTTCTTGGGCAGCTGTAAGACTATTAAATCTCCACACCCACCCACCAGAATCTTAAAAGTCTATGTAGAGCCCTTAATGGGGTTCAGTCACATATTCATTCCAGATGGTCTCAACAACACAGTACTCTCTCAAGGCTGAGTCCTTGAAAACAGCTCCCACTGTGGGAACTGTGGGGAGAAGTTACATTCCAGGGATGCAGGAGGGGGTGAGGAGCCTCCAATTGCCTGAGTCCTATTCTCGGATCAATCAGTGGTCACATCCTCTCAATGACCTCCTCCAATAACAGCTCTATCATATTAGGACCCCACTTTTATCTGTATCACCCCCTCACAGACCTTTATGACTTCCTCACAGGACTTATATACAAACGTAATCACATTGGGGGTTAAGGCTTCAAAAAATGAATTTGGGGGGGGTGGGGGACACACAAACATTTAGTCCATAGCATCTAAGGTAATCCAAACAGTATGGTAGTGGCATAAAGCTAGACATACAGACCAATGGAACAGAATAGAGAACCCAAAAATAAACCTTCATGCATATGGTCAAATGATCTTCCATAAGAATGCCAAGGCTACATGATGGACAAAGGACAGGTTCTTCAGTAAATGTTGGGAGAACTGGATATCTACATGTAACAGTATGGCGTTGTACCCTTGCCTCACACCATGTGCAAAAATTAACTCAAATAGATTAAAGACATAAATGTAAGACCTAAAATTTTAAAACTCCTAGAAGAACACATAGGAGAATAGCTTCACGACACACGATTTGGCAATATTTTCTTAGATATGACCCCAAAAGCACAGGCAACAAAAGCAAAAATTGACAAACTGGACTATATAAAACTTTAAAACTTATGTGCAGCAAAAGAAACAGTCAATAGAGTGAAAGGCAACCTATGGAGTGGGAGAAAATATCTGCAAACCATATATCTGAAAATGAGTTAATATCTAGAATACATAAAGAACAGCTACAACTCAACAACAAAAGGAAAACCAAAAATCCAATTTAAAAATGCACAAAGGACTTAGACTATTCTTCTGTGCTCCTGTTTTTTATATGTCACATTTCTCATGTTTAAATAGCATATGATAAATATTTGTTCAGCTCACTTCAGGACTGCTTAATATACCTATGACTGTGAATAGTAACAGGGATTAAGTCAAACTGTTGAGACAGGGCAAATCAATTCACAGCATTTCTTTTGCTTCCTTAAAAACTGAAAGGTAACAGTATCTAGACATGGTCATAATAGGAAATGAGAATAGTTAGGGAAGTTTTCAACACTTTCTTCTTCCTTCACAAGAATTTTAAGATAGGCAACATTACTACATCACTCACCTGGCTTTGAGAAACAATCTGACCTCATAAAAGAGTGAGAAAGGCTTGACTTTCCAGAATGTTGCTGAAAGGACAAAATAGAAACCAGGTAACCTTGGGATCCTGCCATCTGAACTGAGGTTGCTACAACTAGGTTGGGAACTCACATATCTTCTTAGCAGCTCCAGATAGTACCTCGAATAAGACAATATTCCCTTCCTCTCATGTCCTGATGCATCCTCACATATCTCTTCCTCAACTCAAGGGGTCATTCTTACATGGTCAAGAACTCAGTGGACCCATCAGGATTATGTGATGGGGCCACACGGCAGTGCTCCCTGTCCATGTTTTGTTTTGAATTTCTTCATTCTTTCATCTTAATGGGGGAGACTAAATTTCCAACTACCTGATATAGTTTTTGGCTTTCCTAGTTGATGACTAGAATAATATTGGAATATTTAAAGATAAAATCCATGTCCTCCCCATGCAGTTCAGCCAGTACTTCTTTTATCAAGAGGTATTTTTTCATTTTCAGTTCCCTTCTACTACAAAGGCTTCTGAATATTCTCTGAGGGGCTTCTCTGTCATCATTGGAAAGAAGTGAAGGAATGGTGATTATGCAAAGAGGAGTAAAATAGCATTACTTAAATAATTCACCTTTATGTCATGTAACCACACTAGCACAAAAGAAGACACAGAGAAATAAGACCTGGATGACACTTCCACCAATTGGTGAAAATTTAATCTCAGATTTCCGGAAAAGCCTTTTATCTTCTCTCACCCCCACCTTTTTCCCCCCAACTGACCCAATTTAATGTTACACAATCAGGTTAACTCAGCAGGAGATACAAAAGGCAGAAAAACAGATTAGTGTTCTTTCAGATGGAGAGAGACAGTCAGGAACCTAAAAGCTAAAGTTGAAAACTTGAGGGAAATGATTTTAAAGTTAGGCGGGAAAAATAAAGGAATGTTAGAAATAAATGAAAGTCAGACATCCTCTTTTCTTTTGGGATCAAGGAAGAAAACATGTCTGTTATATTTTTTGTGGTATCTACATACACATTTGAATTAATTACGCGTTGCCCATGCTGCACTAATAAAAGCAAACACAAATTGAGAGCTTACTATTTGCTAGCACTATACTTAGCATTTTAAATGGATTAAGGGACTAAATCTTCATAAAAACCCATTATCCCCACCCTCCCTTGCAGAAGTTAGAAAGGTGAGTTTAAGCAGTGTACCCAAAGCTAGAGGAGGCAGGACACCAGCCCAAAGAAACTATTCAATTTCTGAGCCTTTGCCTTTAACAGCTCTACCATTCTTTTCCCCATTACTATAAACCAGTGCTTTCAAAGAATGATCCATGGACCATGCCCGTCAGAATCATTTAGAACTGTTGCTAAAAATAGCTTCCTGATACCTATCCCATGCCAACTGAATCAGAAACCATGGGAAGGGGACCCAGAAATTTGCATTTTTACAAACTCCCCAGGTGTTTCCAAAACACTTTAAAGTACATAGTTAAAAGTTTCCAGTACTTCAAGACAGTATTTAGTAGACCTCAGAAGCACAGGCACTGAAGCCAGAAAACTTGGTTCAGATCTCCACTCTGCCACTCACTAGTTCTGTGTCTTGAACAAGTAACTTACTTAATCTCTCTGTGGCTCAGTTTCCGCAGATGCATTATTTAATGGATTTAATGGGCATCTGCCTGTTCATGGCTACAGTACCACACGGTGAATTTGTTTTTCACATTTATAGGATTCATCAAAAGGTGAATGATCTAAAGAATAGATAGGACTAAAATAATTCATGTTAGACTTCGGATGTGTTACATTTGAATATTAATTTGGTATTCTATTAACTGAGACAAAACAAACAAGAGCCAGAACAACAACAAATGGTGCCACACTGTGAAAACTTAATTTTGAAAATACAAGGAAATGATCTGGTTCCTCCACCTTGATACTCTCTGAAATATATTTCTTCCCCTGCCTTACCACTCACAATATGTGACACAAGATGTTGGCGTAGTCTCCTTTCTCTTATACTGACTTTCCTTCACTCTATCTCATTTCTGCTACAGAACTTCTGGTGAGATTGAGATTAAAGGTGGAGGAAACGATGGAAAGAGGAGACAGATAACAATTCACAAGAAAAATTTGGGAAGCAAATTACTTCAATGTATACAATGAATATCGAATTTAAAGAGTCTATTAAAGCAATATTTATCTAAAATAGGTTTAGCTATAATAAAATGGAAGATAAGATTTGCCACAAAATACAGATAATCAGCTGAGAGATTACACGTAGCTTTGATTGTCAAATAACTCTGAATCAGATCCTTTTTAGTACTAGAAAAAGCCTGTCTGAGGTTGAATTTTGAAGACCGTAAAGGGGAAAAAGCAATGAAGATATTCAACTATTCAGTGCTTGAAAAAATAATATTTACTGGATAATGCTAGATGAGTGTTTTCCCCCAATAACTTTTATCCTTAAAAAGAAAAGTCAAGGGGCTTCCCTGGTGGCGCGGTGGTTGGGGGTCCGCCTGCCGGTGCAGGCGACGCGGGTTCGTGCCCCGGTCCGGAAGGATCCCGCGTGCCGCGGAGCGGCTGGGCCCGTGAGCCATGGCCGCTGGGCCTGCGCATCCGGAGCCTGTGCTCCGCAACGGGAGAGGCCACAGCAGTGAGAGGCCCGCGTACCGCAAAAAAAAAAAAAGAAAAGTCAAGTCAAGTGTGGGCTCAAATTCAGCAGATTCACAAAGAACACACCTGGACAGTTTCAAGAATCTTCAGATTGTCCAACAGTACTGCATAGCTCCTCAACAAAGTTAGTCATTTCACAATAATTAAAAGAAAACAGAAAAGTCTTGAGAAGACAGGAACCCAAGCAATGAGCTCTGCTTCTGCATCTGCTAAATGAATCAGCTCAGATTCCTGCTTTCATCAGAATGATGTGTCATTACCAGAATGTTAAGTTCAATAAGAACAGGAACCTCCTCTATTTTATTTACTCTTATACATCAAGCTTCGAGACCAGTGGCTGGTGCAGAAAAGGAACTCAGTAACTGCTAAATTGCTTGTTACATTGCTGAATTAACACTACAGGTCATGGACATTTGTTCTTGTCCTTAAACAAAGTTGAAAATATTAACTCTTTAGGTGTCTGTATAGATAACATCTCTCCCTTTAAAGGACTTCACACCTGAAAGGTTGCAAGGGAAATCAGAAATGATTATGATTTAGTTCAGTCACTTTCTCCAAAAAAGACATACTAATGGCCAACAGGTATATGAAAAGCTAACAGACGTCACTGAGCATCAGGGGAATGAAAACCAAAACCACAATGAGATATCACCTCACACCTCTTAGGATGGGAAAATCAAAACAAAAGGAAAAATAACAAGCATTGGCAAGAATAAGAAGCAAAGGGAACCCTGGCATACTGTTGAAGGGAATGTAAATTAGAACGGCCCTATGGAAAACAGTATGGAGGTTCCTCAAAAAATTAAAACAGAACTACCATATGACCCAGAAATCTCTCACTTCTGGGTATTTATACAAAGGAATTGTAATGAGAATCTCAGAGGGATATTTTCACTCCCATGTCCATTTCAGTATTCTTCACAATAGCCAATATATGGGAAAATCCTAAATGTCCATCACCAGACAAATGGATGAAGAAAATATTGTATTAAAAAAACCACTCATTTATCCAAGAGCAATCTTATGACATTCCCCCCACTTTTACAAACAAAATGAAACAAATGAGAATAACTGCTAAAATACATAAATAAATATAAAGAAAACATCGTATATACTTACAATGGAATTATTCGGCCTTAAAAAAGAAGGAAATCTTGCCATTGTGACAACATGGATAAACCTGGAAGATGTTCTGCTAAGTGAAATATGCCAGACACAGAAGGACAAATACTGTATGAATTCTAAAATAGTCAGGCTCACAGAAGCAGAGAGTAGACTGGTGGTTGCTAGGGGCTGTGGGGAGGGGCAAATGGAGAGGTAAAGGCCAAAGTTTTAGTCATACAAGATAAATAAGTCCTTGAGCTAACAGCTACAGCTAACAATACTGTACTGTATTCTTAAAATTTCCTAATAGTGTAGACGTTGTGTTCTTAACACACACATATATAAATAATAATAATAATAAACTAATAATAATAAAGGGTGCAGGAGGAAACTCTGGAAGATGATGAAAATGTCTATGGCCTTGATGGTGGTGATGATTTCATGGATGTATACTCATTCCCAAACTCACTGAGTTACAACATTAAATATGTACAGCTTTTTGTGTCAGTTATACATCAATAAAGTGGTTACATTTTAAATTTTTTAAATTAGTTCAGTCACAAGTGAACGTCTAAATCTGCAGTTCAATGTGCTAAGTAACTTGAAATTTCTCAAATTAAAAAAAACAAACAAACGTGCGTAGGGGTGTGGATAGTTTAGGACCTCACTGCCTTTGGGGATAACTAACTGCATTGATGGTCTTGTTGGTCATCAGCAAACACCCTAAGTTTCTCCATGAGCTATGTGACTGAAACAAAAATGATATGACATGGGTGACTAAGGACCCCATGTTTCTTTTTCTTTTTTTTCTAATTTTGCCCACCCTGACCTCTTCTTAGCCCTTAGCTGACTTCTGGCCTACTCTGAAGAGGGAGGTAACTAAACAAGTGACCAAAGAAGCTTGTGGAATTAACCCCCTGCTACCAGAGGTCTCTAAGAGGAGGTAAGTGAGAGTCTTCCAATAAAGCAACCTGAAATTGCAGACGCAGCTCTGGACCAGTGCTGCCTCAGGACAGGATGAAACACTTCACAGAGCACTCCTGTTTTGCCATGCAGAAGCCACCTTCCCCTCCATTTACTCAGTACTCCATCTAAACATAATGATAAAACAAGACCCTACTCGACCGTCAGGAAGGGCTACATTTTTTCCAATGGAACACTAAGAATCTCAGGGAACGCATCTTTAACAAAAGCACTATTGTTATTTGCCTAAAAGGCATGCTGACAATAAAGCACTTTGGGTCTGTGCTGAAAGATTTCCTTTAAGGCTTATTTACCTGCGGACGGATAGAACCGTTTTGTAGCGTCCTTGTTCACTACGGCCCTGGAACACAAATGAGAGCCCGTCGGAGAAAGGGGAGCCGGCCGGAGCGGTGCTTCCCTGGCTGGTGGCGCTGCTAACTTCACATCCAGCTGCTGAGCTACGGCACCAGCTAAACTACTCAAGGAAGGGCCAAGAGGTGTGGTTTGGCGCTAAACCTTATATTCTCATTTAATCCAAACCCTGTAATGCTAAAACAAAGCTGAACCTGTGGACTTAGGGGACATACGGTATACATGAGGCTGAGTGCTGTGTTAGTCTTTTGAAAATTCCCGCCTGAAAGAGAACAAAGAAGATGAAAAGGGGCTTGGGTTTAGGAACGCAGCAGGTGCCTGGACGCGCCAAACAAATCCCTCCTCCTCGGGGGTCAGTTTCTCACTGACACTGTAGCTAAACTACGACTCCTTGGTCCGCCATAGATAAGCCTGATGGAAATGTGAGGATGAAATGCTTGAAATTTTTTTAAGAATAAAAAGCCACAACAATCTAGGTTTTGTCAAAAACCTTAAGCTGGGCTTCCCTGGTGGCGCAGTGGTTGGGAGTCCGCCGGCCGATGCAGGGGACGTGGGTTCGTGCCCCGGTCCGGGAGGATCCCACATGCCGCGGAGCGGCTGGGCCCGTGAGCCATGGCCGCTGAGCCTGCGCGTCCGGAGTCTGTGCTCCGCAACCGGAGAGGCCACAACAGTGAGAGGCCCGCGTACCACAAAAAAAAAAAAAAAAAAAAAAAACCGCAAGCTGTTCTGTTTGGCCATCGGAGCACCTCCTGCTCCAGGTTTATCTTGGCGCCGAACAAGTGCACAGACCGCGGCTGAATGAAGACGCGTCTGAGGCTCGACCGCTGACGACTGGGCTAGAAAGCTTTGAGATAGGACTCGGGCCAGGAGCTGTAATCTTTATTGTGCAGAATGACTGAGTTCAACTTCTGGATCACTGGGCTGGGACAGTACTTTTGCAAAGAAGCAAATGGTGCTGTCGGTGTGGAGGAAAAGAAGTCCCAGCAGCTTAGGTGTTGGATATGAAACACTGGAGGGGAGGGGGAAGGAGACGCTTGTCAAGTGATGCAGATAATGGAGAAAGATAAGCCTTAGATCATAAATCAGCTTGCCGCTACCACCTATGGCTTTGAAAGGGCACCGTTGTTTCTTACTGTATCACCAGCTCATTAATATGAGTCGGCAGTCATTACAGGTGGTACAAGAGAGAACATAATTTACATATTCAGTAGTTAATCGCGGATTCCTCAGCTTTCTGATTCTCAAATGCATGCCTCTCAAGGGCACTGTTCAGGCTCCTGTCGACACATTAAACTTGTCTTCTGTCTATAAAAAGGGTGCTTGTTAAAATTATGATTTCATTACAATTGCCCAGGCTGTTTTGCAGGGTGAACCTGTGACCGCTTGTCTGAAATGGAGGTGAGACTTTTTCCAATACGAATGATTATTCCCACTGACATGCTGATGAACTTAATGGACACGATTTACATAAAGGGCCATATTTAAGAGCTCTCTGTAGGGGTGGGTATGAATAATATTAACTTTTGTGATGCAAAAATCATAAAAAATCAATTAATTTTATCATCATAAATAAAATTATATTAATAAAATTCTTCTATTTTGAGCATTTTTATGGCTATGGGGATAGTTGGATGACTTTTCAAGCTCCACATCTTTCTACTGTGTGTTGTCATGAACAACTGTGGGCCCTTAACAGGGTGCAAAGAGGCCAGGCCAGGAGAAGAATGTATTAATAAACCCCAATCCAGCCTGCAGTTGCACAGTTAAGGTAAAGTTAGGTCTGGTCCGTAAATAAGCGCTTTCCTAAAACAGCAAGTTCTAATAATACACTTCTGGACACATGGCAGAGCAGAATGATATAGAATAGCTAGTGGTTCTCTGTGGGAGGAACCAGTTCAACAAGTCCTCCCCTCTTTCAAAAGCAGATTTATGCTACCATGTGTGAGCTCGGCGGACTTCCCCACGGAGCAGACTGTATAGCTGCAGAAAATATGCCATGAGAGTTACAGTCAGGAGCCCTGATTAGGACCTTATTGGAGGGTTTTTTAATACATTTACTTTTCTCATTATTAAAATAACGTATTACTTTAAAGTAATACGTTATTCAGATTGTAACAATAGATGGCGAAATGCGTATGATTCTAACCCACAACCACTGTTAGTCTTTTGGTGCTTGCTTGCAAGTATTTTTTTCCGTCTTAACTTAAAATGATCTCTCGTCGTTCTTAATTCTTCCAGGACCACTGAGGAAATGATAGATACTATAGTATTCTATTTTCAACGGAAAGTGTAGAGGATGGAGTAATAGATTTGTTTAAATAAACAAGATCAAAAGAACTTTCGGGTGTTTGGGGAACTCTCCACATGTATAACCTTTATGTGTGCATCATTATGACCTTGAGATTAACGAATACTAGATGATCGTTTAGAGGTCATTAACTGTAAGCCATGCATGAGGCAGAACTCAGCAAATATTTTCACCTATTATCTGGAATCTCACCAGAGTCTATTTTATTCCCTGAATACACGTGCTTGCTTATTAGCCCAATATAAAGCTCTCAGTTTCTGCATCCATTTGCAGAGGGGAAACTGCCTATTCTACTCTCTTCCCGTACTCTGATATTGGTATATTCCTACCCACACTCTGTCCCCATATTCATTTGTTTAAACCACTGTGTATTGAAAACTCAGTCAAGCCCTGTCCTAGGCACCAAGACTATCAACCTAAATAAGAATCGAATCTCTGCTTTTTCTGCATTTCAGAAGGGCTTTCAATTTGAATATGGTTGAAGAAACAGGATCTTAGGCTGGTTTTAAGGACTGATGAATTTCTTCTTTTGATTTCAGGAATTTAACTTTCTAAATTGTAATTGACTTGGTATACTGCTGAGGAGACAGGAAAGCAAGTAAGCTCACACCTATGGTTATTGCATCCTCAGGATATGAAAGAGCAATTTGACCTCTGAAATACTTGTGTGACCTGTGGGACACCCAGAAAGGAACTTGTCCTATTGAGGCTTTGTTCTGTCACAGAAGCTACCTACCCACTTGGCTCTCTTGCAAGTCAAAGCTGGTGGCATTCTCATTTGGGTCCACCTGGATCAAACAGCTATGTCAGTACCTGGAGGAATTCTTCTATTTAGGACATTAAAAAGGAAACAGAGGGATTGATTTTGTACAGTTCTTCAGAGCTTTTCTCAGTTTGGTAGATGGGATGCTGCCTGATTCATGAATCAACTAGTAAAGCCAATAAAATCTTCAAAATGTATTCAGTTGAATTTTGTTCTTTAACAATATCAAACTGCCTTAAGAAAGGCAACTCCCTTTCCTTAATCCCACACCACTCTCATGCTATGAAGGCCTTGTTTCTTTTTATAAATTTATTTATTTTTATTTATTTATTATTTTTGGCTGTGTTGGGTCTTCGTTGCCGCGTGCAGGCTTTCTCTAGTTGCGGTGAGCGGGGGCTACTCTTCGTTGTGGTGCAAGGGCTTCTCTTGTTGCAGAGCACAGGCTCTAGAGTGTGTGGGCTTCGGCAGATGCAGCGCGTGGGCTCAGTAGTTGTGGCTCGTGGGCTCTAGAGCACAGGTTCAGTAGTTGTGGTTCATGGGCTTAGGTGCTCCGTGGCATGTGGGATCTTCCCAGAGCAGGGCTTGAACCCGTGTCCCCTGCATTGGCAAGCAGATTCTCAACCACTGTGCCACCAGGGAAGCCCAAAAGTCTTGTTTCTTTATTCATGCTACAAATTTTTATTTAGCACCTGCCTGCCAAATGTTGTGGTAAGTATCAAAACTGTTGTTTAAAAATAATTGTAGGTATGGTTGAGAGTCCGCCTGCCGATGCAGGGGACACGGGTTCGTGCCCTGGTCCGGGAATATCCCAGATGCCGTGGAGCGGCTGGGTCCGTGAGCCACGGCCGCTGAGCCTGTGCTCCACAACGGGAGAGGCCACACCAGTGAGAGGCCCGCGTACCACAAAAAATAAAAATAAATTTTAAAAAAATAATTGTAGGTAATTATCTTTATGGCTGCCAATATTCAAAATTAGTATTTTAATATATTTATTTGTGAAATATTCTGACATAATGAATTATACATTAGCTAATATAATGACAATCTTTTCTAGATTTAACATAGGCTAATATCGCTCCACGTCAATTTTCTCTTGTTGGTTAAGAACCAGAATCTTGTGGCTCCCTAACCTCCATCCTCAGAGTTAGCCACTACCTAGAATTCGGTGTGTATGATATGTATGCATCAAATTTTTATACTTTTATTACATATGTATCTTTAAAGGTCTAGTTTTTCCTGTTCTTCATGGTGTGACTCTTAGGGAGATCTAACCCCTTCTAACCCTCTAACACTTTCTGCAAAATACTGGTCACCAGTTCCATCTCTGGGAAGAAAGAGTGAGTGTCTATTTGCTTAGTTCTATTGATGTAAACATCATTATCTCTCTATAGTGAGCATGATAAAATCAGAGATGGCTATGAGATTGGATTTATAGAATGGGTGACTAGGGAGTAGGAAAAGTGAGTAGGAGAGAGGTTATAGAAGACTAACAGGTCCTTGGTTCGGTTTCTATGTTTTGTAAAGCCACTGACCAAGACAGGAGAATTGCTGAAATAGGGCAGTTTTTCAGGATTTGGGAGACCCTGGAACGTGAGATGACGATGAGACTTCCAGCTAAAAATAGTTGAATTGTGTGTGTGTGTGTGTGTGTGTGTGTGTGCGCGCGCGCACGCAGGGATCATAAATTTAATTCACATTACAACCTGAATGAGCATATAAAATGCAGTTTTCTTATTTGGTGTGTATTTCAACTGACCTTCTTCACAAGTCTCATTTACTAAGGGGAGCTGTGGGAGAGACTAAATGACCCACCTGATTTCAAGTGTCTTCTGACAACTAATTTAATTATTCCTTCAGATACCTGCCTAGACTCTCTTATTTCCAGTTGCCCCTCCCATAACCCATTTACTATGACATCATGGATGTGGGAGTGAAGTGTTCATGTGACTTCATGGCAGGAAAGTGAAGGGGTCTTCAAATCCATATGGCGTTCTCTGGATCTTCATGGTCTTGACATCAAAAGGTCAGTCAACTGTCCTCTCAGGTATGGTTGGCCAAGTTCTGTACACTTATACCTTCTGTTGGCATCTGTAATTTCTGCAATCCGTTTCTTGTCTGGTCCATCTCTTGTTTTAGTCACAGCCTGGTGGTTCCCTCTCTGCTGACATAGTCTCCTTGTTACTTCATGACTGTAGATGTCTCTAAGTCACATCCCTGTTCTCCACCCAGCCCTTCAGGTCCAGAGTGATCCACTCCCAGTCTCTGCTGTGGACCCACAGCAACAGCTCCAGGGCAGGCCCCAGCTCTCAACAAAGTGCTTACGCCAAGGGAGGTTTAGCAGGACAAAAAAGACTTTCCTCCCTGCTCCATCACAGGGCTCTGCCTGCCTATGCTGAGACCATGAACCTGTTGTTGGAGGTCTACCTTACATGGCAGTCTTCTCCTAAAGCTCCTAACGGGGATGGAGTAAGCCTGTCTGCCCTGGTTGGTGTTCTCTTTTATTTAAAGCCTGAGGTGAGGAGACCAAAACACACATCTGATAACCTTGTTTACTTCCTCCCTTTTGCTATTCTTTGCTTAACAAGTCCCCAGGAGCAGAAGAGGTAAAAAAAAAAATAGAAAGAAAGAAACAGAAAACAAAACAAAAAACTTCTTCTGATCCTCCTTCCTGGCCCAGCCTCCTGCCTAAGCTTTAAGAATTTTTTTTTTTTTAACTACACCAAGGGGAGAACTTAATGATTTGATTCCTTTAGGTTTAACATTTAAATGAGATCGTAAAGAAATTTAGCAAAACCACCTTTCTAGGTATTACTTGACTTTCAAGCCCATTTTCATACAAACACAATTTTTTTTCCCGACAGGCCACAGGAAAGTAAACTATCTCACCACTCACAATTGGAAATAATTTGGAGAGGATGCCTATATAAGAGTGACTCTCTTTCATTATCAAAGAATGGCTTCAGCATAATCAAAACAGCAGAGGCAAGTTCATGACTTAATGGTAAAAATCAAAATGTCTTAGTTTAATATTGTATAATATTATCTTTATTACATGTAGGTTTGAAATCATGACTGAATAAGCAGTAACTGATGGAACCTATAAGAGAGATTAAAGAGATTAAAGGGGGGAAAGCTAAATACTGAGGAACACCAATATTTGAGCAGCAAATGGAAGGAAAGAGGCCAAATAAAAAGCAAAACATTGAGGCAAAAGAAAGAAGAGAATGAGAAGTGAAAAGTTTCACAAGGTCAACAGTGTTACATGCTACTCAAGGTCAAGTAAGATAATAAAATCAGTCCACTGCATCAAAAAATAAAGAGGTCATTGGCAAGTTTAACAAGAATAGTCTTGATGAAGTGATGGGGTCAGAAAATATTTAACAGAGGGAAGGAATCACACAGATGCGGAAAAGTTAATAGAGTTTCTTAGTTGTTAAAGGAAGAATAAATGTAGTATAAGAGAATGTAAGCAGAGTCTCATAAAGGTTATTAAGAAGGAAAACTGTGTCTGTCAAGATAGGTGAAGTTATGCTGCAGTAATAAACAACCCCAAAAATCTGAAGCTGTATTTCTCCTGTTCAGTGCTTCTATGTTTATTACAGTCACTTGAGGTCCCAGAAAGTGGAGGCTTTATCACCTTGGCCTTAGGAGCTTCCAGCCATTAGTGAAACTCATCCCCTGTTATTAGCCAAAGCTAATCAGATGGCCATACATAACTTCAAAGGGAACAAGGAAATTCAACCATATGATGTGAATGGACAGGAACTATCACTGTTTGTGAATAGGTTTATTGACCACTGTGGGCGTGGGCAAGAGTGACTTGCTCATACTGAAGCCAGTCAGTCAGTGGAGAGGGAGAACGGAAGGTTTCAGAAAGACCAGAGACAGGAATTAATTGAAAAGACATGGTCTTAGGGAGAAGAGGGAGAGGAGAATGTAGAGCATGAGATAATGGAAGCGCATTTGTGGAAGGACTACTTGTCCTTAGGAATGGTCGGGAAGGAATTGAGGTTGGCTATGGATGAAGCTGCTCAAGGATTGCATAAATAATTTCTGGCTCACAGCACGATTCTAGGTGTTTTCAGTAGGAATGTTTAAAGCTGCACCAATCTGCGCGGTTATCTAATTTTCTTCAGCAGTGAGAGGGAAGGAAGGGTGACCCGAGATGGTTGGATTGTTCAGCATTTGGAGCTCTGCAGGCTGGGTGCAGCAGTCGGTTGAGAGGATGAGGGTGTTAAGGGCGTTGGCAGGAAAGAGGTTGAGGAGATAAACCAGGAAAGTAGCTCATCAACTGGGAGGAAAGAAAGTGTTGACCAAGTTCTTTTTCTAAATGAAAACTATGACTTCTTAGACTCCCAGATAAAGCAAATCCCTTGGAAATATAATGACAGCTGTTTATAGGAGTCCAATTAAATCAAGTAAGATTTGCATGCTCTCTTTGGTAAACCTCCCAGAAGAGACTTCCAGCAGAACTACTCTGTCACTGGGAGTTACTACTAGGCAGGTGGCTAAGAAATCGATCCCTTTTGATGAACACATGAATGTGTCATGGGAGCTTAATATACTTTATCCAGCAAGACAAGATGAATTCTAGTAAACTTTGCAATTCTAAAGACATACATCACTTTAAGAATGATTATTAGGTCCAGCATAATAGAAAACCTAGGGATTACTTAAGAAAAGCCTTTATTAGAACCAAGGAATAAATATAAAGTCAGAATTCATTTTTTTTAAAACTCACTCTTTTGAAATAAATTCTAGATCAGAGGACATTGCATGTAGAAATATTTACTTCCCTGGTTTAAAATTTCCAGATAGAGCTAGCTATTGAAAAGCTATCAAATCTAGCATACTGACATCCAACTGCTTCACATTTACATAACCAAGAATGTGAGGATTATTGCTGTAGAGAAAGTTGGAGAGATTTTATGCTCTTACTCCCACCATTTTTTTCCCTTGGGTTACAGATTATTTCCTTTGCTGCTTCAATTCTGAATTCAACTTGAATTGGACACACTTTTTATTATCTTGTATCTCTTAAATTAAGAGACGTATTATATCTGGTGATAAAAAATAGACCAGAAAAAGCACTGTATAAAAAGGCCAAGTTGGTCTGAAAACTTCAACCAAAAATGTAACCTGTGCTTCAGTTACTGCCAATAAGGACTGGGCCAAGTCCAGATGGAGGTAGTTTTAATCAATTGTTTTTAGGAGGAGAGTCTATAACCTGCTGGCTTGAAAATCTTCTAACAGTAAGTCTTGTAGAGATATAGCACACTTGCCAAAACTGCATTACCGCTTCAAACCATCACAAATTACACTGCACTTTAAGTTTTATTACCAAGTAAGACAGCACACAAATTCATTTCCATGTCTGCTGCCAATTTAAATGAATGGCTGGCTCCTGCCAGCTCAGGAAGACACCGGAGGAGATGTTGCACAGATCATTGGTGCATGGAATAAATGATAGCATGCCCCTTGGTCATTTAATCTGAGAGCAAAATTTATATTGTAAGTAGGCTTTAAAAATGTAATGTGAATTATGCTGTATAAGGGTAATAATTTTTAAAAGCAAGAAAATTAAATATTCAAAAGAGCCTACTATGTACTCAGAACCATTCTAGATGCTGTGGATAATACAGAATTAAATGATATATGCTCCATTCTCAGAGCTTCCTCTACAATTGGTCAAAGCAATCTAACACACAGGAAAATATTTAAGACACTATGTGATTAGAGTTAAATTGCTTGGTACATCCAATGCTATAGAAATTCAAAGAAAAGAAAGATCAGTAGAAAACTAGAATAGTCATGCACGGCAATGTCTTGAAGCTCTGAAAGAGAGAAGAAAAATGAATATTCCAAGCGAAGAAACAATATGAGCAACAGCAAGAATTTAGGATTTGGGATTCATGGGATTCATTTGACTAAAGGAGGTTTGATTTCTGGAAGACTGTTGGAGATACTGAGCATGGCCAAAGCATGGAAGAACTTAAAAACCTAGCAGAGGCATTGAATATCGAGTCACGATGTGTTGTCGTTTATTACTGTTGTTTCTTCCCCCATGTCTGACCCTGAACAGCCCTATTATCAGGGAGAGGTCCTTATTCATGTGTGATCTACCTGGGCTAGGAGTACTATTGTACCAGGTTGGGTTGAGCTGGAAATAAAACCAGTCTGAAGGCTAAAAAGCAGCTTAGAAAAGAATGAGTGGGAAATAGCCAAGAGAATTGGAAAATAAGGACCCCAAGTCCCTTGGGAAAGTGGGGAGAAAGGCCAAGACAGAGGCTGAAATGAGGAGGAGAGAAAAGGGAAGAAGGAATTGATTTTTTTTTTTAAGAAAAAGAAAATTAAAGGTCAGAGGATAAAGACTAGAAGAATCAGGGAGCTTGAGAAATAAGATATGAAGTATACAAACTGATAAAGACAAAAAACTAAAACTCAGAGAAAACAGAAGAGAAAAATAAAATAAACTTCAGTGAGAAGGCACAGGAAACAGGTACTGAAATAGTAAGAGAAGGAGAAACAGCAGGAGCCTATGGCAAATATATCATGAAGTGACGATGAAAAATGATACAAGCTGACATGGAGGAGGCTGTGAGAAAGAGAGAGAAAGGATAAAAACTGGATAAATGAGCAGAGGGAATATTAAGATATCATAGGTTAATATATTCGAGAAGAGAGGGTGGGGGGAGAAAAATACATAACTTCTGGAACACAGAAAATATTCAGCATGGCTTTTACTCCCTTATCCTTCCCCTTAACGAGCATAATCAATCTCACACTGCAAGTGGACTCCACCAGGACGTCAGATCTCTGCCCAGCTCCCACCCGCCGCCAGACTTCTTAGGGATGTTCGATAATTCTAAGGCTTCGCATTCAGATTCCAGAACCTCAGTTACAGCATGCTGCAACTCAGCAATGTTTTATTCATTTCTATTTAACTTTCGATTATCTTCCCCATAGTGCAAGTGTCTAAAATTTCTTTCCCTACAAGCCCTCAAAACCACCCATTCTGCAGATCCCCCTACTTCCCCTGTTACTGTGTTTCCTCCATATCTCTTTTTCATTATTAAGATTTATCTGCATCTTCAACCAATTTCTTCTCTTACCCAGGCTTCTTTAGGGAAAAAAAAAAAAA
Source organism: Aethalodelphis obliquidens (assembly GCF_003676395.1). Classification (NCBI taxonomy): domain Eukaryota; kingdom Metazoa; phylum Chordata; class Mammalia; order Artiodactyla; family Delphinidae; genus Aethalodelphis; species Aethalodelphis obliquidens. The sequence goes on along the minus strand of NW_020837947.1, from coordinate 53,678,780 downwards.
GAAAGAAAGGGAGGAAGGGAGAGAGGGAGGGATGGAAAGAGAGAGAGAGAGGGAGAGGGAAATAAAAAAGGAAGAAAAAAAAAAGAAAACTTTTCCATTCTCTCTGATGTGACTCCTTGCAAGGATTTCCCCGTGGGCCTCCCCCACAGTCCTTGTTGGATCTAGTAGCCCTGCCTCCTTAAATGTTCAACCTTTCCTTAACTTCTCTCTTCCAGAAACTTCTGTCTTATTTGAAGCCTCTCTTCAAAACATTTTGCTCTTCAAGACTTGGCTGTCTGGCCTCTGCCTCCGTAACAGGGTTAACACTTTTAAACATCTTTAAAGGACTGCACCTCCTTCCTGAAACTCTCTCCCCTCTTTTTCCTACCTCAGAATTCCTAGATGCAGAATTCCTAGTTGGAAGTTAACTGGTGAATAAGATAGAAAAGGAGTTTATTAAAAGATTAGTGAATGGAGGAAAGAATCTTTAGAAGGGCTGAAGAACCAGACTTGAGGCCAAAGCTTCCAGAAACAGACCCCAAACCAGACTTTAAGGACAGCCTCAGGCAAGGGCTGTTCTGGCCGTAGCCTCTAATGAGCACCACGCACTACAGTTTGGATTCCTGCCAAGAACTCAACTCAACCACAAGGGACTACCTCCAAGACCAGTGCCACTGCTGACCAGAGACTGTCCTGCAGCCACCACTGTCTGCAAAACCCCAATGCCTTTGCTTCCTCCTTGGCCAGAAAAGTGGATGCATACAAACTTCTTCTTCCATATTGCTTCCTTCAGAACTGAAATCTCACACAAATGCAACTAATTAGTGGAGCCCAATAATTAGTGCATATTTGTTGAATGAAAGAAGGAAAAATATAAATAATAGGAAATATAAATTAGAATCATAATCATTAACTCTTCATACACAGAGTAACTTATTTTTTTCTTTGCCTCCATTTGAATTACAGTCACACCCAGAGCCCAACATGTCCGTGATTCCATCACTGTTGTATACTTCCAGGATGAGTAAAGAAAATTCTATCATCTACCAACTGGCACACATAGGTTGGAATTTGTTTTTTAAACTGACGCCCAAGTCAGTTTCCTCCATGCTACACCCATATGTTACCCCATATGCTGTTCCTGCTTCATTTTAGAGGCTATTATGCCTGCCTCATCTTTGCTTCCAGAACATCTATGTCTACACAGTAATAATTCCTACAGTCAGAGACATTTGAAAAGCTCTATAATAGTGAAATGATGGTTTTTTAAAATTTGCATAAGTCATATCCATTCATGGCTCGTGTTTTCCTTAATATACATTCTATGTTAGCATCAAACCAATGCAATAAAAACTCATTAAGCCAAGCCCCATTCATTTTAAAGCCAATCCCCACTAATGAACTCTTATTTCTGCTTCTGTTTCTTTCCTCTCATCTAGAATTCCTTTTTCATTCAACTCAAATTCATGTTTATCAGCTCCCTCCAAACTGAATTCAAGATCACCTATTCCATAAGCCTTCTTCAGTTAAATCCACCTGATTCTGATCTCTCCAGGGTTTCTGCACCCTATCAGAACTTATGAACTCTGTCCTTTGCATTTACAGTTATGAGTGTGATGCTTTTATTGGTTTTATGTCATTTCCTATATGTATGTTTCCTCCCCAGCTAGGAGATAACTTCTAGTAAGAAGAGGCTACATCTTCTGCTTCCTGTATATTCCCTACCCCAGAGCTTACCTCTGAACTATGGGTGAAGTAGGTGCCCAGAACACGCCCCCAGAGGGAAGGAATAAAATCAGGGTAAAGGTAGAAAATGTAAAATGTAATCCATTCTCTTGATAATCATTTCAAACCTTAATCTTACCAATAGTAGAAGTATGCCATGAGGAACTAACAATATCTTACAATGCCATCTTTAAAGATGATGAGAAATGATGAAGCCACATATGCAGCAGGCAACAGCTAAATTATTTAAACAGACAGAAACTATGTGGAGGGATTTCAGCACTGAGTCTCTGTTGTGATCTATGACAGGAAACTTACTACACATCTTGATGAACTGTCATAACCCAAGGTACTAAGAGAAGAAGATGCAGAATATTTCATTCCACAAATACAAAGAAATAATGTATTCACTTTGAGAGACTGAAATTTTAAAAGAGCTAAAGCTTTTGTAAATTACCTATTTGGCAATTTTCATTATATACAGTTGGTAACTTTTCTTCGAAACAAACTATAAAAATGACATTTTATGAGATAATATGAAATTTTAACTCTGAGAAAACATTTGATAATTTTAAGAATTTTTCTGTCAATTTTGGGGACTGTGATAAGGGTCTTACAGTCGTATTTAGGCAAGAGTCCTTATCTTTTAGAAATACATACTGAAATATTTATGGATGAAATAATATCTGTGACTTCAAAATAATTAAAAATTGCTTTATATAGATTTGTTTAATTATTATAAACCTTATAAAGTAGGTGCTGTTTTGCTCATTTTACAGATAAGGAAATAGGTTTAGAAAGGTTAAGTTTCCCACCTAAAGTCACACAACTAATAACTGACAAAGTCAGAATCCAAACTGAGAATTATTTGATACCAAATTCCAATTCATAATCACTAGACCACACTGCCTGTTTTAATACAAGCCCAAAATAAGATATTCCTTTGTTGCAAAAGAAAACTTTTATTGTGTAATCCACAATTATAATTTGATACCATGGCCTTTCCATTAAAGGATACTCATGGAAATGTAATTTATTTAGGAAGACAAAATGTTCAACAAATACATCAGTTGTCCATCACTGATAAGATATCACCAAGGGGAAAAAATTATATATATACATAGAAAACATGCATTACTATTCATATCATCTTATTTGAAAGATTTCTGCCTTGGTTTCATCATCTCACTATTTCCCATATCCATTCAGCTAGTGAACACATGGTGCTTAGAAAATGATTAAAGAGTCAATTCAATTAAGCAAATATTTAATAACTTTTATATATCAGGCCCTGTGTGTGAACCTAAAAGTCTACTATCTGGGTTACATATTGCCTTTCCCTCCTCCCATACCTCCCAAAGAGCTTAGAATCTCGTTACTGAGAAAGGCTATAAAAATGACCATAAAATAAAGTGTAACAAGTGCTGTGAGAAAAGAACAAAGTGCTACTGGAGATCAAAAGACAGAGATTACTTTGAGTTGGGAATATTATAAAAGCTTCATGGATGAGATAATATCTGAGATTAGTAAGGTTTCAACATTGTATTAGTGAGGATACAGACTTCCATAGTATACAGAGCTTCCATAGTATAGAGACCTCAAAATATAGGGGCTTAAATAAAATTGTTTATTTCTCTCTCCTAAGAGTCCATAGGTAAGGGTCCAAGGTTAACAGGGCAACTCCATCATCTTAACTCATAAAGTCCATGGTTACTCCAGTCTTTGCCATTTTTCAGCCAGTGGGAAGGAGAAAACGGAAGTCCACAGCAAGGAACTCTATTAAGTGATAAGCTCAAAGTTGTACTGTCACTTTCACTCATATCCCATAGTCTCTAACTTAGTCACCTGGCTGTCTGTAGCTGCAAGGGAGGCTGGGAAAAGTAGTCTCTCTATCTGTGCAACCATGTGCCCAGCAAAAACACAAAGTTCTGTTTATAAAAGCAAGTGTCTAGAATGGACACTAAATGCATTCAGTGTCCCCTCTGGCCAACCAAGTAACCATGTTCATCCTTCTTCCCACATATAGAATACACTCACCCCGCCACCTGCCCAAGGAGGGCAACCCACAGTCCACTTGGCATCACAGCCAGTTCACAGCCAGTTCATCAGATCTTGGGGTGATGTGCTGTCCTTCTCATAATGTCTAAATGTGATTCCTCAAAGTCTAATGACCTATGAACGAATTAACAAGTTACCTGCTCTCCAACACATAATAAGTAAATGGAAAGCAAGGATCGGAAGATCACAATAGTCACTTTCTTATGGAAAGGGGAAGAATGTAGGAAATCACCAATCAGGGCAACTAGAAATCCTCCTAGATAGAAACTGTAAATCCTCTCTGCAACACAGTGAAATAAGTCCTTAATTAGTCCATGTGACTATGCTTGGCTTTGGTCTTTAGGAGTAAAGCCCCTTGGCCATTTTCCAAGGTTCTCAGCTTTGCCCTTTAGGACACAGATTGTCAAAACTTTTTTCTTTACAGGGCCATAAAGTAAATATTTTAGGATTTGTGGACTACATATGGTGTCTGTTGCATATTTTTCTTTTTTGTCATTATTTTAAAAATTTTACAGTTCTTTAAAAACATAAAACAGGTGGGAATATAAATTGGTACAGCCGTTATGGAAAACAGTATTTTTTTAATACTGTTCCTCAAAAAATTAAAGATACAACTACCATATGATCCAGCAATCCCACTACAGGGTATTTATCCAGAAGAAATTAAATCACTATCTCAAAGAGGTATCTGCACCCCATGTTCACTGCAGCATTATTCACAACAGCCAAAGTATGAAAACTACCAAAGGGTCTGTCAATGGATTAATGGATAAGAAAATGTGATTGTTTGTGTGTGTGCATGTGTGTGTTTACACACACACAATGGAATATCATTCAGTCTTTACAAAGAAGGAAATCCTGTCATTTTTGACAATATGGATGAAACTGGAGGGCATTATGCTAAGTGAAAGAAACCAGACATAGAAAGACAAAAACTGTATGGTATCACTTATATGTGGAATCTTTAAAAAAAAAAGTCAAACTCACAGGAACAGAGAGTAAAATGGTGGTTGCCAGGGGCTGGGGAATGGGGGAAATAAGGAGATGTTGATCAAGTTTGTACCCAAACTTTCAGTTATAAGATGAATAAGTTCTGAGGATCTAATATACAGCATGGTGACTATTAGGAGTATGGGATTAACAGATACACATGACTATATATAAAATAGATAAATAACAAGGTTTTACTGTATAGCACAAGGAACTATATTCAATATCTTCTAATAACCTATAATGGAAAAGAATGTGAAAAAGAATATATATAATATATATCCAAAACACTTCACTGTATACCTGAAACTAACACAATATTGTAAATCAACTATACTTCAATTAAAAAAAATTCTGTATTATATACTTGAAACCTGCTAGGAGAGCAGATCTTAAGCATTCTCACCAAAAAGAAAAAAAATGACTATGTGAAGTAACAGACGTGTTAATTAACTTAATGGTGGTACCCATTTTACAATGTATATGTACATGTCGTACACTTTAAATGTATTACAATTTTGTCAATTATACCTCAATAAATCTGGAAAAAGTAAATAAAAATTTTAAATAAAACTAAACAGAAGATAGCAGTACCTGTGGAAAAGTAATATCCCATTAAATTCAACTTACTTTTATATTAAAATAAATAAATAATTTTAAAAGTAAGGCCATAAAAATAGGTCACAGATTCAATTTAGCCTGAGGGCCATAGATGGCCAACTTCTGCTCTACAGATTTTTTTGTTCATTTTCATCTATGGCCCCATCTGAATCGGGTGTTGGAGCATACACTTTGCTGGGGAGCTGCACAGGTCTTAGTGCAATTCCTGCTGGTGCAGGCTGGGAAAGCCATGAGTTGTGTTAGGTATTGAAACATCACAGAATGTCCAGGCCCATCCCATCACTGCTTGCTCTGGCAATACAATTTCCCCCAAACCTAATAGCTTTCTAGTCTATTTGCTTCCAGTCAGTTCCATGTAAAAGTAAGCACAACCAGAGCTCTCTTCTGGTCATGAGATTTAAGCCTACCACTCTCCTCTGTTAGTCGCTGGCTTCTGCATAATCTTCCTCAATTTCACAGCAGCTGCCTCACACCCATCTGAGACAATATGCCCAGCAGTACTTTTACCTGATCTTCCCTGCTAGATATCCCTGGTCTGCTTCCTTGCTGTTTGGTGGACAGAAGAAGTTGGTTTATTTAATCTCACAAGGCCCAAAATGTCGAAGCTCCCACTCATTTTAGATTGTGGGTCACAGGCAAAGAGAGCCTCCCTCAGCAAACTTCTATTACCTCCCATTTCTACTTGTAAACGGGCTGATCCTTGCCTGAACCAGCTTTCTCATACAGTAGTTTCTAAAAGGACCAAGGAGCAGTCAAAACTCACCAACATTCTGCCTTTTCTAATGGCTTCACCTAAAACCATGGGTTCCAGAGGCAAGTGGTCTACCTTCCAAGTTACCACAGGAGAGAATTCTGTCTTTCAAAAGAAAATAATTAAATGGTTTAAATAGAAGTTAAAGACACTATTTAGCTGACATGCATCAGGGAGCACCTGAGGACCAGGTAACTGCCCAAATGAAGCAGAGTTGGACTTTCATATGGAGGAGAGAAGAGAGGCCATGGTATGGTTCACATAGAAGTGTTGGGGATTTTTGCTGCAAACTCAGGATCAATGGTGCAGTCCTATCCCAACCACTGTCAGAACAGTACTTTTCTATTTTTGCAAGCCTTGCAGTTTGTTGGTTAATTGAGGTTCATGAGGCAGGGGAGACAACAACCTAAAGAGAGCAGCAGAGAAGGATGCAAGAGTCAAAACCAATGGGGAAAGTGAGGACCACCTGGCATGTCTGCTTTAGTCCTTTCACTTACCCAATGTGTGGCCACAACTCCAGCAAGAGTTGTAGCCACACATTATAAATGCAATATGTCTGACATGAAGTTACTCAGTCATTGGTACTTATTAGTAGGACTTATTCCAAGAGCGAAAAAGGAAGGAGCAGGAGGTTCTTGTGTAGGGATAGAAAATCATGAGACCTGTGCCTTAGTAAAATAAAGATGACAACTGGGAAGAGAATGGTTAGAAGTACACAGAGAGAAGAAGTCAAAAAGACCTGAAATCAGATGATGGCAGGAAGAATGGAAGAGAAAGGGATGGATGCAAGGCTGAAAACGTAACATGTAGAGCTTAAAAAGCAAAACTCAAGGGCTTCCCTGGTGGCGCAGTGGTTGAGAGTCAGCCTGCCAATGCAGTGGACACGGGTTCGTGCCCCGGTCCGGGAAGATCCCCCATGCCGCGGAGCGGCTGGGCCCGTGAGCCATGGCCTCTGAGCCTGCGCGTCCGGAGCCTGTGCTCTGCAATGGGAGAGACCACAACAGTGAGAGGCCCGTGTACCGAAAAAGAAAAAAAAAAAAAAAAAGAAGCTCCTGAAAAATGTTTACACTTGGATTAAAAAAATATTTGCTATATGCATAGAATGATTTCACTCAACCATATAAAGGAATGAACTGCTAATACACATAGTAACCTGGATGAATCGCAAAATAAGTATGCTGACTGAAAGAATCCAGACCAAAAAAGAGTACATATATATGATACCATTTATATAAAATTCTTGAAAAGGAAAACCAATGTATAATGACAGAATGCAGATCAGTGGTTGCCTGGGGTGTGGAAGAAGGAACTGCAAAGGGCACAAGAGAACTCTTTGGAGTGATGGAAATGTTCTCTAACTTGATTGTGATGTCAGTGGTTACCTGGGTACTGGACAATTAAAACAGGTTTATTACATGCAACTTACATCTCAAGAAAACTAATTTTTTTTAAAGCTTATATTTAGTGGTTAGAAGGAGTTAGAAGAGACAGAAAGGAGTCAGAAAAGAAGTATTCAGGGAGGCAAAGGGAGAATCAACCAAAGGGACAGGTTGGGGGTCCAGAGATGCCCAAGAAGATGAGTTCCATTAAGAAAAGTGTAGTCATTCTCATGGAATGCTAGCACACATAGGAGGAGTGCTATGAGAACAAAGACTCACTCTGGGCAATCAGATGGTCACTCCTGACATCAGATTTGTTTTAATAGAGAAGGTAGAGGTAGAATCTAGATTTCAAGGAATTAAAAGTTCTTGGGTGGTGAAGAAATTAAGGAAATTGTTCTAGACTTCTCTCATAGGGAAGAGCAAGATAGACATGAAATTATAGCTTAAAGAGGAGAAGGGTCACAGGAAGATTTTCTGGATAGGAGAAAGTTGTCCCATATTAAAAGACAAACCCGCAATCTTGAAGACTGGAGAAATGAAAAATGTAGACAAAGGAAGAGTTAATCAAAAAAAGAAGAAATCAGATCAAAAGTTCAAAGAGAAATACTTGCCCATGCAAGAAGAAGAGCATGTGTTAAGAGAAGATGAAAATGTAGATAAAGATAGAGCTCTTCAGGAAGAAATATCAAGTGATCTCAAGCATCTTATCAGTAGAAGAAGCAAGGTCCTCTATTAAAAGTAAGAAGGTGTGTCTAGCAAGGACCTGAAAGGAGTGAAGAAGAATGGGAACACTTGATGTGGGGATTCCCATCAGGAAGTGCTTCTCCAATTTCAATGTGCACGTGAATCACCTTGGGTTCTTGTTAAAATGCAGATTGGGATCCAGTACTGGACCTGACACTCTGCATTTCTATCAAACTCCGTGGGAAACCTGATGACCATACTTTGTGTAGTAAGGACAGAGGGAGCCTGTTAGCAATGAGCAAACGGGTTGTGGAGTGGGAGCAGGGGGTCCAGAGTTGGAGTGGTCATACAAATATACGGTAATCTTCCCATTACATGCTAAACATCAAGAATGCAGAAACTATTTGCTGCCATGTTCTGGCATCTGACACCATGATTGGGCACACAGAAGGAAGTGAACAAATATGTACTGGATGAAAGAAAGAGTGAGCAGTTCTCTAAGGGAAAGTGGGCAGTGGCAATTAACCAGTGTTGGAGAATCAAAGGCAGAAATAACAGAAGAACAAAGAGGAAGGGAGGGATGTAAGAGTGAATGCATGGGAAATGGTTGTCCATGGAGTCCAGATAGAGAGGAGAGGTGATACCAATACTGGGAAATAGATTGGGAGAAGTGAGAGGAGATGAGGGACTAGAGGTCACAATAAAAATAAAAGGCAGGGGCTTCCCTGGTGGCGCAGTGGTTGAGAGTCCGCCTGCCGATGCAGGGGACACGGGTTCGTGCCCCGGTCCGGGAAGATCCCACATGCCGCGGAGCAGCTGGGCCCGTGAGCCATGGCCACTGAGCCTGCGCGTCCGGAGCCTGTGCTCCACAACGGGATAGGCCACAACAGTGAGAGGCCCGCGTACCGCAAAAAAAAATAAAATAAAATAAAATAAAAGGCAGGATAAGGGGAAATGAGATACATAAATATTTAGAAGAATAGACTTTGTAGACTTTGTAATCAGAAGGAATTATATTTCTGTGGATAAGACCTTGACAACAAAGTTTCAACTGAAAGCACTGTTATGGCCTGGCTGAAAGATAGCTTATCATGAACTATTGAGATTGAGAAAAAATTTTAATAAGTTTACTTATATCACCATGAAAAAGGACACGAAGGTTCAGCATATCATCCAGCATCTTTAGTAACTAAATTCTCAGCCACAGGTAATAACTATTCCCACCCAGCATAATTACAATGCCAGAAATAGAATAGAAAAACTTTATACCACCAGTATAAGCATTGAGTTGACTTAACTTGGGTAATATGTTCCTAGGTTTCACCAAAAATAATATATGCTTAGGTGATAAGGACTTATATGGAAAAAGATCTAGTAATATTTCATGTCATCTTGAGGCAAATTTATATAGCTGCATTAAAAATCCCCAAGGTTAAAAATCAGAATGCATAATGAAAATGCTAAAATGAAGAATGGCCTGTCGTCAAGAGCATTATGACAACGTGGTCTGTAAGAAAGGTGTATGTGGAGCAAAGAATCTAGATTTTCAAAATAATTATTGATGACCCTCAAAAATCAGTTTGCATCCCAAAATGGACTAAAAATTATTGATTGTTCCAATAAGTTATGTTGAAATCCTCTTCTAAATGTTATTAAAAGGATCCAAGGTAGAAACAGTCCTTATAAAAAAGTGTATATGGCAAAGTGCCCACCCATATATATATGTGTGTCTGTGTGCTTGTATTTGTGTGTGTGTGTGTGTGTGTGTGTGTGTGTGTGTGTGTGAAGGAACAAGAAGGGAATGTCCACTGTGTGCTGGGAACACAGTGTTTCACCTCTGTTCTCTCATATAATTCCTACATTTCATTCCCATAATTTAAATTGGTAGGAGTTATTATTCTCATTTAAATACATGGAAACTGGTGATCAGATAACTGGCTTCCCAGGTCATACACAGCCAGTCTGTCTCATCATTTCAAGGTTCTTTCTGCTCTGCCACACTGTCTCCCTGTGTGGTTGTAATTATTCTCACCCATTCCATAAATATGAGTTCATTTATTCAGCCTCTAGGCACTGGAAATAAAAGTGTCAGCATTTGAATAACACATAGTCCACTAATAACACATGGTTCACACCCAAGGTCTTATATGCAAATAACGATGGCATTGTGTGGACTGGGCGGGTAGAAAGTGTCGTAGGAGCCCATGGGAGGAGCTCCAGATGGAGGGGTTCTGGAAGCCTCAAGACAAATATCAGGTATTTCAGCAGACTCATAAAGGATTAGTTCACCTCATGGGCGACAGCGAAAAGGATTGACAGGCAGAGGGAACAGGCTGGGCCCATATTCCGGGACACGCACACAGTTGAGATACTTCAGAAAAGAAGGCCAGAAGACAATGTGTATATTGTGAATACAAGCCCATTAACAACATCTACTATCTCTGAGCCTGAAGTGTCCCAGGTACATCTATTTCCCTGGATATGCTGGCCGTGAATTTGTTTCTCTTAGGGAATATATTACATGCCAACATATATCTTTCCAATGCTTCATTTTCAGAATTCACAGAAGGATTTGAGCATTGAGAGCTCTGATTTCACAAGGTTTCTTGGTAGCTGGCATATTATGGTATCTTGTTAGACAGTATCTGAGCCCAGTAGCTCAGGAGAAGTGGGCCCTCTATCCCTCAACTTTTGGATTACTGAAAAATTATAGGAAGCTCACAACTATAATAAAATATAAAATATATTTTATATTAGAAGAATTTAAAACTCTTAGATGTGTCAAACTAAGAAATAAAACTGGACACCAAATTATGAGAAATGGTACCTGATCTCAGAGTTTACTTATAGTTAGACTCCAAAGTACCTATTATACTTTGTTTCTGAAAAGTATATTCCTCTAAATTCTTTTTTTCTATTGAAGTATAGTTGGTTTACAATATTGTGTTAGATTCAGGTGTACAGCGAAGTGATTCAGTTATTTTTTCCCAGATTAAATTTTTTAAATATGGGAGGTATAAAAATATTACCTTTTTAATAGTAATAAATAATAAAATCTCTCAGTTGTCCCTACTAATTTTTTAAATAAAATCATCTTGTTCTAATTTGAAGTGCTTTAATTTTTAACGAGTTTAAACATCTTTTTCATTTGTTTCTTGATCACTGAATTCCCTCTTCTCTGAGATTTCATTTCCTGCCCTTTTCCAATTTCAATTTTGGAGTATTAATACATTTCTAATTAGTTTTTATTACCTATTTGTACTTAAATTGTATAAGGTCTTTCTCATATTATTTGGGAATATTCTGTGATATGTCTTTTCATTTAGCTATTAAACTTTTTGGCAGGGTTAGGGAGTTGGGGTGACAGAGAAACTAAGCAAGAAAAGGGAAAGTTGATTATTTGCCTACTTAAGGCCAACTAATTCATTTCACATCATTTTAAACATTATATCTTTAGAGACATCTTTTTCCTCCTCTCCCTTTTGTTGGCTGAGATACAATATACATACAGTAAAATACAAAAATATTAAGTACATTTTTTTTTTTTTTTTTTGGCGGTACGTGGGCCTCTCACTGTTGTGGCCTCTCCCGTTGCGGAGCACAGGCTCCGGACACGCAGGCTCAGCGGCCATGGCTCACGGGCCCAGCCGCTCCGCGGCATGTGGGATCTTCCCGGACCGGGGCACGAACCTGTGTCCCCTGCATCGGCAGGTGGACTCTCAACCACTGCGCCACCAGGGAAGCCCAGTACATTTTTAGATAAGCTCACATCGTGTAGCCACCACCTGGATCAAGATATAGCACATGTGCAGCGTCCAGAAGGTCCACTTGTGCCCCCTCCCAGTCCATACCGTCTCTCAGAAGAAGGCACTACTCTGACATCATCACCATAGTTTAGTTTTGCCATTATAAGGAATTCTTTGATGATATCTCATTTCAAAGATTAATAAAAAGACTTTCAATGCAAGTAGACCTTTTATCATTCTAAAATTAATTGGAGTATGTTAATAGATATCCCAATAAAGTTTTTTTTAAAAACCTAAACAGGGGCTTCCCTGGTGGAGAAGTGGTTGAGAGTCCGCCTGCCGATGCAGGGGACACGGGTTCGTGTCCCGGTCCGGGAAGATCCCACATGCTGCGGAGCGGCTGGGCCCGTGAGCCATGGCCGCTGAGCCTGCGCGTCCGGAGCCTGTGCTCCACAACGGGAAAGGCCACAACAGTGAGAGGCCCGCGTACCGCAAAAAAAAACCTAAACACATATATCCTGCTAACAAGTGGAAATTATGGAATGGCAAAGTTTTCATATGATATGCCAAGATGAATATTTCTAAATCCAAACCTTCTAAAGAACTTACCTGTGAACAATACACAATATCAGAATAATGTGTTACACACAAATCTAACCTTAAGATAATAATTGCTATCTGTTATTCCTATGACTCTTTTTCTAATTGAATTCAAATTTCCCTTGCTACCTTACATTGTTCTGTTATGGATGAGATGTGATTTTTCTTTCACAGCTATAAAAAAATAACAAAGCAAATAATTGACTAAACCAAAGCTAAAACCAAATAAAAGTACTATAACATATTCAAGAAAACACTGGTTTTCAAACACAAATATATTACTCCCAGAAGTCCAGAAATCGGTAAGAACTAAGGTTTCCCTACCAATTATTAGAAATCTTGCATACACAGCTAAATCTCCATTTAGAAAATGTGTGTTTCCTGTTTGTTTCTTTCTTATCACTATGGGGCCAATTTCCACGGATAATGTGTTTGGGGAAGAGAAGATACATATGTTGAGAGGAAGTATTAGGTCGTAATATTTCAGTTTGTTGTTGTCCACTTTTAAAAATAGGACTTTATGCTATTTGTCTCTTTTTCTCATTTTAGAATAAGCTAGCAAACAAGTGGCTCAGAAGGCCAAGTCCAATGCAAAGAGATAGAGAGAGCGAGAGAGCAAAAGCAAGTAAATGAGCCAGTGCATTAACCAGAGGCCAAAAACTGGCAGGAAATAAGGGTTCTGGAAGAGTGCATATTTGCCTGATCCTGAGGACAAACCAAATGGAGAATAAAGGTAGCCGAGCATAAAAAGGACACTTGATCGCAAGGAGTTCAGTTGTAAAAAGTACCCATTGCTCTTTTATCTTACTGTTTATTTTGGGAAAGTGTATTTCTCTAAACTCTTCAAAATGGGTGGAATATAAAGCACATTGTCTTTTTAACAACCTTAAAACGTAGACAATCCTTGCGCCGTGAGATTTTCCATCAAAAAATCAGCAATTGAAGGCGGTAGCTCTGAACCTGCTTCCTGGTCCAGAGCAGCCTTGGACCAGGGCGGAGGCAGAGGCAGGCGTAAGGGTGGACGGGTCTCAGCCTGGGGATGTCAGCAATCCAGTGACTGCCCCTCGAGCAGGAAGACGATCGCTGTAAGACACTAGCACTCTTGAAGCTCTCCTTTAAGACATCTGTTTACTGGTTTTCACCATGTTTAAGCTAGGGAGTCAGGTAAGCAGAGAACACAATAAATATAATCTACAGATCTGAATAACCTGTAAAAGGTAGAGCCACGTAGAAAAATCTATGAGAAAGAGACATGCCTTGAGCCACAGGAAACATAACATCCTCAACAAGGTGATGACTTCTTATATGATAGCTATGGGGTCTTTGCCTTTTTATTATCTTTGCAAATATTGTTTTTATACATTTTATTTTATTTTTTAACATCTTTATTGGAGTGTAATTGCTTTACAATGTTGTGTCAGTTTCTGCTGTATAACAAAGTGAATCAGCTATATGTATACATATATCTCCATATCCCCTCCCTCTTGCGTCTCCCTCCCACCCTCCCTATCCCACCCCTCCAGGTGGTCACAAAGCACCAAGCTGATCTCCCTGTGCTATGCGGTTGCTTCCCACTAGCTATCTATTTTACATTGGGTAGTGTATATATGTCCATGCCACTCTCTCACTTCGTCCCAGCCTACCCAGTTTTTATACATTTAAAATTTTAGCCAATCTACAGGAGCTTCCTTTTTACTGGTGTTACCCTCTAGACACTCCAGACATTTGTGGAAAATATCTATAAAGATCCATAAGGATCCTGGGAGGCATCATCTTTCCTCCTCCCCCAGCAAGGAGACAGCATTCTCTCCAGGCCTCCAAGAGGCAGTCCAGATGTGGGAGTTTGGAGGACAGCAATACAGACGCAGGGAGGAAGGGATTCTGAATTCTCCTAGAGCAGACATGGGAAATGACCCTCACATAATCTAATTTAAGTGGTGAGAATTAATTTTTGGAACAAGAAGAATAAATCGTATGTGAAATAATTTTTAATGGGCAGTTTTATCGCTTTGTGGAATGAATGCATTCCAATAAGTTTGACTCAAAAGAGGCTACAGTACACAGTGGGAAATGCTTGGAATTTAAAGTTTCTAGTTTCTCCACTTCAGGGGTAAATAAATTAACCTCTCTGAGGCTCCACTGTTTCATTGCTTCACTTGTAGAATGGATATTCATATTTCTATCGTAAAGGAACGTTGTCAGGATAAAATGGGACATTATCCTTAACGGTGATGTATAAGTTGAAAAGCATTAAACAGCAGTTATTATTATTTCTAAAAAGCACACCCCTTCTTATTGTTTTCCCCGCTGTGACACAGGCATCGGAGCTGTTCACCTGTCTCCTGGAGCACTCATCTGGCTTCCGGGTCTCCTTAGTCATGGCCAACTTTTACTTCTCCACACTCCCCGGGGAGCTCAGGAATTTATTCTGTTCATGGTTTTCCCCTGAACTCCATAAGACAGAGCATGTAACTCGGCTCCTGCTGCTTCTCCTCGGCTCTGAGATTTGTAATATCTACTAAAGCGGGGTTGCGGGTCACATTTCCCTAAAACAGTCGTCTGTCTAAAATACTGTGTACTGACCAGTAATCTCCTTAACTCCCAGCCTGCAGATTGTACCTCATTTTATCATCTCTGTAAGTTCTTTCCTACTTTTGAGTGTACTCAACATGAAAACCAGCTTCTAAGAAGAGAACTTCCCTTACTAGAATCGGAGAAAAGTTATACACAAAGAAGCAGAGGCAAAGTTGCAAAATCACCATCATCATCATCATCATCATCATAATCCAAATCCTGCAAAGACACCTGATCAACTGGCAGTTACAAATCAACTGAGAGTGAGAGTCAAAAACTCGGCTGTTAGGGCTTCCCTGGTGGTGCAGTGGTTGAGAGTCCGCCTGCCGATGCAGGGGACATGGGTTCGTGCCCCAGTCCGGGAAGATCCCACATGCCGCGAAGCGGCTAGGCCCCTGAGCCATGGCCGCTGAGCCTGCGCGTCCGGAGCCTGCGCTCCGCAACGGGAGAGGCCACAACAGTGAGAGGCCCGCGTACAGCAAAAAAAAAAAAAAAAAAAAATGATTTTAACAAATGTGAATACTGAAGAGGAAGAAACAAAATTGCTGTTTTTATAAGTTATACAATCATATACATAAAATACCCAAAAGGATCTCCAAAATTTATTAGAAATAATAAGAGAATTTAGCAAGTTGGATAAACAGAAGATCCATATAGAAAAATCAATTGCATTTCTCTACACCAAAAGATGTTACTGCTAGATAATGTAAATTTTAAAAAAGACTTACACGGAGAAAATTAGTTTAGGAAAAGGTATTAAATGTGGAAAAATAAATACAAATAAATGGAGAAATCCACTTGTTTGTGACAAGTGTGATGGTCAATTTTATGTATCAAAATGACTAGTCTACAATCCTGTTATCCAGTCTAACACTAATCTAGGTGCTACTGTGAAGGTATTTTGCAAAGTCTGTAATCAGTTAACTTTAAGTAAGGGAGATTATTCAAGATAATCTGGATGGACCTGATTCTATCAGTTGGAAGGACTTAGAACAAAGCTGAGACTTTCCTGAAGAAGAAGAAATTCCATCAGCGGACAGCAGCTTTACTGTGTCCAAGAATGCCTGCCTGCTCTTCCTCATGGCCTGCCTTAGAGATTTGGACTTGTCTAGCGCCAGCCCCACAATGGTATAAGTCTATTCCTTGCAATAAATCTCTCAATAAATATTTCTTGCTAGTTCTGTTTCTGTGATTGAACGATGACTGGTACAAAGAAGGCTGAATTTTATAAAGCATCAATTTTCCCCCAAATTATTTTTGAATTGAGTACAGTTTTAATCAAATTCCAACTATTTTTCAAGTTACTTGAAAAACTCTTCCTAAAAACTTTACAGATGAAAGCTCAAGAATTGCCAGGAAACTCCCGAGGATTAAGCACAAAATGGGAGCTCTGCCTTACTAGATATCAGCACTTATTATAAAGTACGATGACAACAATGTGGTACTGGAATAGGAAATTTCAAAAGAAAATTTGACCCAGTGGAACAGAAGAAACAGCCCAGAAATAGACTCCTAGATGCATGCAGATATAATTTATGAAGTGGCATTGCAGAGCACTATGGAAAAGAATCAGCTACTTCACAGAACCATTTCAGTGAATCTGAGAAATAGGACACAGTGAAAATGGTAAGTCAAAGACAAATGTATATAGTATTATATAATATTTATAAAACTCAGAACAAGAAAACTAAATAATATCTTGTTTAGGGGTATATACATATGCAGAAAAACTTATTTTAAATATTACCTCTGGGAGGGAAGTAAGGGAGAAGGAATAGGAAGACAGCAGAAAGATATATTCAATGGCATTGATAATGCTCTTCTTCAAAAGTTAGGTGCTGGGAGATGCAAGAGGGAAGAGATATGGGAACATATGTATATGTATAACTGATTCACTTTGTTATAAAGCAGAAACTAACACACCATTGTAAAGCAATTATACCCCAATAAAGATGTTAAAAAAAAAAAGTTAGGTGCTGATAGGGAGATATCCAAAATGTTTACCAAATAGTAGTATATAATACCAAATCACATCCCCAAGATATTATTTCATTTTCACTCGTGTCCTATTTCTAAGATTCACTGAGATGGTCCTGTGAAGTAGCTGGTATTAAAAATAGAACTACCATGGGCTTGCCTGGTGGCGCAGTGGTTTAGAGTCCGCATGCTGATGAAGGGGACACGGGTTCGCGCCCCGGTCCGGGAAGATCCCACATGCCGCGCAGCGGCTGGACCCGTGAGCCATGGCCGCTGAGCCTACGCGTCCGGAGCCCGTGCTCCGCAACGGGAGACGCCACAACAGTGAGAGGCCCGTGTACCACAAAAAAAAAAAAAAAAAAAAAATAGAACTACCATATGATCCAGCAATTCTTCTTTTGGGTATCTATCCCAAGGAAATGAAAACAGAATATTGAAGAGATATCTGCACTCCCACGTTCACTGCAGCATTATTCACAATAGCCAAGATATGGAAACAACCTGTGTCCATCAACGGATGAATGAGTAAAGAAAATGTGGTACATATATACATATATAATGGAATCTTATTCAGCCATGTGAAAGAAGGAAATCCTGCCATTTGAGATAACATAGATAGACCTTGTGAGCATTATGTTAAGTGAAATAAGTCAGAGAGAGAAAAATAAATACTGTATGATATCACTTGTACGTGGAATCTAGAAAAGCTGAACTGTAGAAACAAAGTTGAGTGGTAGTTGCCAGGAGCTGGGGGTGAGGGGTTGGGGGAGGTGAGATATTGGGGAGACGTTGGTCAAAGAATATTAACTTCCAGTTAGAAGATGAAGAAGTTCTGGGGATCTAATGCACAGTATTGTGATTATAGTTAATAATATTGTATTATATACTTGAAAGTTGCTAGAAGAGTAGATCTTAGATGTTTTCACCACAAAAAAAGAAATGGTCATTATGTGACATGATGGTGGTGTTAGCTAACCTTACAGTGGCAATCATATTGCAATATATGTGTATCAAATTAGCATGTTGTATACCCTAAACTTACACACTTTTTTTTAACATCTTTATTGGAGTATAATTGCTTGACATTGTTGTGTTAGTTTCTGCTGTATAACAGTGAATCAGCTATACGTATACATATATCCCCTTATCTCCTCCCTCTTGTGTCTCCCTCCCTCCCACCCTCCCTATCCCACCCCTCTAGGTGGTCACAAAGCACCGAGCTGATCTCCCTGTGCCATGCGACTGCTTCCCACTAGCTAGCTATTTTACATTGGGTAGTGTATATATATGTCCATGCCACTCTCTCACTTCGTCCCAGCTTACCCTTCCCCCTCCCTGTGTCCTCAAGTCCATTCTCTACGTCTGTGTCTTTATTCCTGTCCTGCCCGTAGCTTCTTCAGAACCATCCTTTTTTTTTTTTTTTTTGATTCCATATATATGTGTCAGCATACGGTATTTGTTTTTCTCTTTCTGACTTACATCACTCTTATGACAGACTCTAGGTCCATCCACCTCACTACAAATAACTCAATTTCATTTCTTTTTATGGCTGAATAATATTCCATTGTATATATGTGCCACATCTTCTTTATCCATTCATCTGTCGATGGACACATAGGTTGCTTCCATGTCGTGGCTATTGTAAATAGAAACTTATACAATTTTATGTCAATTATATCTCAGCAAAGCTGGAAAAAAATTATAAATAGATAAATGAATTAGTAAATCCTCAGAGGGAAACTTTAAAAATCATTACAATACAACCTTAGAGTGGATTCTAAATACATCAAAAAATTATTTTTATCCACTGCCAGAAAACTTTAGTCATCATTGTTTGCCAACTTCCCGTAGCAATGAAAAATTTCTTCTCCTAAAATAAGTAAATAGAAATAATCTCCTATGTGATTCCATATAGTTTATTAAAATTTCAAACTTTAATATCGTTGGAGCTCCAGGAATCTATGATTGATAATGCAGTCAAACAAGAAAAAAATAAATGTAATATATTAATTCCCAAAATTGTAGGAATGGATCAAACATACTAAATGGGTGTTTCCATAGAACCTGTCACAGTTTTGAATAAAAATGACCTTCTGTAACTAATATCTCCATCCTCTCCGTAGCCCCCATGACCTACATGAAAAGGAGCAAGAATAATCCAGTCAGATTATAACCACGCCTCCCTTTTCATTACTGTATTCCTAGCACATTTAATAGTGATTTATTTATAGTAAGTCCACAATAAGTATTTTACATTAATAAGCAAATAGAAGAATGCATGAAAGAATGTCTCTACAACAGCTCTTCGCAAATAAAAATACTAAATTTAGTAGGACAGTCACAAGGTTAGCAGAGAGCTGACATGAAAATCAATCTCTATTTTAGTTTCCTTTGTTGTTCCTTACTAGCTCTCCTACATGGGTCAGACAGCACACTCATCTTTAATTCTGCTACAGAATAGATCAAAGACCAAGCCTAAATGAGGGAGATAGACAATAAGCACTGAGTTCGTACCATATGCAAAGTCGCTGCGACTACCATCCATGGGTTACAAAAGAAACAGAACCTCTAGAATTGCCTCTGATGGCCAGACCTTCCAGAATGTCACAATTTCACAACTTTACTAAAAATCAGTTCTATTCTTTGAACTCTAAAATGCATTTTGTTAAACCCACAATGTCTAATATAATTTTTGAGATGTTCAAATTCACAAAAATATACTCCCCTTTTCCAACTATACCCATACACCTTAGTGGAATTTAATGGATATTCACAAAAGAAGTCAAAATGCCTAGTACATAATGATATCTTAAAGGCAAAATTTTAACTTAAAACATATCAACCTTACTCAAAAGAGATTAAAAATCATCCTTTAGGATACTGGTGGTTATACTTAGTTGATGAAAAGGGCAAAGATCCCACAAGATGTGGAACATTCATAGAGAACAAACACTCATAGTTTCGAAAGGTAAAAATAATGCAAAAGACAGGAAGCAAAGTAGATAGAAGGAAGAAGAAAATATAGGCATTGCAAAGAAGAATTATTATAGGGTGGTCTTGAAACTGTCAGGGAAAAAGAATGGTTAGAAAAATGTTCTGAAACTGAATCTAATTCATATACATATAATACCAATGAGTTAAATGTATACAACATTTTAAATTTCAAAAGCTTTTTCATGTATATTATGTTATCTTTATAGCACCTCTTTTCTGTTCTTACTGTACAGAGAAGAAATTTGAAGTACTAGAAATGTAGCCGAGATCTCCCAGAAAACTAAAGAAAGTGTCAAGAGCATAGCCCAAATATTTAGCCTGATATTTCTCCCACTGTAGACCATTCTGACTCTTTAGAAAGAGAACTCTTAGAAAGAGAACATTTAGAAAGAAACTCAAAGAATAAAAATAATACCAATCAATTCAAAACACCAAAAGAGTAATTTAATCAGTAATTTTTACATGACACCATCTCATCTATTTAATGGGTTTTGCTTTTTACTGAAAAAAATTATGACTATTATAGCACCTACCAAGAATACAAGGCAGCCAAGTGATTTAGTCAACTGAAACAAATTAAATAAAAAATAGCATTTCTTACATTGTTCAGTATTAAAAGATTTCAAACTACTTAATCTCATTAAAAAGAAAACAATATCTTGTGGACATTTAAAAATATGACTACTCTGATCTCTTAAAATTTTTTAATACTTTTAAAATTATTCCTGCATCCATTCACTCTGTGTCTTTTCACAACGATCTTTCATTTTCATCCCTTTTAATACAGCATACTTAATGCCCTGGGTGCCCTAAAGTATCAGTTAAGGTATGGGGTGTGTGGTGGGGAGAACCATTCTCTCCCTATGTATATAAAATTAAAGTTGTTCCTTAGTCACTTTAAAAGAAAGAAGGCAGAAGCCTGTTTTATTCTTTTTTTTAAAAATTCAACCAAGGAAAAGAATTCTACAAATGAAGAAGAAACAAGAAAGGTCATTCTGATGATATAACAGATGGACAGGCTCAAGAGGGAATGAGTCCAAAATAATGTTTGACATTACTAATATAAATAGAAATTGAACCCACTCAAAAACCTTAAAAGATAGTCCATTATGTCTCTTAGCCTTGATTTGAATTATAAAAAAATAACATTAAAATTGTAAGTGCAGACACTGATAAGTGACATTTAATTTTGCATATTCTTTTATACTTTCAAGGTTTCCACAGTCATGAGAACAACTCAGTTCAGCTGCAGGTAGGTGCCCATGGAGCCACTGGACCAGAAGAGGCCACTCGGCATTTCATCCCTGGGCATTTATGAATGATTTGGACCTCCTCCTTTTTCAGTGTTGGGTGGGGGAGCTTATTAATCATTTTTCTGAAGCATTAATGGGCAGACAAGCATACTGCCAGCTGGTAAAAAGTAGCAGCTGCAGCAGAATGTAGACCCCCTTGACAGCATTATGGAACACAGTCAGGGCTGGGAGCCATACAGGAAAGAACATACCTTTGGTGGATTTGTCAATTAGCCGGGTTAAAAGGTCAACGTGTATCAATGAAGAAAATCTAAAACTCATTCTTCTTTGCTCTGATGACAGCCTTCAGACAGATTAGGATTATCACTAAAAACATAGGAACTTTTCACTCCTGAGCAATCTCAGTGGATTAAATTCATGAACACCTATGATGAGCAATTGCTTGCATATTTCATCCGAATCTTTTCCCAAGGTTTGGAACCATGAAATCTCACTTTTGTTCAAAAATTATCAAAGAAGCCTTAAAAAACAAGATCAAAGTTGTCTTTTCATTTTATACAAGAAAGCCCAGCAGGATTTAGCACAAAGAACACCAGCCTAGATCAGGATATTTGGCTTTTAGTCCTCATCCTAGAACTAACAAGGGGGGTGATCGTCACCGTTGCCAACTAACTTAATTCTTTAAGACTAATATGTAAAATGAGAGGCTGACTCATGGTATTTAAGGTTATTTCCAATTCTGAAATACCGAGGCCAGGATTTGCTTCCTTTAAACTTCAACATCGCTAAACATTTCTATTTGTTAATGGTACAATGTGTTTATCTCCAAAGAAACAAGTATGAAGTTTTCAGAATTAAGAACTGTATCTATATCAGGTTGAAACCAACACACTCCTGTCATCCCTCTTTGCTCCTTTGCCTTTACTCATTATCTCCCCACCTGTATCTCTTGCCAAAACGTTCTCGTCTCTCTGCCCTTTCTAAATCTTGCTCATTTTGCAAACTCAAGCAAATCTTCATCTTCCCAGGAAGCCCCCTCTTGCAAATCACACAGATATCCCTTCTCTTCAATTCAGTTGTTCTTATCATCAATAACACACAGCTATATTTTGCTATTTTAACTATCTATGCCTACTGTATTGGCCTTCCATGACTATATTGCAAATTCCTTCTACAGCAGAAACTGCTAAGACTTTTCTGGATCCCATACAATACCTGGCAAAGTACCAGTGTGTTAGGCTTCCATAAATGTGCTATTGACTAATGAGTAGTTCAGTGTATGAATGTCAGAAATAATTACCATACATTTACCTCATAAAAACTTTACATCACTTAACAATTCCAATTCACTTAACCCTTTTCCAACCTTAAACAAAGAAATTCTTTTAAAAACTTAATCTACTTTGCATAACTTTAAAAGCACAAGAAACAAGGTGTAGAATAATATCCCAATAACTGACTAACGTTGAGAAAGATTTTTTCTGGCCCATCCTTTTCACACCTATTCTTAACATAACCTAGGAATATGCTGCCAATTATTTTTCTGACAACAGCTCCACAATGACTATAACTTGTACTTGTATTCACATAGCTATTTAATCATTTTACTTAATAATCAGGTCAATCCAAAAGGAGTCAAACACATTTATATTCAATACATCTCGACATATTTTTTGTTGGGCATCCTGTATTTTTATTGTGTTTTTGTTTCCTTGCATCTATTACCTTCTACTTGTATTAAGCAAATATCATTCAATCTTTGTATGGACATTTTTCCATCTCAACATTGTTTGAAGTGCTATTTCTTTCTTTCCATTTCTTTCTTTCTTTCTTTTTTCTTTCTTTCTTTTTTTCTTTCTTCCTTTCTTTCTTTCTTTTTTCTTTCTTTCTTTTTCTTTCTTCCTTTCTTTCTTCCTTTCTTCCTTTCTTTCTTTCTTAACAAATCTTAGCTTTACAAATAATCTAGTAGCTTGTTATCATTCACTTCATAACTGATAACTTGAAATAGTGATTAAAATCTCTGCAACTGGCTTCAAGGACATTTACATATGAATATAACCAAATCTCAACTTCACTTGCAGACAGTTTCAAGTTAAATTTCTTCTCCATGTAAGAATCTCATTCTCATCCTTTTTTTATTTTGGAACATTCTTCTCCAAAAGGAGGGAAAAGCCTACTATCTTATATTTGTGATATATTTTCAAAATTTTTGCATAACAACTTATCTGTATTTCCCATTTAAATAGAATTTATTGTCTGAATAATGTGAAAATACCAGTTTAGTGAATTCAAAACTATCCCTCTAACTAGTAATTTATTTATTACAATCTGGCCAAGAAGAAGTATGTCTGTTTTGTGTTTACATATATGGTCAAAGCCTAAACTGTCTTTTTTCCCTTTCTTATTCTATTTTTCCATTTTTAATAATTACATAAGAAATAGAAGCTTTTTTTCCTAAAGGGAATGGACTTAGTGAAGTTATTTGCTTTACCACAATTAGGGTTCCCCATTTAAGGCTGTACCCACTTTTACATTGTTTGTACATTCACTTCTCCTATTCTCAGTCTTAGTTATTATGATTTTATTTTCAAGCAAGTGGAAGAGATTCAAGTAGTATTCATAGTTTACATTCACAACAAGGTCTCCAAATTGCACCTGCATATCCTATAATGTATATGCACTCACACTTTTCTTGCAAGAAAACTAAAGTCATCTACATACAATTTCTCTGCTTCCAGCTGAGGACATTTTTCCACCTAATGGCAAAAAAATTCGTTTCACCACATTTAATTTTGAAATTCATTTCAAAAATCCACTGAAAGCAATGTATAAGACCGGACACAGGTATAACTATGGGAAAACAAATCTTTTGCCAAAAAACTGCTTACAAAGTAGCAGGGACATGTTTCCATTCAATAGTTATTCATTTAACAGATATGCTATGAAATGTAAACTAATTATTCCAGACTTTTCCTAATGTTTTGAAGGATTTAAAAATATTGTGTATATTATATTTAAATATAGTTCACTTCCTGCTAATTCCTCTATTTTAGATTTCACAGACTGAGGCACTCCCTAAAAATGTCTTCAGGAGGGTAAATTCAGTCAGTCCACAGAAACAGCAGCATTTAGAAAAGCCTACAATGCAACTGGCAACTTTCTGACTGTCCAATGTTCTGATTATAGACTTAGATATGAACCAAATTCAGCATTGACCTAGAAAAGACTACAAAAAGTATAATAAGTTACTGCATATACACGGCTCGAGTGACTGGCATAGGGCAGCTCTCATGTCTATTTCTTCAGAAGAATTGATAGTTTTCATGTATTCTACCTACATTAAACTTAGAGCAATATCATTTTTGACTAGTTATGCAAAATATACATTTTAAAAGGGAAGAAATAAATAGGAAAAATAAGCAGAAACATAACTTCTTTCCCTGTGTGCCTTTTAAAGAACCTTGAACTAGACCATCTGTAGGTACTTCACAATGAAACTCTACAGGCAGCCACTGAGCCTCTTCTCCATAAGTATAAAATGAGAAACTTGGAGAGCTATTGAACACTGCATTTTCTCAGTGGAACAGCACACACGCATTTAGCATGAGGTGTTCTGCCACTGAGAAACACTGGGGAAATTCAGAGTGTTCAATGGCTTCAAATTTGCACCCACAGCGCCATGGCATGCAAGCTGCTGTGCTCAACTCGGTGTGTTCCATAAAACAAAGGAAAGCACTTTTACAAACCAGCAACATGATAATGACTGGAGCTGAGCTGCTTCATTCTCGTATATGCAAAAAAGAACAAGCACAAACCATCACTTTGAGATGCCTCTCTACATACTGTCTATTCTTTGCTCTGAGTCTCCAAAACTAGAGGGAGAAACACAGAAAACTTCCCAGATAATGTTAGTTGTCAAAATGTCTGCCTTCATGGTGGTTGTTTTATAGCACTGAATATGTCTGATGGCAGTTGTATTAAACATTCCCTTTATTTCAGGTTACCATTTATTTTACCTGTTTATTTTAGCAAGAGCAAGTTCAGGTCTAAACAACAGCATGCCCAGTGTTTTGGCTGTATATTATTTATGAACAAACGTGCAAACCTGCTGGCTATGGCTTGACATTCTGTGTACATGTAACTGTGGCTCATGATAGCTACCATACCTCTTACATGATCTTATATTTGCACTGGTCTCAGACTTTAAACACCAGGAGGGAAAAACCCAAGAAGCAGAGAGAGAAACACAATACAAGAAAGACAATTTGGAAGTCATCTTGTTCCATATTCACCACGGGAGTTAACTGTAAACAAACATTTTTCTGAAGGGTGCCTTCAGTAGGTTTGTGACTACACCGATGAATTACACAGCAGAGTATTTTGCAAGCATTGTTTAGAAATAACCATTCAGCATAGCAGGTGTAATCACTAGCACATCATCTGACACTTATAAGGATGTATTGCTGGGATTCCCTGGTGTAGCAGTGGATAAGAATCCGCCTGCCGATGCAGGGGACATGGGTTCGAGCCCTGGTCCGGGAAGATCCCACATGCCATGGAGCAACTAAGCCTGTGTGCCACAACTACTGAAGACTGCACGCCTAGAGCCCATGCTCTGCAACAAGAGAAGCCACCGCAATGAGAAGCCCGCGCACAGCAAGAAAGAGTAGACCCCGCTCGCCACAACCAGAGAAAGTCTGCACACAGCAACAAAGACCCAATGCAGCCATAAATAAAAATAAATAAATAAATACTAAAAAAGTAGAAAAGAATGTATTGCTGCAACATTCCTCTAGGTAGCAAATGTTCTCAAAAACGTTTCACATGGAAACCCAGCTATTCCTCTACTAAAAAAGAAAACAATTCTAAATGAAAGGGAAAAGTCAAAGGTCACTGTAACCTCAGTTCACTCAATATATGTAGTTAATATACCTCTGCCTGGCTTGCACAACTCTCTGTTTTCTGTGGTGCCTGAACTTTTTGCTCTGATATCTCCATTGCCCCTTATTATATAGTGTGTGTTTATGCTCGCACATATTACAATAGCGAAACCTGAAATTATATAATCCATATGATTTCTATAGTCCATTTCTTAGCACCATTTGAATAACAGTCCAAATATGGAGAGCTTTGTGTGTATGTTTGTGTTTCTGTATTTGGGTCTACACAAGATTCCCATGGCTTCACTGATCAAGCATGTCGTTTATGGGTCTGAGAACAGAATATCAAGATCACAGATACGCACTCCGAGTAAGCCACATAGCTTGGAGCTGTTTCATGGCCACATGCTTTAGCCTTAAGCCCAGTTAGCTGTATGATAAATACTGATTACTGATCAGATGATGTAAAACAAAGACTGCAAATATACAAACTGATCTCAGTAGTTGAAGAAGTATATGTTCTATCAATGGTGTGTTAAAATGGCAAAAGGGCAAAAAGAGCAAAACTAATGCTTGCTATAATATTGGATAATATCTGCAATTTTTTAGCTCTCAATGCCTTGTTTTGTAGCACTAAAAACTAACCATAAATTAGTGAGATACCCATCATAGGAAGCATTCAAGTCTTAGCCCAAATCACTGTTGTTAAGGCTATTTTGCCTAGGTAGTGAGTAAAACTATGTTACTGCTATGGTGTTGTCACTTGCTTAGAGTCTAAGGTTCCAGTGATTTTGTATTTTATATATATTTACATATTGTTCAAATATTCATTTTTACAGGGCATCAATGTGATCCGGAAAAGTATAATATGTGCTGCAAGTTATTTATTGTACTTCAAGGACATTTTTGGGAGAACCAAAGAAAGAATATTAAAAAAGAACTAGAGAATAAATCACTTTTATTTAGCTTTATTTGCTTTTAAAAATCGGACTCATATACATTCCTGCTATCTCAGAGTTGTTCATCCCAATCTGTTTGGTCTCACTTTTCTTTTTGTATCTGGGGAGTCAGAACTACAAGCTTCAGAAGTCAGTTCAATGGTTATCTGCAATTTCTCTTTGTAGTGCCCTTTGAGGTCAAATCCATTACAGCATACGTTCAGACTGACTTTGCACACTTAACTCCACTGGGCTTTCAGTGACATACTCAGCACTTCACCTGAGAATCTGTTATCCATGGATACAGGAGATGGTAAAAATGATCCTGAGAACCTGTTATCCATGGATACAGGAGATGTTAAAAATGATACATACAAAAAAGAGAGAGAGAGAGAGAAAGAAAGAAAAAAATGTGGTTCATGCCTGTATAGTACATTATGGCTGACTAATTTACAACTCCTAAAATCATTGAATAAAGATCATGCCACCTTTTTTAAAGTTTAACATCTTTTTTACCACTAAATGGTGCTATTCTGTTTCCAAGTCACCTGGGCTCCACTCAGAGAAGCATGAGGTGTTGCCTCCATGGACTTCCTGGAAAGCACAGAAATATAATCTTGTTATTGCATAATTTGCCACGCAATAAGGGAAAGTGTGGCAGGAGATAAAGTTAGCCAAACATTGGCAACTGATTTAGAAATAGAAAACTAAGCAATTTTCTTCTCACATAAGGAATACAATACATTGAGCACTGTGCCTATGCCTCACAAGTTCCACTGAGTTGGGTTCTTCTTGGAGGATTTCTTCTTATTTTAAGAATACAAACTGATATGATTTTCTGAACTGACTCGTGATTAAGGCAGAGGGGCCCAGGATATGATAAATACAAATAGATGGAGGAGGTGAGGAGAAGGGAGATCTAGTTGATATGTTTTGTCCTTGCTTTCTCTCCTAGATCCTATGCAGAGAGTTTTTAAATATCCAGCTCTTAACTTCAGAGAAATAAAACTCTGAAAGCAGAAAAGAAGCTGCTTCTGTTCCTCCAAAAATTAAGTTCCTCCTCTCTTTATTAATTTCTTCATTACAAGTTCAGAATTTTAATGTCTCCTTTGACCTCATATGTTCTCACCACCCTTTGCCCCACACTCCGTCCCAAAATATGCTCCCCTGACCTTGTTTCTTTCTTTCTGTTTCTAGCATTTATTTCTTCCTTTCGAACCACTCTAGCACAGGCCCTTATCACCTAATAGTTGACTTCCAAAGTCCTCTAAGGTCGTTCCACTACTTACCAGATGTTTAGGTCAACACCTATGAATATTCTGAGAATTTAACCTATTTGCAGGCTAACAAGTTAGTCTGCCCCAGTTTCATAGATGTTGGAAGAAAACACAAAACTTCTGGGTCAGAGACAAGTAAATTAAATAAATAATTAATAAATGTAATTAAAAATAAATAAGTTTATTTAACTGAAAGCAAATAAATTACTCAGAGCAACAGCTAACTAAGTAGCCAAGTGCTATTAACATTCTGCTTCCCCAAGCCTCTGTTCCCACAGGGCAATGTGAAAGGATCAACTACTCCTGCACATACATTCCAGGACAGGAACTCTGAGCCTAAGGAACCCAAATCTTTTATCACGGACAATAAACATGCTCAATTTTTGCCCCAGAGGGAGACATTTATTTTTATTGCACCAGACAATATGTGAACCTGCTCTCTGCTCCAGGAGACACTAGATCTAGCTTTCAGAGCTGTAAGCTATGCAAACATCCATGAAAGGTTAGTCCAGAACAGAGGCAGCCAGTGGCCCTGCACTAAAGCTGTACAGAGATGCAAGGGATGCAAGAGGTCCATGGCAAATTGTCTCCCAACACTTTAGCCTGGGGCATGCTAATTATGTTCTCTAAATTTACATTGCTTCATCTGTAAAATGTAACCAACACTACCTACTTCATTGGGCCTTTATGAAGATTAAAATTTTAAATGTACATTAAAAGTGTTTTAGCTCATTGCCTGATTCAATATGCAGTAAACAAACTTACTTAATTATGGCTATATTATTCAAGGTCTGTCCCTTTCTACCCCGTCTGGGCTGAGCAACATCAAAACTTACTTCTCATTTACTTCTATATAATACATGTGTGTTTGGTCAGAATGGTCTGTTCACGTCCTACTACAGAGAACAGGTGCATTTCCTACTCTACAACTTTGCACATCTTCCCCCTGTCTGAAATCCCTCCCCATTTCTCACCATAATCCCAACCATCTTTCATGGCCAGCTGAATCTCTGCCAATTCTTCAAAATTCCCCAAGTCATTGCAGGTCCCAGAGAACTTCTAGCAACTCACTAAATTCACAAATACTCCTCAGTAAGTGCCAAATTCCTTTCACTTTATTATATTTACCCACTGATGGATTTAATTTCTCCCAGCTGGTCTCTCATTTGGCTTCTTTTTAACATTTCCGCATGGGCTTTCTTGCTTCCCAAGTAAAAGTCAATTATGTGTACAAAATAATGTGATAATATAGTACCATGATACAATTGTCAGCAAGAACCCTTTTTTCCCCCAAGGTGATTAAGGGAAGCTTTATATTTTTTAACTTACCAAGTAAGTTTTATACATTCCATTCTCTCAATAGTCCTTCTAAGTTTTTAATCCTGAAAATAACCATTCCATGTAGAAAAAGGATGTGTGCTTTATAACTTTAACTCCCTGAGCAAAACCATAGTTAAGTAGAAACTGGAAGTTAATACACTCTTTCTGGGAAAGTGGCCTAAGTTGAAGTGAATTGAGAGTTCAGTGCAGGTGTCTACCTGTCACCAGAAATGGCCATCATCCCTGATGTTCTGGACTACCAAACCTTAGTAAAGGGAACAGGATGAATTAAGCTGTTATTTGAAATGGCACGAGTCAGCGCAACAGGCAGTCCCATAGAGAATACAGCTTTGATCGTAGGGTAAGTCCCTAGGGAAACTTTTGCCTCAGCTCCAGAGCAGTTTGCTCGTCACTCTGGCCACTTCCAAGAGAACTAAGTATAATTCCACCTCGGGGCAGGGCAGGCAGCACAGCTGCAAGAGAGAGCCGGGGGCGGCAGCTGCATGTCTGCACAGGGCTATGTGCGAGCTCTTGATCGACATTTCAGAAGGAAACCCAATCTTGATCTGAGCCCATTTCCAAGCTTTATTTTAAAGAAAAAGTACTTTTTCATACTACAATATAACACATACTATCAACATATTAACTAACACAGTTAGGAGCCTGATGCTTCCAGGAATGCAAGGGAAACTTCCACAGAGCAGCACTGCCCAATAGAAGGCTCTGTGATGATGGCAATGTTCCATATCCAATATGGCAGCCGCTAGCCACACATGGCTATTGTGCACGTGAAGGAGGACTAGTGCACCTCAAAAATAAATCCTTTTATTTACCTTTAATTAAGCAGCCACACGTGACTAGTGGCTTGTGTATAGGATGGCATAGCTCTAGAACCTACCACACAGCTGCCCTTACTTTCATGAACATTGTCTCTTTTAGCCCTCACACTAACACTGTGAGATAGGTGGTATCATGTTTCTTTTTATAGATGAGGAAATAGAGACTGAGCTATTTCCAATAACTAGCACAACATTGTACACTGATAAGCAGCAGAGCCAGAATTTAGTCATATTTTTCTGACTACGAAGTTTAATAAGTACATTGTTCTCTGTTTTTCATTTGTACCACCTTGATTTTTCAGAATCAAGTGCAAATTCCCTAACTTGGCAGAAGAGTACTTTACAATCTGATTCCAGTCTTTGCCTTCAGCCTCACTTCACCAGCACCCTTCCTACTCCCTCTATTTTAGGAATTCTTTTGCTCTCCAAATCCTAATGCATTTTCCCAACTCCTTGCCTTTCAATTCACAGCACTTGAGCCTATCTTACAACCTGAAATACCTTCCCTCTATCTCCAGTCTCTCTCTATGACTGGCGAGCTCCTATATTATATTCTCATTTTCTGTTTATATGTTCATCTCCTTGTCTAGAATGTGAGTTGAAGGAAGAGTGCCATAACCATCTTGCATTCCCAAGATATAGCATAGTTTCCTGTAAATGCTCCAAAAGTATTTAGTGACACGTAAATAAAGGGGGAATGAAGATACAAATAAATTCATCACACATTCTTAGAGCCTGATAATACATGGCCCTACTCTGGCAATGAGAATTGTCTGAACAATGAGTATATTAAGAAGACAAGGGACTTCCCTGGTGGCGCAGTGGTTAAAAATCCACCTGCCAATGCAGGAGACCTGGGTTCGATCCCTGGTCCGGAAAGATCCCACATGCTGTGGAGCAACTAAGCCATGTGCCACAACTACTGAAGCCTGCGCACCTAAAGCCCGTGCTCCGCAACAAAGACAAGCCACCAAAAGGGAAAGCCCGCGCATCTCAAGAAGAGCAGCCCCTGCTCGCCACAACTAGAGAAAGCCTGCACGCAGCAACGAAGACCCAATGCAGCCAAAATAAATAAATAAATAAATAGAAGACAGGATCTCTTCCCAAGTATGTGGAAAGGCCTACTTTTAACATTTTGTGAAGAGGAAAATGTATACATGACCATGGTTGGTTATGTGCTCACATTGGGTTAAAGGAGAGCAGGACCATGGCGCTGCTGAGGACCAGCTACCCCTGACTGGCTGCCATTTGACACCCAAGCTCTAGGTGATTGGATAATGCACAGTTTGCCTAAATTGAAGGCCATAGGCATGTTTTCCCAACCCCTTAGCGAGTATGTAGCTAAACCACTGGGGAGGAATATTCAACTGGTGGTGGGTGCTAACTTGGGGTGCTAGGTTGTTTCATTCGTCCATGGGGATATGTGATCGGCACCACTGCTTCCCAGAATGGAAGTTCAGCTTGACGAGACCAGGCATATGTTCTTCTGAGAGAAGAGCCAGGAACGGGCTCCTGATTTAT
The DNA here is from genome assembly GCF_003676395.1 of Aethalodelphis obliquidens. Classification (NCBI taxonomy): domain Eukaryota; kingdom Metazoa; phylum Chordata; class Mammalia; order Artiodactyla; family Delphinidae; genus Aethalodelphis; species Aethalodelphis obliquidens. Next base: position 53,646,671 of record NW_020837947.1, on the reverse strand, counting down.
CTTCTGTGAGTATCTCTTGTGGGTTGATTTACAGACAGGTCCGTTATCATAGAGAACAGGAAATCATCAAAGCTCTCCTCTCTCACCACCACACTTGTACCCTACAAACATGCAGACCTAACAAGACACCCTTGAGCTGCCACCATGATGCAAAAGCCATGCTTCTGCCAGTAATTGATGGGTTTGGGGGATTGACCAAATTTGTACACAGGCATAACTCATTTTATTGCACTTCACAGATACTGTGTTTTTTTACAAATTGAAGGTTTGTGGCAACCCTACATCGAGCAAGTCTACCGACATGATTTTCCAACAACACTTGCTCTTCACATTACTGTATCACATTTTGGTAATTCTCAAAATATTTCAAACTTTTTCATTATTATTATACTTGTTATGGTAATCTGTGATCAGGGATCTTTGATGTAACTACTGAAAAAGAACGTGACTTGCTAAAGGCTCAGGTGATGGTTAGCATTTTTAGCAATAAAGTAGTTTTTAATTAAGGTTTGTACTTCTTTTAGACATAATACCATGGCACACTTAATAGACTACAATATAGCGTGACCATAACTTTTACATGCACTGGGAAACCAAAAAATTCATGTGATTTGCATTATTGTGATATTCGTTTTATTGCAGTGGTCTGGAACCGAACACACAGTATCACTGAGGTATGCCTGCATTCCCTTTCTTGTAACTCAAATGTTCATGGAGAACATGGGCCACCTCTGAAAGTCGTGAAACAGCTCCAGATCAGTGGCTCTCTACCCTGGCTGGACATTAGCATCAGAACTTCTTGTACAACTGCCCTGTGATGAGGTCGAGACACAAGAGTTTATAAAAGCTCCCCAGGTGTTCATCTGTGGTTGAGATCCAGAGCCCTAGCTCATGAGACCAGCAGCTTAACTACCAGGGTTTCGCTAGGGAGGAGGGTGGTGTCAGCTTCAGCACTGCAGCTAACTTTTGGGGAGCAGCCATTAGAGGGTGGTGAGAAAACTGCACAGAAGGAAAAGAACAGTGGACTTCAGCAGACAAACACTAACCTAGGGCTTGAAGTGTATGGTACATTCTTATACCAACTCCTTTGCCTCAGAAACTATCTGTGACCCGAGTTCCTTTTACAATACTGTGCAATCCCTGCTCCTGTGATTGGTTTGTTGTCATAATTCAATTCAACAAGCAATAACTGAGCATTTAGAATGTGCATTCATTCTTCTGGCCCAGATACAGAGAAGAATGAGATTTAAAAATAGCAGTTAGAACCTAAGAGCCTAGCAAGGGAAGGAGACGCAAACAGTTCAACGCGATGTGTTACTGGTGAAACAGACATAAGTACGAGTGTGAAATGCGAGTTCTAAGTACAAAGGAGGGAGTGCATTAGATTAACTGTCACTCAGGAGTAAAAGCCTGTGGCTACCAAGCCCTGGACCAGGCGCTTCATTACCTCTCGATCTCACCTCCTACGACACTTCTGTCATTTATCTCAATCCTGCCTCAGAGTCCTCCTCACAGGACACCCGGGCACACTCCCAACTTAGGGCCTTTGCTCAGGCAGCTCCTCCGCCTTGAACGCTCTCTCCTATTAGCTACGTCGTAATTCCTACACTAACTTCAAGTCTTTTCCAAAATGCTGTCATCGCAATGAGGCCTATCCTGCTGACCTTACTTACAACTGAGACCCAGCCAGGCCTCACCCCACCTCCGTTTACCCTGCTTCACTGTTTTCATTGCACGCGTGACATTTTAGCATAATACATGGCTTACTTATTATGCTTATTAATTGTCTGACTTCTTGCACCAGGATATAAACTCCACAAGTGCATGAATTGTTTTGCTCGCTGATAAAACTCAAGGGCCTAAAACAGAGCCTGGCATAGGTGAAGCACTCAACATCTCATGTGGAACAAATAAATGAAGAGTTTAGCAAACCTGCACCTCACAGCAGTTGGCTTTCTTTTTCTTTCAGTAGAATCTGATTTGCTATTCGGTAGCCAGTGTGCTTCTGGGATGGGGCAGTTAGTAACAGCCCGCTGGGTCTACTGTGGAGATGTTCCCCCCACTTCTGTGTGAGCACCGTCAATCATCCATTACTCAATTCACCCGTCAACAAATACTCATTCAGCAACTATTTTATGCTCCATGCTGGGGACCGTGAGCATTCAAAATGCCGACCTTGGGCTTCCCTGGTGGCACAGTGGTTGAGAGTCCGCCTGCCGATGCAGAGGACACGAGTTCGTGCCCCGGTCCAGGAGGATCCCACATGCCTTGGAGCGGCTGGGCCCGTGAGCCATGGCCGCTGAGCCTGCGCGTCCGGAGCCTGTGCTCCGCAACGGGAGAGGCCACAACAGTGAGAGGCCTGCGTACCGCAAAAAAAAAAAAAAAAAAATGCCGACCTCGAAGGGCTTAACACCCAGAAAAAGAAATGAGGTCAACACACAAAGAAATGCAATAGGAGGTAGCTGTGCTGAGGCAGAAGAATGCAGAGAGCAATGCGACTGTGGAGTCTTCCGAAGGTACCTGAAGTATTACACCCGGGAAAGAAACTCTAGTCCCTCTAGCCGTGGGCAGCTCAGACACATGACAACACTCATCAGCTCATTTACCAAAGGTGGGGTTTCTCATTTTGGCCTCTAATAACCTACTTCCCTTCATGAGACACCTGCCAAGGGAGTGGAGAGATGTCATTAAGCTTTCTAAGCGCACTTGCGCTGACTTTTCTGATAACCTTTACCTACCAAATGAGGTATGAAAACCGCTGAACAATGGATAAGACACTTTTTATTTTCCCTTTTTATTCTCTGACTTTAAGGCATTTGGTCATTCGTTCTAAGCCATATGCAGTACTTTATGTTTCAGGAAAGGCCTGTGTAGCAAAGCCCAGCAACAGTTCAGCAGTTGGCCCACTCTTTTCAAACTCATGCATGTCCTCACTGAAAATGTAAAATAGCTTGGATCAAAAGGCACCATTGGTTGCACACGGAGGTGAGTGAATGATTTGTTCCAGGAATAGAAGCCCTCAGACAAGCAGCGCTAATCGGTCTCACCACAGAGCAGGTGGTGACAATAACAGAGTTTATTTTAAAGAAGGGGAAATTAAATAGTGGTTGCAATAGTCCTAGCCACTTTTAATTATTGTGACAGCAAATTATGAACAATTTCCTGTCACTTTCCCTTCTGAAGCAATTATTGATGTGTGCCTTATGGCTGAACTGTGCTGAAAACTCTCTAAGCAGGAGGCTGCCTGATTCAGTGCTTTGTGGGCTCATATTCAGAAAGCCATTTGGCCTGCAAAGTCTCTGAATTATCTGTAAATACAGTGAAAGGAGACAGTGATTGCATGAAGCCAAGGGAATGCTCCTGAATGCCAATAAGGCAAGTGTCATGACAGGAACACAAAGCCAGCATTCCCTGTGACCTTTTAGATAGAAACCAATTTACTTTGGTACCATCTCAAACAGAAAATTACGGTGTAATTCCTCATGTCAATACATAATTTATTTTGTAATAAACAACTACCTGCATATTTATACAGCGCCTCTCCCCTCGTTTTTATGATGCTCTCCGGCACTCTCTCCCGGCACACACCTCTGCCACCGAACCATTGCAAAGCTTTCTGTTTTAAGGCTGTTCTCTTCGCTAAGCTTGGTGATGACTGAGGAAAACATTAAAGGATTAAAAGCCACTTTCTATCCCTGCAAAGAAACCTAAGTCATTCATTTTCTTATTTTCAAATTACCTAACATCAGGTTGAAGGATTCGTAAGACCACATCCAAAAAAAAAAAAAACTCAAGAGATGCAGCATTAAGCCCTAGTCTAAAGTACATTTCCTAATAGAGGAAAGTCTCTGCATTTAAAGCAGCACTACAATCAGGCAGTGAATCAACAAAGGAGAATTATCTTGCCCCAAGCTTCCACCCCTTCAAATGCGTCTGCTTCTTTGCAGGAGGTCTGGGGACAAGGGCTGCCTCCCAAAGTCACCTCATTCTCTGTCCTTATAATGCAAATGGGACGAGTTCTGGAGAAGATGTGCCCTTTCCCCTCCAGGTCAGCACTTTAAATCTCCCCCAGACTGGCAGTGACAGGAGACTCTCCGCAGCTGACAGCTGGTCACTGACCTAGCTGAAAGCAGTTGGTGGTCTTCCCTGAGCCTTGAGCCACAGGTCACCTCAGCGCTGGCCGAGCTATCACCGTGCACAGTTAGCTTACTCGGCACGTGGGCTCTGTCAAGGACGAGTGAGGCAGGCGGAGTGGGGAGCGGCCAGCGGGCACTGCCAGCGCTCCACCCACACCCCCCCCCTCGTACCCACCACTCATTAGTCTGAATCACATTCTTGGATAACTGAAGAGATCTGAAACCTGAGTGGCTGAGGTCCAGCGTCTTTAGCAAATTTCGAAAAATATGAACAATGAAGGCAACTCACAAGACAGAAAAGAAAGAACGATGTATATGCTGCTTAGAAACAGGCTGCTTTTGTATTTTTGGCTTCCAAATACCTGTTTTTAGACCATTTTGGTAGTAATGATCATGAACCTTTGTTTACAATGTGGGGTCCATCCCGGCTAGCTTCTGTAGCTTAATAACACTAAGAAGTGGCAAAGGTATTAGGAGGCACTACAATCATTCCTTTGGAAATCAGCCACCACGCCACACAATACATACACACACACACACACACACACACACACCCCAAACCAAACCAAACCAAACAAATGCATTTCTTTGGCTTCACAGGAGAGGCAATAGCTCACAATGTGGAGAAAATAAGGGCTCCGATTCAACTACAACATATTGAGAAACAGAAGTCAATACCCAGAGAAGGTTTTACATAGCACTCGTAGTATTATTAATGAGTTGCTGTATGGAACTACCACAACTGAATGGAGTCCAGGATTCTCTGAGGGCTAATTGGCTTCATTTCTCTAGCATGCCAACAGAGTAGTTTCTGTTCTGTTTGGAAGACAGATGCTGGGACCTAGGTCAATGAATCAATAAGAACATATTGGCCATCTAATGGATACCCAGCAAAGACCTTTGCTACATATTTAGAGGAAATATTTTCTGACTACATAGTCATCCCTGTGTCAAGAATGCATTGTTCAAACAGATAGAGAAGACACATTTCTGATATAACGTCCAGTGTTCTCAATTTACCCAGAATAGTCAGGGTCTTTGTAATTGTTTTATCAAATAAGAACCAATCGTGACATTTACTTCTTTAAAATTAAATCTTTATAAAGCCCCTGTCAAATTATATGTACAAAATGCTTTTATGCATCTTTTCTTACAGGATTTTGTAAAAAATAAGATTTAAGTGATCATAGTGTAGTACTATTGTTTAAAGGAATAAGTAAAGTTAGCTTTAGAGAGTAATAAGATAAAACCAAATCCTTAAACATCAAAGGTTTCATATTATTTTCAGAGGTTGGATTGGAGGGGAGGCAACAGGCTTTCTTACAGTTATAATATTTGTTGGGTTATTTTTAGAAGAAAAATGGCTGACTATTCTTCATCACTATTGAAGACAGAATTAGACAGAATTGGCTTATGCTAATATATGAGGAATTCAGATACCTAACAGCAATCTGTGTATATGTGACATCAAAGATCACTTGGTTCAATTGTTGAACATATACAAGTGAAGAAGCTGAGGCCCAGAAAGGTTAGGACTAGCACAAAAGTATGCTACCTAAAGAAACATTTATTTATCTCAAAGTTTCTGTGAGTCAGGAAGAGGGTCACAACTTGTCTGTGTACCGCTGGCTCAGGGTCTGTCATGAGAATGCACTCTAGCTGAGCTCCCAGCCAGGACGGCAATCTCATTTGAGGACTCAATTGGGCAAGGGGTGTGGGGCGGTCAGCACCACATTGGCTCATGCCATCTGCCTCTACAAGGATTAACTCTTGTGCTGCTGCAGCTGCTGACTTTCAACACCCCGTGAAAGGAGCTCAGGGTGGTGAGCAGAAATGAGGCACTCTGTGCTCTGGGAAAAACTGGGAGAACAGGTCTTCAGATAGTTAGATATCTTCAGGAGCCGATTTTATAAGCCCAATTCTTGTACCTCCTCAAATCTAGAAAAGCACTAAAATCCTTCATGGTGCCGTCAGCTCCTCGTGACTAGCAGAAACCTTCTGCAAAAGAATATGTGCTCGATTGCGTGGACTCCCCTTTCACCAAGATCACATATATACTGACCTTCCCCCTGCCTCTTGGGAGCAGTTTCTCAGAGCTATCTGAAATGCTCTCTCCCGAGCTGCAGTCCTCATTTTGCCTCAAATAAAACTAACTTGCAACTCTCACGTTGTGCATTTTTTTTAAGTCGGCAGGAGATACAGGAGGGAGGACCAATCCACTCCCAAACTTCACTCATGCGCTCGTTGGCTGGTCTTGATTCCTTGCCACGGGGGCTGCTGTCTCACACAATGGCAGCCGGCTTCCCCCTGAGAAAGTGATCCAAGAGAGGAAAAAGAGTCCCAAAGGAGAGCCAGTCTGGTTATAACCTGATACTGGAAGTGATATTCCTCCACTTTTGCTGTATGCTCTTCACTAGAAGAGAAGCAAGTCACTAGGTCCAGCCCATACTCAAGGGGAAGGGATTATACAAAAGTATGAATACGAGGAAGTGGGGATCACTGGGGGCCGTCTTAGAGGCTGCCTGCCACAGCTACGACCACAAGCCAAGTCTCATTTCAAACCCAGTGTTCTTTCTACTACCCTGTGCTGGATTATAACAGACAATTTCCTATTATTAATGGTTACTAAACATTGGATGAGGTATTTTAGAAGACTGGAGGATCTCTGTCTCTGGAAGTCTTTTACAATAGGACATTCTTTCACCTATTTGAGAAGGTTTCATTTTAATTTCTCTGGTAAATAAGTACAGTATATATGGTGTGGTATAGACTGGGGTTTGAGTAGCTAGCCTGCTGAGTAATTCAGTAGATGAGGCAACTAATTTTATTTTCTAGACCTTGTTTCCTTACCACCAAAAGTTGGAAAGGGGACTAAGTTTCTAAGTTCACTTCAAACTACAGCAAGTAAAATGTCTACAGTTCTATTACAGCTTTAAAACAATGAATCTCATATCTAGTCATCAAGATTGACCCTACATATAAGTAAATTAAATGATTATCCCCAGGATTTGACACAGAGACCCCCCCAAAAAAATGTTCTACATCAAAATATTTCTCTCTCTGGCTTGAATTTCTACATCACATACTCTTTTCTATTTGTTATTAAAAGCTTCTGCTAAAATGCAAATGTGTTATCTAGAATAACAAATTAAACTATAACCCTGAATTAATATTTAACTGAATTTGTCTCTCCTGTTAACATGTCAGCTGGTAAGAAACCAGAGAATGGGATAAAGAAACAAGTAAGTTTTAATGAAAGTGTGTTTTTTTCCCAAAAGGGTTTTAGGGTTTGAAAAGACAGACTCAGATGAAGCTGTGGGTCAGGGAGTAAGGAGTGGCCAGTATCCTCAACAGCAAAGTATGCAGATGGGCACATGGAATCATGAAGACAAATCTAGAGGAAATGAAACTACCGGTATAGGCAGACTTCGAAGGACACCACATCCCTTTCTACCCTCTCAGTGGAATGTCCTAACACACACTCAGATACCCATTCTCACAACCACCCCTCGGATACTGTCTCCAGCTACAGACCATGGACTCATTTACCGTGCTGCTTACTCTCTATCTATATGGTCCTACCTGTCTATCCTTCCATCTTTATTCCTGTTAGATCCTAAGATTGATTCATAAAAGTATTCTCTCGAACTTTTTGCAATCCCCTCAACTCTTCAGCATCACACTCACACAAAAAAAAAGAAACTGAATGAATCCAACTGTCTAACTTGTGCACACCTACACCCTTTGCAACTGAATGATGCTAAAGAAGAACAAAAAACTGTATATGTTGTCTTCACTATAAATGACCAAAAGGAACAATCAACCCCACCAAGTCAGCCAGCTTCCTATATCTCTGAACATGCCAAACCACTTCTAGTATCAGGAATTTTGAATATGCAGTTCTCTCTGCCTAGAACTTGCCCACCACTTCTTTTTAACCTTCAAGTTTCAGTTTGAACATCCCTATCTGAAAGAGGGTTTCTCTAACCCTAGGTATATACCACCTCCATCTCCCCATTCAGTCAAAATCTTTTACAGCATCTGTTTATTTCCCTCATTGTATTTAATCACAATTAGTAATTATATATCTACTTGTCATCTACTTACCATTTGCCTTCCACTCTAGACTGTAACCTCCATGGGGACCTAGGACGTGATTTGTTAACCATTTATATCATGCACACCAGCTAGGACATAGTAGGTGTTCAGTAAATACTTCTTGAATAAATGAATGAACAAATTAATATAGAGTCTTTCTTTTTTTTAGCCAGGAGTGACCCTATCTACATATCTGCAGAATTTGTGAAGCTTCTCTCTTTTCAATTGGTTCTTTACTCAGTATTCTTTTAAACACAGAGATTTCTAATGGAAATGCTGGCACGGACTGCTTCAGCAGCATAAATGGCATCAGTAGCTGACATGGACTCTACTGTTGCCACTGGCAACAATTAACTTAGCTATATAAAACTGACACAAGAGCTGCAGCATCCATTCAGTAAAATAACCATTCAGTCTTTCAGCAAACATAATACTGACCTGTGTGACTGTGCTTTTAGTACCTGAGCAAGTGCTGAGCATTGTCTGCTCAAGACAAGGCATTAACACAGCTTCTGACTCCTGTTTCCACTGTTGCTTAAAAGGGTTGCCTAATTAATTGATTTTATTGAATCTCTACCAAGGCACATTTGTTCCTTAGTAAGGCAATGAAAAAAGCAGAGGAGCTACTTTTGTAAAATCCAAGAAAGGGGTTGTGGAGGTCCAGATTTATGCTGCATATCATTGTAAATAAAAGTATAGTTGCCGTGCTTATTGACTGCTTGATGCCAAGAGGTGGACATGAGCATATTTGTAGATCTCTGTGCTCAGAGAAAGGCATTTTATCTGAACCAGCAGAATATCCTCACTCCCTTACAAACTCATATGCTATTGCTCTCTCCTGACCACACCGGCAGCGTTCACTGTGTAAAAGCAAAGAGCAAATATGGTAAGTGCACTTCTAGGAAGGTAGAGGAGTTTAGGGAATGAAGCAACAAGCTTTGGTATAATCCTCCACAGTTAACAAAAGCTCCCTGATACTTGGCCTCAGCCGATGTTTGCCAAAAAAATTCATTGTGTACATTAGGCCTACTTTGTAGATGAGGAAATTGAGTCTCAGAGAGTGATGACCCACTTGATTTCACACAGCTAGGGAGCCCAAGTCAACATTCTCTGAGGCCCAAATCTGTAGTATGGTTAAGTAACGCAGGCAAGAAAGTAGACAGGCTTAAACTAAAGCAATAAACATAGAAATGGAAATAAAGATAAAGGGACAGACTTGAAAGGGATTTACAGAATTGTGACTCATTTAAGGTAGAGTGAGGCAAACTGTTTTCTGATACAGGTAGACAGGCTGCAGTGTCATTCCCCAGAATAGAGGGGAAGGAAGGGCACATTTAAGGCAAGTGGGGAGTAGAGAGGAAAGAGGGAGAGATACAGTGACATGTTTAAGATGGAACATTTGAACGTGGGATGGCTTTGGTATGTGGTATGCACAAGCAGAGTTAGATATAGGAGTCTAGCTCACAAGAAAGGTATCAAGAAGAAGGTCTATGATGTAAACTACTGTCAAGGGTGAAGTAATATTTGCATTGAGAAGTTGCATTGGAATTTGCAACTGGGAGACTACTGGTCACCTTGAAGAAAGGAATTTCACTCACTGAGAGTTACAATCCAGATTGTGGTAAAATAAAGGTGGGTACAAGGAGGGCAGACTAATTTCTCAACAGTTTTGCCTACAAAGAGAAAACATACTGAATGTGTAATACCTAGAAAGAAATGTATGGTTAAAATAATGATGATTCATTTTTAAACTATTCATTCTAAAATAAATTAAGACAGCCAAAAGAACTGTAAAAATAGTACAAAGTACCCATATATATATATATATCTCCCCAGTCTTCACCCAGATTCTCCAAATGTTAACAAATTTTTATATTTGCTTTATTATGTGGGTATATTTAAGTTTTCTGAACCATGTGAGAGTAAGTTGCAGACATGATACCCCTTTAACCCCAATATTCTAAATATTTCAATATGTTTACCCCCAAAAATAGCATTTTACTACATAACAATACAATTACCAAAATTAGGACATTAACACTAATACAGCTCAGATGAGAGTGGCATCAGCAAAATGGTGGTATAGGAATTTCTAGCAGGTACTCCTCCAGAAACATCAATTTTAACAACTATCTATGCACAAAAATACCTTCAAAATAGCCAAGAATTCCAGGTGAGGGATTAAGCACCTGGGTGAAGCACAGAAATAAGAAAAGATGCATTGAAAAGGGTAGGAAACATAGATTCACCCTATCCAATCACCCAGACACTCCATGCAGGCACTCAGGACAAAGAGAGACACCCTCCTTGCAGGAGAAGGAGAATGAAGTGAGTGCCCAACTTTACCATGAGCTTCAGAGCTGGTCCACCCCAGCACTAACCAGACTTCTACATAAACCTTGCAGGCCAGGAGAGAGTGGGGTGATATATTCAAAGTGCTAAAAGAAAAAACTTCCAAACCAGAATACCATACCTAGCAAAGTTGTCTTTCAGGAATGAAGGAGAGATAAAGACTGTCCCAAACAAACAAAACCTGAGGGGTTTTATCACCACTAGATCTGCCTTACAAGAAATGCTGAAAGAAATTCTTTAACTTGAAATGAAAGGATGCTAATTAGTAGCATGAAAACAATGAAAATAGTTTTTCATTACCATACTGATAAAGGTAAGTATATAGTCAAATTCAGAATACTGTAATACTGTGATATAGTAGTGGTGTGTGAATAACTCTAGTACAAAAGTTTAAAGGACAAAAGTATTAAAAATAACTACAACTTCAATAATTTGTTAATGCATACACAATATAAAAGAAGTAAACTGTAACATCAAAAACATAAATTGTGGGGAGGGATAGGTAGTAAAAGGGTAGAGTTTTTGTAAGTGATCAAAGTTAATTTGTTATCACCTTTAAAAACACTATTATATCTAAGATGTTTTAAGTAAACCCCATAGAAAGCAAAAACCTACAGTAGATACACTAAAGACAAAGAGAAGGGAATCAAAGCATACCACTGCAGAAAACCATCAATTCACAAAGAAAGACACCAAAGGAGGAAGAAAAGAACAAGAGAACTACAAACCAGCCAGAAAACAATAAGATGGCACTAGTAACTCCTTACCTATAAATAATTACTTTAAACATAAATGGGTTAAATTCTCCAATCAAAAGGCATAGAGTGCCAATGAATTGGACAACCTGAAAGAAATGAATTCCTAGAAACATATCATGTTAAACATGATACACCACATTAATAGAATGAAGGATCAAATTCATATAATCACCTAAATAGATTGACAAAATTGGCAACTGACAAAATTCAACATCCATTCATGACAAAAACTCTTAACAAATTGGGTACAGAAGGAACATACCTCAACATAAGAGAGGCCATATATGACAAACCCACAGCTAACATCATACTCAACAGTGAAAGGTTGAAAGCTTTTCTGCTAAGATCAGGAACAAAGAAATAAGGTGCCCATTCTAACCACATAGCTTTCAACATAGTACTGAAAGTCCTAGCCAGAGAACTTAGGCAAGGAAAAGAAATAAAAGGCAACCAAATCAGAAGGAAAGAAGTAAAATTGTTTGCTGATGATATGATGTTATATATTGAAAATCCTAAAAAAAATGAAAAACAAAACAAAAAACTCTTAGAACAAATAAATGAATTCAGTAAAGTTGCAGGATACAAAATCAACACACAAAAATCATTTGCATCTCTATACGCTAACAATAAACTGAGAAAAGAAATAAAGAAAACAATCCTATTTACAATAGCATTAAAAATAACACTTAGGAATAAATTTAACCAAGGCAGTGAAAAATCTCTACACTGAAACTATAAGATGAAAGAAATTGAAGAATACAAAAATAAATTTAAAATATCCCTTACTCATGGATCAGAGGAATTAGTATTGTTAAAATGCCTGTACTATTCAAAGCCTTCTATAGAGTCAATGAAATCCCTATCAAAATTCCATTAGCGGGCTTCCTTGGTGGCGCAGTGGTTGAGAGTCCACCTGCCGATGCAGGGGACTCGGGTTCGTGCCCCAGTCCGGGAAGATCCCACATGCCATGGAGCGGCTGGGCCCGTGAGCCATGGCCACTGAGCCTGCGCGTCCGGAGCCTGTTGCTCCGCAACGGGAGAGGCCACAACAGTGAGGGGCCCATGTACCGTGAAAAAAAAAAAAAATTCCATTAGCATTTTTCACAGAAATAGGAAAAACAATTCTAAAATTTGTTTTGAATCACAAAAGACCCCACATAACCAAAGCAATCTTGAGAAAAGAAGAACAAAGCCTAAGGAATCACACTTCCTGATTTCAAACTATAGTACAAAGCCATAGTAATCAACGTATATGGTACCAGCATGAAAACAGACACTTAGACCAATGGATAGACTCAAGAGCCCAGAAATAAACCCACACATACATAGTCAACTAATAATTGAGACAAGAGCCAACATACTCAATGAGGAATTGAGTATTCAATAAATGGTGCTGGGAAAACTGGATATTTAAATACAAATAAATGAAATCGGACTCCTATCTTAATACCACTCACAAAAACTAACTCAAAATGGATTAAAGATTTAAATGTAAGACCTAACATTATGAAACTACTAGAAGAAAACATACAGAAAAAGCTCTTTTAATGGCTCTTGGCAATAATTTTTTTGGATATGACACCTAAAACACAACTAACAAGAACAAAAATAAGCAAGTGGGATTATATCAAACTAAAAAGCTTCTGCACAGCAAAGGAAACCATCAACAAATTGAAAAGGCAACCTATGAAATGGGAGAAAATATTTGTAAACTATATATATTATAAGGGGTTAATATCCTAAATATATAAATAACTCATAAAACTCAACAGCAAAAATAAATAAATTAATAATCCAATTTTTCAAATGGGCAAAGGGCCTGAATAGACATTTCTCCAAAAAAGACATAGAAATTGCCAGAAACAATCTAAGTATTCATCAACAGATAAAAGAATAAAGAAAATTGGGATGGAACATTATTCAGCCATAAAAAAGAAAGAAATCCTTCATTTTGTGACAACATGGATGAACTTGAGGGCATTGTGATAAGTGAAATAAGTCAGACAAAGACAAATACTGTATGTTTTCATATATATGTGGAATCTAAAAAAAGCCAAACTCATGGAAATAGAGTGTGGAATGGTGGTTGCCAGTAGCTGGGGGGTGGAAAAAAGAGGGAGATATTGGTCAAAAGGTACAAACCTCCAGCTATAAGATGAATAAATTCTGAGGATCTAATGTACAGCATGGTGACTATAATTAACAATACTATATTATATATTTGAAAGTTGTTAAGAGAGTAAATCAATCTTAAATGTTATTACCACAAAAAAGGGTAATTATATGAGGCAATGGAGGTGTTAACTAATCTTATTGTGGTAATCATTTCACAACATATACATGTATCAAATCATCACATTTTATACCTTAAACATATATATGATATATGTCAATAACACCTCAATAAAGCTGGGAAAGAAACACTAATACAATGCTACTATCTCATCAACAGACCTCATGCAATTTTTTTCTCACTTGTCCCACTAATGTCCTTTTAGCAAAAGAAAAAAAAAATTTAGTCCAGGCTCCAACCTAGAATCACATCATAAACTTAGTTGTCATGTCTCTTTATTCTCCTTTAATCTAGAAGCTCCACATTCTTTCTCTTTCATGACCGTGATATTTTTGAAGACTAATTTATTTTTGTAGACTGTTCCTTAATTTAGGTTTGTCTAAGATTACCTCACAATTAGATTCATGCTATGCACTTTTTACAGAAAGACCACAAAGCTGAGGTTGTTATCTTCTCATTGCATTGTATTAGAAAGTGCAGGTACCTCTTTGTTCCATTGCTGAGATGTTAACTGCCAATCATTTAATTCAGGTGGTGTTGCCAGTTTTCTTCTCTGTAAAGTTACTAATTATCTCTTTGTAATTAATGTGTCTCATGGGAAAAGTCTTTGAGATGTAAATATCCTGTTAGTACTAAAAATATTCACCCACTAGTTTTTGCCTTCATAGATGATCCTTACCCGAAACGATTAACAGGCAGCTGCCAAACTGTGATTTTTGAATTCAGTTTTGTCTTTTGTTTGTTGGCATGTAAGGAAAAGCTTTTTCTCCACTATTTATTCATTTTTTTCATGTATTTATTTAAATCAGTTTGGACTCATGGGTCTCTTATTTTAATCTACAGGTTACTCTCATTATTTATTTTGATGCTCAGATTTACCCAGATTTGGCCAGTGGGAGCCAAGAGAAAGAAATGTTTCCTAAGGGATCCAGCAGGGAAGAGGTTTGACAAGAGAGGTGAGAAAGTTCACCCCTGATGGGCTGAGGTGCCTAAGAGAATAAAAGGAAATAGTATAAAGAGCACAAGAAGAAGGATGCTTTCAGGAAGAAGGAGAGATAATTCATCCACTGAACTCATAGAAAAGAAGGAAAGAAAGAAGATAGATGGGCAATGGCAGTGCTCAAGAAGTTGAGAAGTTTGCAGTGGCCTCTGCTCTGGGAAGGAGGAGGTGAAATGGTTTGCTAGGAGTGAAGAGGCTGTGGGAGGACATGACATCAAATGAGAAGAGTGACAGTGTTACAGGGAACGGAAAGGAAGATGATTACCAACATAAAAGGAAAGGGATGGTTCTTGCAGAGGTCTTATTGTCCTGACTATTCCCAATCTGTAGAGTTGTCTAAATCTGTTACATCTGTTTCCTGCACCCCTGCCCCCCCACCTCCACACTGCTCAGAGCCAAGTTGTAAAAGCAACTGCAATGATACACAGTTGAAATATTTTAGATGAGTTAAATAGAGTAATGGAGGGGATAAGTAAAAGAGCAAAGTTTTAAAAATAATATAATTATAAGCAATGAGATCATGTCATCTGCTATAGCTAGAGAAGGCAGTAAAAACAAAAGAAGCTGATAATGAAGTAAAATTGAAGGGTCGAAGCCCTAGAAGTTCAAAGAGATTTGAGAAGAGGCAGAGAGGAGGAAGGGAAGTGAGATGGTTGAATGATCGATGTTACGTGCGAAGAATGGGATACTGGAGTTTAAGATAGAGATGTAGCATTTCTAGTTAATGGCAATGTCTTCTCATTTAGTACATGGCATGTCAAGTGTCACACTTGGTCGAGCAAGATGTAACACTTTATTGACCCAGAAGTAGCACCTATTAAACCTCCATCATCCAGAACTCGGCCAACATCCAGAAGGTGAGCAAAAAATGCCTGTGAGCAGCAGTGGAAATGGAAGAGAATTTATGCACCAACCTCATCCCTTTCACCACATCTCAGCTCCTGCTTCCCAAACAGAGAAACTGTTTTCCCAAGGCTGTATTATGTGTTATATGCATTGTCTCACTTCTCAGTCTCTGATTTCCACTTATAACCCACATGAAAGATAGAAAAAGACTGCAAAGTAAATTTAGGAACCCCAAAAGTACACCAACATGGTATGACCTACGGAAGAGGTAAAGATCCCTCATGTGCAGTAATGCCTTAAAGATACTTTTACTAAAGCAAGAATATTAAAACTCATTTCCATTCTATTGGTCCTGAGGCATCTAGAAATGGTTAAACCATGCTGAGTGTACTCAGGTCAACAAACATTAAAAATATGTCCTATATTTCAAAAGATTTCCATATTAAAGAGTAAAACAGAGAAGGTGTTTGGTGCTTTAAAGGAGATAAATTTCAGTGATTTGCGATGGTCACTTCTGGAGAACACTATGAATCTCCTTGAGACCAAACACAAAAACAGGAGGACAGAGTTCAATGTAATGTTTATTGGACATTTTCCATCATGCAGGCGCTAACCCAGGTCCTTGATATGTTTTATTTCTTGTAATTCTTACAACAACATCCTGAGTGCCATAGTTTTCCCAATTTAATGGCTGAGAAACCAAAGTTTTAAAGGGGTTAATCTGCTTGAAAATGACAAAGTCAGGATTCAGACCCAAGCTCCCTGGTTCCAAAAAGCTGTTTCCTTAACGACTATGTTACTGTGACAAACTTCCTGGTCTTTAAAAAGTATCCAACAGAGGCAAATTCCAAGATAAGCAAGAACTTGTACATTTTTCTGTTTGCCCCAAATATATTAACAAAGTTGGTATATACAAATGCAGTCTGAATATTTTACTTAGGGGTAACTGAATCCACAAGATGACAGAAAAAATATGACATTGTTTAGAGCTCTGATATTTTTGAAGTTGCAAACTTTCTATAATTCTTCAGGAAAAACTGTATTAAGAGATGATATATATCATAATCATCAATGATATAAAAGGTATTAGATCAACACCTATTTCCTTGGCAAAAACTAGATTAAGTCCTTGAATGCATTGACCCTAGTTGATCTTAGCTAAAGATGCAGAATCAATAATGGCGTCCAGAAGATTTTTACTATGTCTTTTGGAAACAGACTTACCAAGGCCTTTATAAAAAATGGAATGGAATCAAAATTATAATTCACTGTAGTTTAATATTTTATATCCCTCATACTAATTAAAAGATAAGAAACCATGAATGATTTGGGCTCAAAGAGACAGTTGCTGATCATTTCTTATGCTACATCCATGTTCTGTTTACCAGAATAGCATTTTTGTCCTTTTCTCCTTCACAAAACTATAGAGCCCTATAAAATGGACAGCCACAAAAATTCCTGTGCAGAAACCAGGTATTATTTAGTATCCTCCCTGAAGTTCTTCTAGTTCACCCCATTTTTGTATTGCAACATTTCTAATATTCTCATCCAGGCTTTTGTAATGATCAGTCTAAATTTGCCAAGCTAGAACATAGAGTAGTTTTCAACTATGGAGTAACAGCAATGAACCCAGAAAACTCATTTCTTGTGTGTGCCAAATGTCACAGAATACCTGATGGGTTACTGGATTATACGCTGAGAGGAAGGGAGGGAGAGAGGGAGAGAAAATGGATATCATACTACCCAGACCCAAAAGTCCTTTTGAGGAAGCAGCTTGATAAGGTAAAACAAAGGTTCCATTTCCCTGATGCTAGAACAATTCCTTAGTTCAGAACTGTCAACCAAGTCAACTGCTGGGGACTGCTTAAGTAAACAGAAAAAGGTAGTATGTTTGCCACACTTAAACTGATTATTTCGGTATTAAATGAATACAACCATTGGTATTACACATACATATATTTGATTTTCATTTACAAGGCATTTCAGGGGGTGGGTATGTATGCGTGCACTACATATTTTAATAGATGATCATGGTAATATTTAAAGGTAATTTTCTAAGCCTCAGATTTAATCTTAGCATTTTTAAGGAAATTATAATGACCGATGAAATTTTAAGGCCATGAAGCAGTTTGCTGGCTTGTCTATAGGAAGCTGTCTTATAGCAACACCTAGTGGCTCCTTGGACGCTTCAAATAAACTCTGGGATGAAGAAGGAGTAGTTTAAATATGTTCCTTTCCTTTTAAGAAATTTTAAGACGTAGATATGTAGGATAATGTGCACTCTCTGCTTTTTCATGCTTTTTTAAAGTTGTATTTAATTTCCCCTTGGTACAAATTGAACCCAAAATGCTGACTTCTACTAATCTGGTGATTCCATCCCATGGTTAAAAAGAGTATATCTGGTTGCAATAACCAAAGAAGGTGTGGATATATTGCAAAAAGACATTATTCTCTAGCTAAAAGTGACTCCACAAAAGGCCACTGGTAAAGAGAGGCTAACTAAAAATTTCAAATAACTTATGTAGCTGCTACAGAAAGATTTAATAAAGTATTTTTAAATCACTGAAAACCATGAGGTTAATTTGAATCTAAATGTTATTATATGAGGATGTAGAAATTACTGGCCTTCTTTCACGTACTTTGCAAGAGGATTCAGAAACAAGCCTTGTAATTCCGTGAAAATCTATTACTCCTCAGAATTTGGTGGTGAGTTTAAAATCCTTTTTTGTCATGTGTG
Organism: Aethalodelphis obliquidens; assembly: GCF_003676395.1. Classification (NCBI taxonomy): domain Eukaryota; kingdom Metazoa; phylum Chordata; class Mammalia; order Artiodactyla; family Delphinidae; genus Aethalodelphis; species Aethalodelphis obliquidens. The sequence continues at coordinate 53,628,451 of NW_020837947.1, read as the reverse complement.
ATATTGAAATCCCTTCACCTCTTCCAGTATTACAATCATAAATGGAGAAATTCTACTGTCATCATTTGCAGTGTCTGTGGAGGTCTGCCAGATCACAATCTTCAAATTGATTCAAGAAATGTTGACATTTATACCATTCCCTGGTCATGTTATAATCGTTGTCAGCAGCATGAATTTGTGAGGTTTTTATTTTATGTTCTTGTCAAAATCTCTGTCGCAAAAAACAGACCGAAAAAGTTTAACACTTTATGTGCTCCCTGAGAGATGATAATAACCCCGGCTTCTCTGACCTCCTCGTTGTTTCAAAATTTAGTGGCTGGTTCATTCCCCTCACTCCTTTTGCAGCCTCAGCATCCTGAGAAGCCAAATCATCAACCAATCGAAATGCAGAGTATAAAAATGGTTCAGCGCATTCTCTCCTGCTATCAACCAGGTTTGCAGTGCATCGCTGATCTCTCCATAGGCAGGACGGTTATGTCAGGCACGTAATTTAAACCTTTCCTAATGACACATTAAATACAATGCAGAGCAAACAACACTAGCACTTCTGTCAAAAACATTAAAATATTCGATGGGCTTCACAATCAAGATACCTGATGTTAAAACCAGAGGTTTCAAAACACCAGTCCAGTTACAAATTGTGTATCCCTAAATTCACCGCCGTGCCCACAATGTGTGGCCCAGCCAAAGGTGTTTTCCATCTTTCTTTGCTTATCTCACAGTCGTTTTATTCAACTACTGCTTACCTGAAATATCAATGCCAGGATCACAGACTTAGTATTTGGACAAATAGAGCAACTACGTAGGGACTCAGCTTTCCTTTAGCATGGGCTGCTGGAAGGCACCAATCACCTCAGCAAGGAATTCTTCTGGAATATTTTATATTTCCCAACAACATAACCCTGCTACCTTTAAATATAGAAAAGGGAAGTTTCTTCACCAAGGCCATTCTTTCATCCAGCACGGCAAGTCAATGCCCTTTACTGCCTACCTAAGTCTATCTCCTTACTCTGATTCAGGGGCCTCCTTTTCACAGCATCATAGCCCAATTTCCAGGCTATTCTGTGTCAGTCCATCAAAAAGTCAATTAAAAACAATTTCTGGAAGTATAACAAAAAAATCCAAAAATTTCCACAAATTCTTTTGTTAAGTAGGATGAGTCATTGTTTTAACTATACATAATATCAATCACGGTTGATTACACTGCAGGTGACATTTGTCCAGCTGCTGCCTATTTGCCTTCTACCGTCTGTCTAAGATACATTTGCCCTTATACCAACCTATTTTGGGGTATAATTAGCTGCAATTCAAGTATGAAAGCATTTTGATTGTAATGTAAGTCTAAATGGTAAATAGCGTGTTTCCATCCTTCTTGTGATAGCCTAGAAATAGTACATTTTACCCTAACATTTTCATTTATGCACACCTCAGCATGCGATTTTTAAGTTTTAAAAAATGTTTCGGGCTTCCCTGGTGGCGCAGTGGTTGAGAGTCCGCCTGCCGATGCAGGGGACACGGGTTCGTGCCCTGGTCCAGGAAGATCCCACATGCCGCAGAGCGGCTGGGCCCGTGAGCCATGGCCGCTGAGCCTGCGCGTCCAGAGCCTGTGCTCCGCAACGGGAGAGGCCACAACAGTGAGAGGCCCGCGTACCACAAAAAAAAAGTATCAATACAACCATGATGTAATTTCCTTATTTTACAGAAACTACTTAAAAACTCAGTACCAATACTTAGTTATACTACAAGATGATGTTCTAAGATTAATTCCTTCTAGTCTGGAACAATAAGTATATATTGAGAGAACTAAGCCTGTTTAAAAGGTCCAAATGGCCTTAGCGTTCTGCATTTAGAGAAGCCCTAGTAAAATAGCCAAAAGAAACGCCAAATGGTCCCCAAAAACATCTACTGAATTCATACTCTCTAGGCAATGCTTTCTAAAGTGTAGAATTTCATCAGTTCTGAATTGAAAAGATTGATCTGCTTGTCATGTTGAATAGACTCTAAAAGTAGTTTAAGCAACAATTGACCCCGAGCACAGTACCAGCCAAGTCTTCTGGGCATCAGGCTGCAGGCAGCTCCAGATTTCTAAGATAACTGAAATTGTCTCTGCTGTGAAAAACAGCAAGGCAGCTCACAACAGACTGAAATGCTCAAGAGGATTTTCATAATTATGGCGAAGAGAAATGAGGTTTACTGGAAGCTGCATTTACATCAGTATGGCTGTGTCTTTCCTCACAATTCCTCATACTTAAAAAGATCAATTCCATCCACTTTTCATAATTCCATTTGCTTCCTTTTTTTCTCTGAATACTAGCCACTAAATTTAAGTCATATTACAAAAGGCAACTGTGAAAATTTTTCATTAGTGGTCAATCTATTTCCACTACTGAGTTGTAATTTTTGTCAAATATTTCATCCTCCACTCATCCAAAGGACGTAGGAATGTGCTGGAATTCACATGCTTTAGCCACTGATGAAATGTCGAGGTCAGATTCAAAGGAGAACAACAGGTATTACAATAATGAGCAAAAATGCATTCTCTAAATGAAGGGGAACGTGCCACGTAAGCTATGCAAGAGATGTGAGCTGAATACTAAGTACACCAATGTGATATGTCAGTAAATGTTATGTTAAAAACATAAACCACACACCGTTACGTTCCTTTATACTAAGAACCTCTCATTCCTCCTTGTCTGTTCTAGGACCAGTTTCTTCATTCTGTTCTTTCAGCTCCTTATGAAGGGACTTACTTGTTCTCCAGCTGAGCTGTTTGGGTGAACAAAGGAAGAGTGGGAGTGATGCAGCCGTTTTGCTGCTGACACACATTGTTGCCAGTCTGCTGACTCACCTTGTTGACGTGCAGCAACATCCGGGCCCACAACTGATTATCTACCTGGGTCCTCCTTCAGCTTCTTTAACTCCTAGGCCAGGTGCCTAGGTTTAACTCTCTGATGAAGGGCCCCAGCTTCTGCAGGACATACTTACCAGTAAAGTCAGAGGCAACAGGAGCAAACACAGTTTGAGTTCATCCTGTGGGGTCCAGCCCGCTGTGACCTTCCCTTCCTAGCTGCCCAGCCTGTGGATGTCAAACCCCGGCATCAGAGGTAAAAACAACAGCCTTATAGAGATCTGTTTCACCAGACCCACGAATTCATAAGCCAGTTCCCTGTAACAAAAACAAAAACAGATTTTTAAATACATATCCATACACATATACAATGTTTATATACATCATACAGATACATACAAACATAGGTATAGATAGATACAGATGATACAGATATAGATTCTGCTTCTGTAGTTAAACCCTGCCTGATACAGAATTCGGTTGGAAAAAAAACAAGTGTTTGAAAAACCTCATCCAGATAATAAGTATTTGTTGTTGAATATTTTAGTGACAGTTAACTCTTGGAATAACTTTACGTTCAGGTTGCATAGGATTCCTGAGGTTTTCAAGACTGGCTCTTCTCACATTAACTAGATCCCAGGGGTCATATTATGCCCATGATCCAAGGGCTAGAGCACTAATATGTGAAGATATGTAATGTTTAAAGGAAAAAGAGGCTTTGGAGAATGCCCAAGCACAAAATGCAAATTTCAACTATAAGGACAGTAACTGATCAGGAATGAATGGTGGGCCCACCCTTATGGTACTGGAGATCAGTTTAAGCAAGAAAATTACAGTTGACTGAATCTTCTATTCTGAGCTCTTTTGGTGCCTTATATGGTAATTAGGTTGTAAAAATTAGAAGATGAAGCAAATGTATCCACTTAGTAAAAAGTTACAGAAAGCATACAAAGAGATAAAGCTATATTTTCAACATACTGCTTTGAATATGAATAACTGTTACTTTCCCTACAGAGCACATCAGATCGGTTCATTTATACAAGTACCAGTTAGGGACATCAGCCTGATTTCTATCAAGAGACAATAACTTTCCACTAAATTACAACGATGCTTCGGATCTTACCAGCAGCAACCCAGTCCTTGCTATACCTGTGCTTTTTCTAGGAGTTTATAATTTGATGGTGATACTTATGGCATTCTGTTTCTTAAACTCAGTAGCAATTTTTCTCTGTTTTGTCATTTATTTTCAAAAATTTAATTTGCTCATTTTTAGTTTATACAAGTTAAAAAGAAAACAATTTTATTCAATATGGCTCCAGCCCAGATAAATTCTGTGTAAACAATATTTTGAGAATTTTACTGTTCTGATTAGACCATGCCATAAACTAAATTGAGTCTGGCATATTTCAGGAAAAAAAAATGCCCTCCTCCTCCAGTTTAATTTTCCCATTTTGTTTGGAACACCTCATTACATCATAGATACAATTCATTTTAGTATGCATCTAATTCTTAGGCATGAAGCTAGCTGTCTTTTCAAAGATCCTTCCATCTTATGCCTTATTAGATTATCATACTATCACAAACTCTTTTGGTCATACCACTACAAAATGACTTTCCTCCAATCCACAATGCTGCCGTTATCCTGATTAAAAAGAAAATATGAGGAATTAAAGTTTACTTTTGACTAATGCTCCAACCATCTATCAAGCTTGTCTCCTTTTTGACCGTTTGTATTAGAATTTTACACCAATACGGCTACACGGAGGCTGTTTATTTTATATTCCACTTTCTCCATTAGTCAATTTTATAGTAAATATATCTTTCTGACATTTCTGTAGTAAAGAATGCTCTACCTGGAGAGGTAGTTTATCCAGATTCAAACTAGACCATTGTTCAGTCTTACATGACACAGCCTCTGCATTATTAAATTACAGCATTTTTTCCCTAACACACTTAGCATTTTTATGCAGCAAAAGTTCAGATTGTTCCTTTTAAGAAAAATAAATTATTCTTCAATGTCAGCCAACAACAAAAGTAAAAATACAGAAATCTATTAAAAGGAAAAAGAAAGAAGTAGTGATATTATTAAAGAGAAAATGTGAGTCATTTTGATGTGAGGGCATTGGTGTCCAAATATCATAAAACTAGAAACACAGCAAGCATTAGTCTTCAATAGTCTCAAGCTTCTTTCCTCCTACTTTATTTTTAATAATAGTTGGAAAATAAGTTGCTATTTCAGAAGTGTAAGTTAGACGAGCTCAACTTTTCTATTCACGCTGTAAGCCCTATCTCCAGCTAAGGGGGAAAATATGGATCTCTGTTATTAAAAAGTGGAGTCTTTTTAGTGAGGGTGGGAAATGCCATATGTTCATTGTTTCCTAGCCATTTAGGTTTTAAGTAAATAAAATCCACCTAGAAGTCCAACCAGGAGATGGAATTCTGGGAATTTACCCAGCCTGCTCCACAGAGGTGGTCTAAACAAACCTTCTCTTGAATCTGAGAGGTAGCACCTTCACTGATTCTGGACAGCACAGTCTTAGAGTCACTGCAGACTCTTATTAAGATGTGCAATGTGCTTGATTAAATTAGCATATTTATTCTCAAAAACAAAATCCCAACTCTGAGAAACAAAACTAAAACAGTATCAAATAATAATATCCTGCTCACCGGGCACTTCGAAGAGAACAGTAATGTAGAAGACATATTCATTGCCTTCATGCTAAATTTGAGGAAACAGGACATGCACATTTTCCAACTTGGGCTCTCCGAGCAATAGGAACATAGTAGACTTTATTTATATAATTGTTGTAGGAAGAAAGAAAAAGATAATTACTATAGAAGAACAAAGTAGCAATGTGGAAAATAAGCAATGAAGAAATTCAGATACTGGAGAACAAATTGGTTTGGGATCATTAAGAAAGGCTTAATAGCAGTGAAGCTTGAATTTAATCTATAAATGTGGTAAAAATGAGATTATAGAGAGGTATGAACAGGGTTTTCTAGGAATATAGGAATTCTAGGAATATTCCTATATATTCTATAGGAATATAGAAAGACAGAGGTAAAGGCATGGTATAAGGGAGCCCCAAAATTTCAGTGATATAAAACCATCACATTTACTTCCTGATCGTGTAACAGTTCAGTGCAGATATTCCTGTCTGCTGTCTTTCCTCCATATGTGATTCAGGTTACTAGGGTCATTCCATCTTGGAGTCCCACTGTCCCCCAAGGCCTCAGAGTCTTCTCATCCAGTCAACAGAAGGACAGAAAGAGTCCAGGGAAGATACACCCACTTCTCAAGCACCTTGCCTAGAACAAACACACCACTCTTGCTCACACTCTTTTGATAAGTATTAGATAATGACCAAACCTGGATTTAAGCAGACATGGAAAATATAGCCCCTGCCTCAGCTGTCACTTCTCAGTGAAAACTCCAGGCTTTAAAGGAGGAACATGCATTTTGTTGGACTGCTTTCTATCTCTGTCACACCAAGCCTGCCAAGAAGGTACAGAAGGTAAATGCTCATCTTTATCAGTCACCCAAGTGGGAGAGTCTCTTAAAGGTGCTATAACAGGCTGGAATGTACAGAGCTGGAGAAGATTCTAAGTTAGAGAATGAAATAATCAAAGTAGCATTTAAAAAGAGAAAACAGGCAGCAGTATCCAGCAGGACTGCAAGTAAAATAAGTATTTTCCAGAACAGACAAGAAGATTGGCATAGGCTACAGAGAAGCCTGGGAAGAATTTGAGATATGGTCCTAAGTAAGAAATGAAGTTGGTGCAGGATTCGAATGAGAATGGGGCTGCGGGGGAGGTGGAGAATGAAAAGAAGATAGCAAAGGAAAGAGGGAAGTAAAAGAAAACGTCAAACGTTCAAATTTACATGATAGTACCCCCAAGTGTTACCAAACCCAGGTTTGGCTGCTCACAGCTCAAAAGCCAATACTCGAGAGACAAATGCCTGTAGGAGCAGAAAGGTTGCTTTTTTTTTTTTTTTTTTAATAGTTTCTACATAATTCACCAACAGTGTTTTTCATGAAGACTCTGAAAGAGCAGGATGATTTTAAAAAGACTTAAAGGAGAAAGACACTTTCAAAAAATTTCAGGTAAAATTAAATGTCATTTCCTAGTGAATTTTAGTTTATTATCAATTTTAGCAAGTCTGATGATCTAAGAGGATTTTTAAAATTTTTTAATTGTAGTAGTTTAAAAGTCAGTAGTATTTAAATATTGATGCTTCTCTATTCCTCTGACAAAACCCTATTACCACTTCCAGGATCAAATGCTTTGTATAGTAAGTATAGTATATAGTATAGTATATAGTATATAGTATATATATAGTAAGTATAGTAAGATATTGGTATTTCTTATCTCATATAAGCACTAAGCAAGATAATTTGAATGATAAGTATTTATAATCAATAGCAAAATTAAACACTAAACGAATAAAAATACTACTTCTCAAATGAAACTACTCCTCTGTTGGAAAATCAAGGATTTTTTTTTTCATGAATCAAATTTTATTATAAGACCTGATGCTTTTTATTCTGTTTTCTTCCATAGGTCTTGACAACCATGAAACTTCTCATCCTTACCTGCCTTGTGACTGTTGCTCTTGCCAGGTCTGTGAGTACAGTAGGAAATTTAGAAGGTTCTAGATTCTTGCTTGAAATCACCTGGTATCTTGTCAAACACAAGACATTGAGGATAATAATCTTAAACAATTGGATGGTCTCTAATTAGCTATTGAAGTCTTGATCGTAAAACTATGGTTATCCTTCACATTTTTTGTGTGTGTGTGTGGTACGCGGGCCTCTCACTGTTGTGGCCTCTCCCGTTGCGGAGCACAGGCTCCGGACGCGCAGGCTCAGCGGCCATGGCTCACGGGCCCAGCCGCTCCGCGGCATGTGGCATCTTCCAGGATCGGGGCACGAACCCGTGTCCCCTGCATCGGCAGGCGGACTCTCAACCACTGCACCACCAGGGAAGCCCTATCCTTCACATTTTGATCATTATTATGTAGTTCATTCAAAGCCTTAACTCCAAATAGAATCTCTGACTTGAAATATAAACACCTCACAATAAAAAAAATTAAAAGTAAAAAGAAGAAACAAGGGACTGAACAACATAGTAAAGAGCATCAAAAAATGTTATTAGGCTCTTTGCCTGGGTCCATTACAGAATTAGCATATTTGTAAACATATGTGTCCAATATTTTCTTACCAAATATACCATTAAGGCACATATTCCAGTGTATCCTACTTTTGGAGCCTAAGTCATACCCTCATGTGAGATGGCTCATGCCAACCAATATTTCCCAAGATACAGAAAACTGGGCTCATTCTGCTGATTCAGAAATCAAATTCCTTGGTCCCTGTAGACAGTAAAACTAGATAATGTAAAGTAAAATAACCTTTCTTCTCAAAAATAAAAGAAAAAGATTCAGTTACTTATGTGAAGCAAAAAGTTACTGTTCCCTTGTGATGTGTAGCTAGTGAGGGTGAAATAAATGAACAGGAATCACCTGACAGGAAAACAATTTAAATAAGGTAATAGTCAGAAAGGTTGCTTTATTCGGGAGACTGGCAACCTGGGGAGAAGGCAGACTTGTGTCCCAGAACCAACTGTGAAGATTCTCCTCGGCCTCGAAAGTTTTTAAAGGGAAAAAGGGGAAGTGATCTCAGTTAATCACTGAGGTAGGGGGTCAGATTCATCACCATCTCCCATTGCATGCAGACTTGTTGACACCCTGTGATCTTTCTTTAGATGCTATCTTGTTCACAAGGTTACTGAAGGGGAAGCTGGAGAAATGATCTAATCATCTGTTAGTTATTCTTCATTTCTACTTCTTTAATCTAAGGAAAGATTCAACAGGTTAGGCGAGGCATTGTGTGATGGAAAGATGCAAAAGGTGTGTTTCGGCCAGAGGCTAGTTAAAATATAGCTTTGCTAAAGTGACAAGACAAAGGGCCTCCTGCAGATGGCTGTCTCCTGCAAAGAGCCACTTACGAATCCCCACTGTCAGACATCATTCCATTTCTATGGGATTGTGGGCAAAGGTCCGTCTTCTGTAACTTCCTCATGCTGACATAGGGCACCGTAGTCTTAAAGTGGAAGATGTCAAACATAGATCTGTAGCCTCTCTTTGCTGACAATTTGAGTTGCCCACTTACATATATGGGCAGAACAAGCTACAATTATTATGATGCCCACAAAGATACAGATTATTATGAGCAATAGTGTTAATCCCATTCTCTTGAGGCCAGTTCTTGGAATCATGCTAGCTGTAGTTTCAGTACTGCTCAAGATGGAGCAGCGTATGTCATGGCTGCAGTCTGGTCATCATGCAGTTAGCTTTTCCCCTCTGGTGGCAGTGATACTATCTGTAAGACAACTCAGGAAAGTGCATTGGACACTGAAAGAGTCTGTGACTCTATTGTCCAAATCATTAACTGCTTGAGCCTGCTCTTTTGTGACTCAGGGAGGCCTGGGAGATGTCAGCTCTTCTACAAACAAGAAGCAGGGGACATGGAGATATATATATATATATATATATATATATCCACTCTTTTTTAGATTCTTTTCCTATATAGGTCATTACAGAGTATTGAGTAGAGTTCCCTGTGCTATACAGTAGGTTATTATTAGTTATCTATCTTATACATAGTAGTGTGTATAGGAAGTAATTTTAGAGAGAAGATGAGTCCAGGAATATGTTCAACTGCTCCATGGGAGCCTCTACATGCAGCAGTCTAGTTGGTGGTCACCCAGGGCAAGAGGAAGATAAGAAAGGACCAGGAGAAGGGGCCTCGTGTCCTGATCCTCACCAGTGTGCAATTCTTCCTAGACTACTACAGTATCTGACAGAGGCAAATGAACTATTCTGTGACATGGCAAATCCATTCTTTTTGCCCATCTACACCATCGATACCAATCGCCACAGCCACATTGATCTGGCTGCAACTCACCTCAATTCTTAGAAGACTGGAAGGAATGGATTGGTTGTGCCATAGGCCAGCCGTTTCACATCCTCAGACATGCCCTATTCCGCCTCAAGAGTTATTAGGCCAATGCAAGAGGAATTCAAGGTCCCCACCCGTCCATTTCTTTTTTAAGTTCCACAGCTGCCTAAGTAATGTTGATGTAAAAATTAAGAATCAATTTCATTCCATTTTTAAAAATCAAACCAATAATACTTGCACATCCTCCACGTGCAAGGCTCAGTCTTAGGTAAAATTTGTTAAATGAAGGATACTCCAATAGCAAGAGAAAAAGCATATCAACACGCAATTACTCTGCAGCTCCATTCAAACCCATTCAGTCCTATTAGAGAGAGGAAGGCCATGTAATGAGTACGTCCTCTATGCTACATACAGCTCTAGTACATTTACGTCACTTGCATCTCAGATTAGACCGGCACAAGCGTTCTACCTCCATTTTAGAGAAGCTTAATAATTTATCCAGGGGACTTCCCTGGTGGTCCAGTGGCTAAGACCCCGAACTCCCAGTGCAGGGGGCTCGGGTTCCATCCCTGATCAGGGAACTAGATCCCACATGCCGCAACTAAGTGTTCGTATGCCACAACTGAAGATCCCGCACATAGCAAATAAGATCCTTCATGCCGCAACTAAGACCCGGCGAAGCCAAATAAATAAATATTTTTAAATAATAATAATAATTTATCCAAAGTAATATATACCTAGTAAGTGATAGAGGTGGCCATTAAAGCTTTGGTGTGACCCAAAGCTGAGGGCATTTTGACACTACAAAGCCTTTCCTGTGGATCTGATTAGGCCCATTAAAGCAGCCATTTAAAGAGCCAATTCCTGCTGCCATACGACCAAACTTCTCAGACCAAGGTCCTGCACTCCTTTAATTCTGACACAGAGAATCAATTCAATAGTTAAGAACAACAAACTTCTCCCTGGACATGTAATCATACTAAAGTGAAACAATGATTATTTTGAACCCTGAGTATAATGAAGGACAAGAAAGTAAACTCCAGTTTATTACTCCTGGTTCATCAGTTCTGTCTGTGAAGCAGCCTTGAATCTGCCACATGTAGTAAGATGTGTCCTTGACAAAGCAGAAAAATATACAGCCATCTGTCTAGAAAAGCAAATCTGCTATGAGGTCCATGTCACTCTGTGGCCTATAAGGACATTTCTCTGACCTCCTGTGGATAAGCAGGAGTCAGAGAGTCCAGAAGACCCGCGCAGGGTGGTGTCCCAAAGGCCAGGAGAGGACACTGCAATATCCCCAATATCTCCAGCAGTACATGTCTTCCAAATGCAGTTACTTGAGACAAATACCATATCAGAGCTGGCTAGTCAGTTTGGAATCTGATTGGCCATCCAAACAGGATTAGGCAAAGAGGTTCCAGATCTCAAGTCAATATAGACAGAGATTAAGGAAAAGCTGAAGAGAGAGGAGGTGTGAATCATGCCAAAGGGCAACAAAGGCTCTGTTGTTTTTATCTGGTGTAATAGCAGAGCCAGAGAGGATTTTTAAAACTGGCCACGGAGCAAAAACATATTTACCTTGCAGGCTGAAATATCCACAAGCTGTGAAAGATCAAGGAAAATAAAAAGAATATCATGATTGCAAGGGCATCACAGAGAGAAGCAGCATTTCAGAATCACCCCTGAAACAAATAATAGAATGAGCTCCATCAGCTTCTCTCTAAGCCTTTGTAATTCTCCCTCCCCCAGCACATACTCTGGGTCAAGTAGCAGATCATTTCTTTTCTGAAATTCACTAGAATGTGTGCCCTTTCTTTGTATTACATTTCCTCAACACCATAAAATAAACTGTACTATGGAGTGTTTTAATTTCTTATCGTCTTTGAAAAATCATGCTAATAAGACATTTAGTGAAAAGAGTAGTTGCCCAGTAAGTGGCAATAATCTTTTATGAGTCCTGCTGTGAAAACTGTGAACGAATATGTTGACCTTGAAAGTTGCAGTCTTACTGTGAGCACAAGAACAATGACACAAATATTCATTTAGATGAATGCTTACCATGCTTGACCTTATCATTTTGAGCTCCCCACATTTCAATTTTCCTAGTTATGCTCAGAAACTATGGTTTGTGATGGAAAGCAAGAGAAGGATACTGTTGCCATGGTAGCAAAAACATTTTTTTCTCCCTCAAAAATAGTATGTCAGAAACCAGTGGAAAAAAAATAATGCTAACCGCACTTGCAGAAAAAATTAAATTTAAATACAAGTTCTTGCAATTTTATCAAGTTCTGTTTATATATCTTTCCATCTTAATATGCAAGGATGCCTTACAAGGGGTTCACTAGTTAAAGTACAGGTTACTTTTGTCAGTCATGCAGAACACATCGTTTAAAATCCACGAAGGAATGAATGAGTCCAGATTTACAACTGTATAAAATGATATTCAAAATAAGTTTTTAAAAACTGCCTTAGCTTAATACTACTAATAAAAAAATGACAAACAAGCAACTACAACCATAACAACAACAAAAACAATGACTGTTATCCTTTTGAATTCCTTTGCCTGTCATTCAAATGAGATATTACCCTTTTCAGGACTGGTTGAATTACTCAGACTAAAGTACCAACCTGTGTTGCTCACGTTCCCTAATGCATTTCATTCTGGTGATATTACTTTTGCAGCTACTACATTGGCTTCCTGCAAAATAAAATCCCCCAAATTTTCCTGCATTCATAGAGCTGTTGACATTTTAAAATAAGAGAACCCAACACTAATGCTGCTGTCTTAATTCTGCGAATAACTTTCCCGCCAAATTCACACACAAGCCATCTGTTAGAATAACAGTCACCTCTCCAGCTGTTGTTATAGCTCCTGCATTTCCCATCCTCAGCGTATTTTCTCTTTTATGTACTAAGATGAATGTCAGTGTCAGGTCTTTAGAGGAGCGGTTGATCTTTTTACTGCACATTTGAAAACATGTTCTTACTTCTTGTTTCCACTCCATGACAGAAATTCTAATTCACAAATGTTTGTTTTTCACATAGATGCCCTTGAGAAAATCAGCCCAAGATGTGTTCTAATGTAATCACCACCTGTAAATTATCATATGTAAAGGTACTTAAAATATTCTTAATTGTATTATGTATTCTTCTTACTACGTTCATTTTATTGATGTATTTATTAAGATTTATTTAGAAACTAGTCTATTCCCAGTCTTTATCCCAAAGTCAGTTTATTCTGTGAGACATAGTTCCCAAATAAACATCTTCTACTGAGCAAAGAATGAACAAACTGTTTACTGTATTACAGGGACCAATTATATTACTCTTTCCTGGAAGAAATAAAAAGCACAGTCATTACAGCTCAGTTTGGCTGTGGGGAAGACTTTCTGTCTGGTCAGTGTTTTTCTTCAACACCAACACAGGGCATCACTGTCTTTCCCTTTGTGATTATAATCAAGTGGGTTTAGAAGTACGAGAAAACAGAATGATCTTTGCAGAACAGTCTTATTAGGTCTACCCCAAACCCCTATAGCCCTACAGCCTCCCACCAATCAAAAAATAGTAATAAAGCAATAGTGTGGTTCTCTGAGGAATAGTCACAGTAAAAGGAGGTCTGTTTACTTGAGCTTAGCTGGAACTAGTGGCAATGAGGTGAAACCAAGGGTGGCAGATTCCTAAAGCAGGAAGGCTTCCTAGGAGTAATACAGACTGTGTCTCTAAAGAGTGTCTTTTGAAAGTCATTTTCTGCTTTCCGCCATCTTTATGATGTATAAATTCATTGTTGGTAATTGTACTTTGGAAGTGTGATTTACAGACTGTGCTTCAGCCAGGGCCAAAAGCAGCATAGGCTCCAAGCACATTCCATCTTTGGCCTCATCTGTGAATGCTGTCAATAGATACACCAAAAATGAGGCAAATGGTTAGAAACAACGGGCTACTATATCCTTCTGCTATTAGCCTCTATCCTGCCTCACATTGATTATTTTTAATATCTCATAGAGACCCACCTCCTAGAGAAATGGAAATAAAAACAAAAATAAACAAATGGGACCTAATGAAACTTAAAAGCTTTTGCACAGCAAAGGAAATCATAAAGAACATGAAAAGACAACCCTCAGAAAGGGAGAAAATATTTGCAAATGAAGCAACTGACAGAGGATTAATCTCCAAAATTTACAAGCAGCTCATGCAACTCAATATCAAGAAAACAAACAACCCGATCCAAAAATGGGCAGAAGACCTAAATAGACATTTCTCCAAAGAATATATACAGACTGCCAACAAATACATGAAAGAATGCTCAACATCATTAATCATTAGAGAAATGCAAATCAAAACTACAATGAGGTATCACCTCACACCAGTCAGAATGGCCATCATCAAAAAATCTAGAAACAATAAATGCTGGAGAGGGTGTGGAGAAAAGGGAACACTCTTGCACTGTTGGTGGGAATGTAAATTGATACAGCCACTATGGAGAACAGTTGGAGGTTCCCTAAAAAAAAAACTAAAAATAAAACTACCATTACGACCCGGCAATCCCACTACTGGGCCTATACCCTGAGAAAACCGTAATTCAAAAAGAGTCATGTAGCACAATGTTCATTGCAGCTCTATTTACAATAGCCAGGATATGGAAGCAACGTAAGTGTCCACTGACAGATGAATGGATAAAGAAGATGTGGCACATATATATATATATATATATATATATACAATGGAATATTACTCAGCCAAAAAGAAACAAAATTGAGTTATTTGTAGTGAGGTGGATGGACCTAGAGTCTGTCATACAGAGTGAAGTAAGTCAGAAAGAGAAAAACGAATACCATATGGTAACACATATATATGGAATCTAAAACAAAAACAAAAAAACACAAAAATGGTTATGAAGAACCTAGGGGAAGGCCAGGAACAAAGACGCAGACATAGAGAATGGACTTGAGGACACAGGGAGGGGGAAGGGCAAGCTGGGACGAAGTGAGAGAATGGCATGGACTTATATACACTACCAAATGTAAAATAGATAGCTAGTGGGAAGCAGCCACATAGCACAGGGAGATCAGCTCAGTGCTTTGTGACCACCTAAAGGGGTGGGATAAGGAAGGTGGGAGGGAGGGAGATGCAAGAGAGAGGAGATATGGGGATATATGTATATGTATACCTGATTCACTTTGTTATACAGCAGAAACTAACACACTATTGTAAAGCAATTATATTCCAATAAGATGTTAAAAAAAAAAAAAAAAAGAAAGGGCTTCCCTGGTGGCGCAGTGGTTGAGAGTCTGCCTGCCGATACAGGGGACACGGGTTCGTGCCCCGGTCCGGGAAGATCCCACATGCCGCGGAGCGGCTGGGCCCGTGAGCCATGGCCACTGGGCCTGCGCGTCCGGAGCCTGTGCTCTGCAACGGGAGAGGCCACAACAGTGAAAGGCCCGCGTACTGCAAAAAAACAAAACAAAAAAAAGATTTGAAACACGTAAGGCAAAATAGTAAGATTTAATAAAGCTGGTGTTTGGGC
This sequence comes from Aethalodelphis obliquidens, assembly GCF_003676395.1. Taxonomy (NCBI): domain Eukaryota; kingdom Metazoa; phylum Chordata; class Mammalia; order Artiodactyla; family Delphinidae; genus Aethalodelphis; species Aethalodelphis obliquidens. The sequence goes on along the minus strand of NW_020837947.1, from coordinate 53,613,117 downwards.
AATGAAAAAAAAACATGGTAATTTACAAAAAAGAATTTTTGAATGTTAAAAAAGTAAAATAAAATAAATGCCTACATGATTAGAATATATATATATCTCATAGAGACTACATTGAACTGAACTGGGTACCAGTTGCTGTTAAGATACCTTAAATATGAAGCATTCTTTCTGCAGGAATTCTAGACAGTGAAAATAAATTATGAAGGATTAAAAGTGCTCAAAAAATCAGTCACGTATAACATAATTATATGATGTCGTCTGAAACCAAAAGAGCATGTATTCTCACCATGACCAACTTGCCAAATCTCACCATAACCAAACTACACCTGCTTCTATATTAAACTATGATAATACTGGGTCAATTTAGTTTTGAAAATAACCATTTTACCAAGTGCTCAGAGTGAGTTAGACATTCATGTCACGAGCAAAACAGATGAGACTAAATAAAGCAGGACTCAGGGCTAAGATGATTCAAATGTCCAATCAGGCAACTCTCTCCACAATGCCTTCCCATACTTCATTTCATTTTTAGGTTTCAGCAAAAATATGAAGATGATAGGATACAAGCTAACCAGTTTACAGCCATATAGAGAACAACCAGCAAATCAACAGGTAGGAATGTGGCCATGTGTAAAGCAGCAAAGAGAACTGGTACCAATGTCATCTTGCCAAGGCTGACCTGGGTCCCGTGGTTCTCATCCTCCCCTCTTGCCACCAAGCTATCTGATGCTGCTCTTTCTCTTGTCTTCTCATCTAGTTGCTTCTTCTTTGTCTAACTTTGCCTCTCCTCATGAAAAATATCATATTTTTACCTACATTGTAGAAAAACATTTTTTACTCAACTTTCTTAAAAAGTGGTTTTCTTTATCCCAACCCCATTTGCTCACCTCCCATTTGCTCCTCAAATTTCTGAAATTGGCTTCTTCCTTGCCCCCAACACCTCTCAGAAACTGCTATCCATGTATCAATATCCAAATCCAGTGACCTCTTTTTTTTTTTTTTTTTTTTTTTCGGTTTAGGGGCCCCCTCACTTTTGTGGCCTCTCCCGTTGCAGAGCACAGGCTCAGGACGCGCAGGCTCAGAGGCCATGGCTCACGGGCCCAGCCGCTCCACGGCATGTGGGATCTTCCCGGACCGGGGCAAGAACCCATGTCCCCTGCATCGGCAGGTGGACTCTCACCACTGCGCCACCAGGGAAGCCCCAGTGACCTCTTTTTGAATGTCTCACTGGACCTCTAGGTAGAATCTTACATTTCTTTTCTGGAAACTCTATTCTTTAACTTCTGTAGTATTCCAAACTTTGTCTTCCTGCTTCTCTAAATGTCTCTTCTCGATGTGAATTCCTTAAATATCAGTATTCCTTGAATACCACCTTTAACCCTCTTTTCTCCTCACTTTATACTGTTTCCTAATGGAGAATCATCTGCTCCCATGGCTTCAACCATTCCTGATGACTTCCGGGTCAGTGTCTCTATCTATAGCCTGAGTTTCTAACATATATACAAAAACTACTGAATCCGTGGTAATAGCCACATGAGTGTCATGCAAATACTTTGAACTTAGTATGTCCCAACTAAACTCATTATTTTGCCACCCAAATTTGCTTCTTTGTCATCACCATTCGGCTGCCAAACTAGAACTCTCAGAGTAACCCTTAACTCTTGCTTCCATCAATTTATATATCCAATTAATATCCAGTTACAGAAACTAGGAGTAAGCATTTAGAAACTTACATAGTAATCTGACACTGCTGCAGCACCCAGCATTTTGTTTTTCTACGAATCCATTTTATTATATTTTTTAGTGATCTACCTAAGTTATAAATTTTTTAAAAATGAAGAAACTGGCACGTCAGCGTAGATCATTTAAAAAGCACTGATGTAAACCATTTAGACCATCTTAACCTGCTGTCCTTGAGACTGCCCATGGAAACAATGGACTCTCTCTCCAGAAAATAGTTTCTATCCCATTACAATATGAAATTCTGCATATGATATAGATGGTTCATGGATTCTCTAAAACCCATTTATAGCCCAAATTCAGAACCCTTAATCCAAGTTGACAAAGTCTGGAACTTCCTTGTCAATAGCCTCCTCTGTTTGTTTATTTATTGTGGTAAACGTTCCAGGTGAGCTTTAAAGTCCTGGAACTCGTAGCAAGAATTCAGCACACGTATAATTACTGAGCTCAGAACCAAAGACTGGGCCTATTGACCAAGCGCTTCCAATACCTTATGTGAGTTTTAACAGTTTCTTCAGGTGGAATAGAACAGTCAACTAGTAAATAAAAAAGAGTTATGCCATAACCTTACTATTCCTTATGTGGATAATAAAATTTTGAGACTCAGACCCACAGTTTATAGAAGAGCCGACATAAAGACATAATGAGTCTATAACACTAGGGAACTAGGGAAACAAATTTCACAAGTAGGAAGTAGTAGAACAAGGTCTATCCCACTCTATGGCATATAAAATAGATCATTTGTCTGTTTCTCTATATATACCTGCCCTCACTCCAAATGAGGATTTCATGTACCTCACAGAGACATATAGAATCCAATATGTTTTTTAAAAGAATTAAGTATTTTGTTTAAACCAGAAAGAATGGAAAATAAAGAACATGTGCTCTATAAAGGCGGGGGCCACACCCACCCTGTCCTCCACTGTAAACCAGCACATATCATGTTGCAAATGGTAGATGCTCAAGATAAAGGCAAGGATGGCATCAGTACACAGATGGCATATGTGACTGATGGAAGGCTGAAGCTCCTTGACTTTCTCTGCCACCAAAGCAAAGAGATAATCATATCTAAGATTTACTTTGTCCATAGATAGGAACTTCCAGGTACTCAGGGGGGTCACTGCTTTTAGGAGAATAGCAGATCACCCTAAAGGAGGCACTGCATCCTGTGACAGTTAAGCTCCCTATGATCAAGAAACATGATATCCAGTCCAGACAATTGCTTCTTACCCTGCCCCTCAGGGCAAGCTGAGTATATAAGACAAAAGCACAGTTCAGTAAACCTGATTCCAGAGGGACCAAAGAAATGCCCCTTGATGGTTTGGTTTAATCCAGATATGAAATTTGGACATCTAGTGCAGGGGTTCACAAACGAAGGCCCACCACCTATTTTTGAAAGAAATTCTTGGAGCATAGCCATACCCATTTGTTTACATATCATCTGTGGCTGCTTTCAAGAGGTGAGCAGAGTTGAGTAGTTGCAACAGAGACTGTCTGGCCCACAAAATCTAAAATATTTACTCTCTGGCTGTTTTCAGAAAAAGTTTGCCAGTCTTTGGTCTAATCTATAGACTGCTATCTTTAGCTCTCTAAAACTGAGTTTAAGAAGCACAGAGTTCAGTCAGATATTCAGGAAGTATCTGCGATACAGATACGTTATCAGTTTAGGGCAGATCTATGCAGTTTGATAACAGCTGTGTGGAAAGATAGTGCTGACAGCCTCTGCCTCAGCCCAGCCTCTGGATGTTCATCCTTTCACTCTGAGTACATCCCCTGAATAAACTCATAGTTAAGAAGCACTATATAGGTGGTTAACTTGCCCAGTTAAGTCTAGCCCACATTTCTCTCTTCCACTCCAGAATTAAACCCAAGTAACCAAAGGACCTGAAGATGTAAAATAAAAGACTTTGCAGAGAAATGGTATGCAAGTCACAGAAGAATGTAAACAGTTCTGACAAGAAGAACTTGAGGTGGTTAATTAGATGTGTCACTAGAGCTCTAGATTTACTCAACAGTGGTTGAACTTCACAGAGTTAAGGTAAACACAAACAAAGCCTTAAATTGTTGACATTTTTGTAACAGTCTGCATGAGTTGGGGTAACACAGAAATCCAAACATCTCATCAGCTCAACATAAGAGAAGTTTATTTCTCACCTACAGTCCAATACAGACGTTCTTGGTCAGTAAGCAGCATTTCTCCCTGTAGTGATTTAGGGGCCAGGCTCCTTCCATGAGCACAGAGGTGCATGCACGAGAGCTTCCCTGGGTCAGGACTGGAAGTGGCCCACATCACTTACATACATGGGCACACCTAACTGCAAAGGACTCTGGGAAATGCAGCCTAGCTCTGAACCCAGACTATAAATAGTTAGCCAAGCTCTTCCATTACCATTGTCAAAATGTGAAACCTAATTCAAATTCGCTCTGCTGATCTGAAAGATGCAAGCAGTTTTTCCAGGGATTAAATCAAGAAACATCTCTGGAAATCATACAACTATCATTAGATATGCAGGGAGGAAGCTTTACTGACTCTAGACATTTCAACCAGAACTGTTGCCATGTGTATGCTGACCCCATCTCCCAATTGGGCAACTCAGAATATGCTCTTAGCTGTCTTCTTTAATATTTTATACCTGACATTATATTTAGCTGCACAATTTATCTCTTGAGCAAATTCTAGCAATACCGTTAGATATGCCACTAGTGAATCAAGTGAAAAACTATGATCCCTGACAGTTAAGCCCTGAGGTCACTGCAACTATCTCTTTTCTGCTGTCCAATACTCACAGACCCTGCCAGCTTAATAAAGATGCTCTTTACTCTGGCTCTTGTGCTCTTCATAATTAACAGATGTTTAATGCCACAACAAGGTTCTAAGCTGATTACCATTACCGCAGCCTTATCTTCTAGTGTCAGGATATCTGTTTAGTTCAGCTAAACAGAATGCTTAGACTCCTCGGATAGACCAGGGTCAGGCCTGCTATAGGCCCAAAGATGTAGCAGGAAGCAGAACACAAAAGTACATCACTGTAGCACAGCCAGGATTCCTTTATGTGGTGTTGGGTAGCCCGTAGCACACTGACGTGAGACCTCCACCAGCCCAACAGCATAAAAACTAAGTACACTGCTCTGTCCTTCTCTGGCCTGGAAGATTTCTCTTTCCATGATGACTCCATTGGCCACTGAATTAAAGACTCACCTCCAAAAGGAAATGAGGAATCATCTGGGACCTGGGTCCACTCATTTACCTGTATCCTGATCTCATATATCCTCTGCTTATTTGCTATTTCAATAAAAACCCAGAGTGAAGATCATTTAAACTAAGCGTACTTTATTATTCTCATCAACCTTGTAAACCAGTGCTAACTTTTTGAGTCTGGTCTAGCTCAGGTTCCTTATATACTTAACTCTAACTCCTCTTACAAGCTCTTGACACTTCTCACCACCATGTGCTAGATATTTTCCACTGGGATGTCCCACAACAATCACCCTCAACTTGACAACTTCTGCTCCGTGTTACTCCCTATTAGAACTTAATTTAATTACACTATCATTTTTGTAGGTGCCTGGCCTTGGAATAAGAGTCATATTTTACTCTTCCCTGCCTTCCTTGGTCCTCTTACATTCTAGCAGCCACCAAGGCTATACTATACCCTTTTCTCAGTCAGGGTGCTACACTGCAAATGGCTGAAATAACTCTGATTCATTCAAGTAGAATCAGAGTTCATTCAGTGATGTTGGGGACTTCACGGAACGCCCAGAATGACCAGAGAATGAAACCAGGGAACCAGAACAATGCCCCAAACTGTGCTGTAGCACCTATCCTAGTAGGATGCAATCGCCACCATCTCGGGTAACCGTAACAACGGCTCAGGTGACAGACACCAAGAATGCTGGGCCGGGATGCTGTTTGCAAGAACTGTTACTTCCGTCTGATGTCCCTGGGAAATGGGCACACGTCACCACCACCCTGACCAGAATGGCTTCTGCACTGTCCTCATCTCTTCATATCACTAATGTTCAGTTTAATGTCTTGGGTGGGTGGGTGGATCTGACTGATTGAGCTCTGGTTCCACGAGGAACCCCAAGGAACGTTGGAAACATAAGAAAGGTTCAGATGCTGGATGTTTGAGGCAGGTGCTAGGTTTTCAGTGCCCATTCTCACCCCCTGTTGTCTTCTAAATCTCACTTTCTTAGAAACGCTTACAGCAACTCCGTTCTGACTGATAAAACAGAAGCAGTGCTGTCTCTTTTGCTTTATTCTTTTTATTCGAATATGAAGCTGGTTCTTCGTAGGGCATTGGTCACACGTGGGGCATTCACAGCCATCTCAGGTCCAAATAACACAGAATCTGGTAAATGAAAGTGAGAATTATGAAATCAGCTCACTGAGGACGGGGAAGCTGCTAGCCTTTAAAATGCACTGGTAAGACATTTGGTCACACTAGTCACCTGCTGGATGCAGAATGCGGAGCAGGCAGTACCTAAAACAGTGTTAGAAGATATGCAGGGAAATTCTCCATAAAGTTGGCATCTGCTGACCATGTCCTAAAAGAGAGGGATGAAGCAGTGTAGAGCTAGCAGTCTGCAAACAGAGACAGAGGGAAATACCACTTTGCTAAAGGAGGGGCTTTCTGTCTGAAGCCCGCAGTCCAGCTTCATTAAGGGCCTCACGATGCTGAGTCCTGCGTGTTTGAAAAAGCCCCATCTGCTGCACCCTGACCTGTAATTTTTATTAGCAATGGCTGGAAGGGGCAGGTCTTAGCATTCGATAGGTCTGCGGCCCCAAAGCATTTTCTAGCATTGGAAAAGATAGTAGAACTGGAAAGGAGAAGGACTCTGCTTCCTTGATCGTACTGCTGAAGTCTGCACTCCAGACTTCCAGGCTTCTTACTCTATTTGGCTGAGGTTACTCTTTTATAGTTGATAATCCTACTGACACAGGGCCAATCAGAATGACAAATGGATATAAACCATAATGTGAACTAACCCTCCCACACTATAGTCCATTCTGTTCCAGGTGCTTTGCCCTGAACTCCACATTCCTGCAGTAAGGTTGGCACTAACCGGCCAATTCTCCTTCGGCTTCATAAACTACACTGCATTTGTAGCTGTAGCAGATCCTCAGCCGCCTAGTGCAATGCCTGACATACAATGGTTGATCCATACATATTTGTTGGAACATGAATAAATGGAAACCACAGTGGCTAAGGAATCAGAAAATTATGCATCAGCCCCCCTCTGGCAGGTTCAACAGCATGAACTTAAACAACTCTGGTAATATTTCTGGATTCTAGGATGCTTTAGTCCGGAAGAATAATCTATTTATTGCCTACTGATAGAGGGTATATGTGAAAGTCCTTTCAAAATTATAAAACATTATAAAGAGTATTATTTTGGTTATCATTATTAAAAAATTGCAGAGAGAACCAAATTAGGTTGACCCATAAAATAACGTTAACGTAGAAGACATTACCACCTATACTACTCCACTATCAGGTACAATATTTGGAAAGCGTATTGAAAGATACTAGAAACATAATCACCATTTAATTTTCAACGTTAGGCCAGGACCAGAAGATAGCAGTTCACAAGCCAGAAATAACTATCTGCTGCTTATTGTGTCATAACATAATATTTACTCTGTAATTACCTGGTCAATATTTACTTGGTGAATACATAGCTTTTCACATGGTTGCTTGAATCCAATAAAATAAAGGAACAGCAGTTATCTTGATTTTCCTGGGGGATACACTGGACAAAGAGAAACCTTTTTGAAGGTCTTCCTTATTGGCTTATTTAGCCCTGAAAATTGTTAACATTTTAAAACCATAAGGAGCTTTTGTGGCATAAGCTTGCATTTGTGAACTTCAAATTTCAAAATCAATCCCCAGCAGAAAAAGCCTACCCTTTTGTCTGAAATCCCCTCCTACCTGCCTGCACTCCCAATATGCAGGGCAGTGTTTTTCAAGACAAATAACATTGCTTGCCTTTTGAAACTTGTCACATAATTGTGATTGAAGATAAAGACCAAAGTATGTGAAGCTGCTTCCAAATCCCAAATCCCCCAAATTCTGCAAAGACGACTAATACGGATTTGTGGCTCTCCGAAACTGCCTTGCAGATTGCAGGGAAGATGCTCCAAAATCTTCTGTGTTTTTAGTTTTTCAGCTTTGCATTGTAAAACGTCCCTTGGGAATTCACTGGAGGTTTACTAAGGTATGTTGGGACCATTGTTTAGTTTCAGAAGATGAAAGGGTCTACCTTGTGAGAAAACCAAGTTGCTTCATAAAATCACCTCAGGATCCAAACTATCTTCATCTGAAATGTGCCACTATTCCAGACTGTGGCAGATTTATTGTTTTGCAGGTACAGTGAAATTGACTTGTCTTGTATTTAGGAAGCCATCTGCTCCACTTAAGGCACTTTAAGAATTCGAGAACTAAGGCAACTAAATTTGGATAAACAAAACTGAAAGAAATCTATTTGAGGGAGAGGAGTTCAGACAAGAAGGAAAAAGAATACTATAAAGCTTCAAAGCGCATGAAAAAACCCAGCTTCTCTGCTCAGCAGACTTGAACATGAAGGGGGAAAAAAGATGTTAACTGAGTTTAATTTGGAATCCTATTGGATATTGCTATACTTAATGAATCTACATATTTCATGATCACCCTAATTGTTTCTATTTCTGAGATGGGCAGAGTGAAACAAATAATGGTTGAAAAATACAACCTAATGGCATGTATGATACCATTGTTATTGTTGAAATAAGATCAAATAACACATACACCACTCATGGCCAATAATAGCATTTCCTTCATATTTAAAAACAGTGCAAATTGGTATTGGTTTCAGAGATATTTGCATGTTTCAATGATACATATTGAAAATATGTCCCTTAAAAGTTTAAAAAGTTGTTCCTAAACCAATCCCTTATAACAATAAACAGAGCAGAATAAAAGGTACATGGCAGCAATGTACAACTGGAATCTCTCTAGTCCTTTATTACTTATACTCCATATATTTCCAAAAAGGAAATAAGGCCAAGTAAGAAAAGCCGTATGTGTGTGTGTGTGTGTGTGTGTGTGTGTGTGTGTGTGTGTGTGTGTGTTTGTACATACAGATGCATATGGAGGGGGGAGGGGAACGGAAGTGTTGGAAGAGTGTGTATAGTTGTGTCTGTGAACTCAGCACAAGGAAGCAGTCATATTTCTTGCAGAAAGGTAAAAAAAAAGCAGCATAATTATTTTGAGATTTATTTTATTAATAGCTTTTGTAACATAGAAGTGTGTTAGCAGAGGAATCAATAAGATAATGTGTCAAGCACCTAGCACAGACTCTGGCACATAGAATACTCAATATTTAGTAATTCATTCACTTACTCATTCACAAGGGACTGGGTACTGTCCTGCTAAATGGGAATCTGAAACCTGAATAAATTTGTCACTTATAATTTTTAGGGAAAAAGAAGGAAAATGTTAATGGTTAGACCTCAAATGTAGTTTTACAAAGACCCAGAAGCTTCTATGTATTTTTCAAGCCCATCTTTGATAAAAGTCAAAAACCTAATGTTAAAATTTTGATTCTGTGAAGACATTTCTACACAGAGGTAAAGTATTACAGAACAGACATGGAGGTTTCTAAAACTTGGACTTGACCCAGTCCTAGAACTGAGAGAGTCTCTTCTGGAGGAACAGAAGTTTAGCATGAAGCCACAAAAGAGAGTTCTCAAGATTGATATCCATGGCCTTTTTCTGCAGTTCAGGTACTTTGAGGCTTGTTGATTAAAGTATCAATTTGCTTTAGGTAACAAAAATGGACTGTGATTTGTAGCCCTCCTCTTGACCGGAAATATCTTTCCCACCTAGTTATGAGTCACCTGAAACCTGAAATTCTACTCTAAGAGATTTATTACATTGGGACAGAAATGTTCTTCAAGCATCCTTTGTGATGCTTCTATTATCATGCTTCTTATACATGGTTTATTTGTCTTTCTTTAATAGATGTGAGCATGTTTGGCTTCTTACTCCATAACCCCAGAACCCAGCACAGTGCCAAGCATATAAAAAGGACTCAAATGTTTATATAGCAAATGAATAAATATACAATTTCCAAGGGTGCAGCTCTTCACCAAATGGTAAGATCCACCCATAGATTGCCTGGACAATATGAATGTTGTTTAGACTAACACATCCTTGTCCTCATGGACAGCTATGAACACACTTGCCAGTAGTACCAAACTACCTTCCGGAAGGAGCATTAGATCTGTTCAGGCACTCAAACAAATTTGTCATTAAAGCGCGAGTCTGACAATACAAAGCATGAAAAATACTACCTTTTCCTGGAGAAGTTGAGGGCAGGTATTATCAATCAACTACTTACACTATAAAACAATCATCCCACGACTCACCCTGCACTTTCATAGGCCCCAAGAAGTTTAGCTACCAGATACACCTCTGACCGCTAAATCAATTCACCTGTGAAATGAAATAGTTTGTTCAGTTGACCTTTGCCTTAGACAAGATTAATAAAGAAAGGGCCAAAGAATCTAAAACATATCATCCATCTCCCTGTTTAGTGAAAATTAGGGCATCTAATTATAAGGGAATTTTTTACTCTAGATTCTAAAACCAACTTAAAACAATTCATCAATCAACTAAATTCAACAAAAAATAAATTTTGAGTGCCTACTAAATGCCACAGAAATAAAACAACTAAGAGTCTCCATTTTTAAACAACCTACTAGCACAAAAGAGTTATTTTCCACTGTTGTGAGTAACAATTCAGGAAAACAAAACTTTCCTGGTCTCATATGGAAAATAAAACAAATCCACAAGAAAGAATTAAAAGAGGTAAAAATGTAATAAGTATTAAAAGAGAAGTGTTAACCAAATAGTGCATAAATAATATCTCTTCTCAGTACTTCTTTACATTTTTTTAAAGACATTTAAGGAGAGAAGTAAGAATTATTATTTTTATTAAAAAGAAGATACACGTGCAAATGGTAAAGGCTTAAAACAAAACATAGCCCTGGTGGTCCCACTCCCTAGTCTTACACCACAGGGCAACAACTTCCAATTCTTCGGGCTACATTATAATACTGACCTCCCTATGTCTAAATAATAACATTAAACTGTGTCTGCTTTACCAGGGTTAGGCAACAACTGTTAATCCTCTTCTTGGTAAATGAGGATTGAGCTCTTTGCTCCACTACCCCATTTTCCTTTCCAAATTTTCCCAGCATAGTTATTTCACAACATTTTAAGTTGATCATCAGTGTTCACTGCTAAGCAATATTAGATGTATTATGATTATATTACACTTCATTTCTTGGGCAATTTTGTGTTTTTCTTAACTACAAAATTGTCTTGTTTTTCATTTACTTCAATGTCTCTATCTCTAATCCTTCCCAAATATTCAAATTTGTCTGCAAAAATGCCTCAATTTTGTTTTCCACATAGTTCTCTGTGTAGTTCATTTGGTCTTTCATACAAGATTGTGGACCCATTCTAGTCTTCTCTCCCACCCTCTACCCAGGTAGTATCTTTCTGTCTCCTGGACTCTATCTTCCTGTTCCAGTCAGCTGTGGTTACTCTCAAAAACTGCTGCATAAGTGTCCCAGGACTTTCTTTTGTCTATTTCTATGATGTTTCCAGTGTATCCTGGATCTCATGTCTTCTTTTTGGGTCTATGACCTCATTTTGGTGGAGAATATCCTCGGTGGCTGAGACAGGGTGCCTCAGAGGCACAGTCTCAGTCCTGGCATGTCTGCGACTGTCTTCATTCTACCCTCACACATAACTGATGGTTTGCTTCCACATAGGATTCAAGGTTCGAAATCATTTTTCCCCAGAATTTTTGGAGGCATTCTCCCATTGTCTTTAACTCCCAGTGAGTAGTTAAGATGCCAAATGCCACTCTCATCCTGAACACTCCTTTTCACTGCAAAACTCCACAAAACACTTGTTCAAGACCACTATTTCTACTTCTTCACTCTCTCTCCTCAACTCATTTCAGTTGGGCTTTCTCTGTCATCACTCCGCTAAACCAGGCCCTGTAATGATCAGAAAGGCCCTTCCCGGGCCATCTGCCATGATCAATTCGCGGTCCTCGTCTCAGTGGCATGTGCCTGGTTGAATGCCCTGCCTCCTTCGAACACTCTCTTCCCTGGGCTTCTATAGCGAAATTGCCCTTTACTGACCACCTTACCATCACTGCCACCCCCGCCCCGACTTCTAATTATTGAACTACGGGGGGGTTTGCCCCTCAGCCTCCTTTTCTCTCGTCTGTCTCCTCAGATGATCAATCTCAGTTCCATGGCTGATAAACAACCTCCATATGTTGATGGAGTCTCTGACTTCTCTCATGAGCTGCAAACGCGTATATCCAACTGCCTGCTCAACACCTTCGCTGGTGAGTCTAAGGAGCATCTCAAATTTGACACGTCTAAAGCAGAACTCATGATTTTCTGCCCACATCTGCTCCCTCTGCCAGGCTTCACCATCTAAGTGAATGGCAACTCCATCCACCAAAACCTAGGAATCAGGCCCAAACCTACATGTGAACTCGGACTCTCCTCTTTCCCTTGCACTCGCATCTAGTAAATTAGTAATTCTTGATTGGGCTATTCACAAACTATATCCTAAACCTCACGTCAAAGCTACCAACCCTCAACTGGATACTCCCACAGCCTCCTCTATTTCTTGGGCTCTCTTGCCCTCTAGCTTCAGGGTTGGTCAATGGCAAGCACTGGCAGAAGACTGGAGGGCAGCCCCCTGGAGGGCCTCAGCTTCCAGCAGTGGAAACTCTGCATCCTCACATTGTCTGACCAGGCCTAGGGGTAATAACAGTTTCTTACTGTTGCTAATCTTTGGGTTTCCTTGGCATCCTGTTTGACTTCCCAGCTCTTCTAGCAGCAATGCAACAATCTTCCCAGGTTAAATTCCCTGTATTTGAAAGTCCTGCACTTCTTTCCATTTTCCAAGCTGGATTTCAACTAAAACCAATTCACTTATTATTGGCTTTCCCAAACTGAAAACTAAATGAAATCATGTAACCTACATGAAATCATGTAACCTACATGAAAGCAGGAAATTGGGTGCCCAGAACAGAGCCCAGCCTATTTTGGGTACTCAATAAATATATTTTAAATGAAGAAAATGTTCAAGCACTTAACCATAGCAACAAGTCCTTTGGATTATATACAGTTAAAATATAATAACTATGATAAAACTTAGAGTTTTACTAGGCTCATAAGAAATGTTTAGTTTTATAGAGCACCCAGAGTAACTAAAATCATCCAAACCAAAATAAAAAATCAAATTAAAAATAAATAAATAGGGCTTCCCTGGTGGCGCAGTAGTTGAGAGTCCGCCTGCCGATACAGGGGACACGGGTTCGAGCCCCGGTCCGGGAAGATCCCACATGCCGCGGAGCGGCCGGGCCCGTGAGCCATGGCCGCTGGGCCTGCGCGTCCGGAGCCTGTGCTCCGCAACGGGAGAGGCCACAACAGTGAGAGGCCCGCGTACCGCAAAAATAAATAAATAAATAAATAAATAAATAAATAAATAAATAAATAAAAACAGGCAAAGGGCTCAAATGACCTGAAAATAAAGAAATTACTTTCTGAAGGTCATTTCATTCCATTAATTTGGGTACCAGCTTCAAGTTATTTTTTAAAGTTTATTTTATCTATAAAATACATGCTTTCAATAAATGCATCATTACTTTTATGACCCTTGTAATCAATCTTTTCCCCCTTCTAAACATGATAAACAAATAAAACAGACACAAACATTTATATTGATGAACTTTCAAAAATACATGGGTGATGGCTTACGGGAAAAGGAATTAAAGATAGCTTTATGATAAAATCTACCTTCAGGGCAGAACTTAAATGACTAAGGATTCTGAGAGCATTTCACAGCTCAGAAAATACTCAATCCAAAGTAAAATGGACCCTGAGCAGGGCTTGTATAAAATAAGAACAGATGAGTAATTAAGGCCTACTTTAAGACACTAAACTCTTTTCAAAAAGAAAATTGTGATCAGGGAGCTTTTCTTTCTCTCCAAGTACAGGGATTTTTTAAAGCAATAACACAGAGATTGCAATTAGAAGGCTAGCTTGTTGCACCTGCCTCATAGGCCGGTTTTGTCTGTCAACACAAAAAGTTTTTTATTTCACTTTGTTCGATTTTTAAATTTGAATTTGACGCCAACATTTACAAATCAGGCAATTTCACATCTGGAATTCTGATCTCTCTCCAAAATTCCCCCAGCGCCATCATGGGCTGGGGGGTCGATGCCCCTTAGCCAGGAACAGGCTCTCTGGATAGCCCATCACTTCCTCCCGGGTCCGATATTCGCCTATCTTCACTAATTTAAGTCTCCTGTTTGGTCCACTAAGGGTTGGTATTTGCACACACTGCAGGAAAAGATCTCATTTCACTTCCTGCTAATTTGAAATGTCTTACATTTTCAAATCAGGATTACTTCCATTTTTACTTTACAGTAAGGCAGGTCCTAAGATGGAATCCTTGGGTCAGGGACTTAATGGTTGGTGTTTACAAACTCAGATTGAGGAGTCAGGTGAATAAAGGACCTTTTTAGTTTTACCTCTTTCCCCAAACATAAGGCATCCTCTGGCCACCTTGGCATGTGCAGGGGGCCATGGCTGCAGCTCCATGTCTCAGGCAGCAATGAAACCCTTACTCTACACCACCAAGATGTATTCCCTGGATTCTTGGGGTCTTAGCTTTCTGTCTACTCTAAGGAAGCACATCAGTCTCTGCAGGGCACTACCCAATTAGCTTCTAGAAAAAGACTGTTTTATCAGTGGTATGGATTTTATCCAATTTTTAAAGCAAATATTGAAAATATTAAGTGCTTCTAACACTCTTTATCACCCACTAACTGCTTTTTTTTAAAAAAAAAAGACCATATCATTTTTCTCATATTCAGAAATTTCCTTTTCTGCTGGGAACCATTCACTGATTCCAGTATTCATTAGGACAAATCCTTGACATCTGAAACAAACCTTCCTCAAAGCTGAAAACTAATTCTCATAACAGCCCCATTTATTTTTGCATTAATTGGTAGGTAGTTGACTTTAAAAATTGGTTTTAACACTACATAGAAATTGAATTTTTAATGGCTTAATGACATTAAAGCATATAATTCACATCCTCACAAAAGCTTTTGTCTCTTGTAGTCCCATTTTTACCTCCCTCGATTCTACAGTTTTATAATGATAAGCTTTATAAAAATGTCCAGACAGCCGAAGAGATACTTCTGGAATCCATATTTGGGTATATGAAGGAAAAGATGCTGCCAATTAAAAATGCAATAGAGCCCACTATTGTTAATTTATGGCTGTGAAAGACATAACTTTTTCTCATTTTGGTTATTTGATTTGGATAATGATTTGGATAAAAACCCAGTTGCTGTGTGAAATAACTTGATTTTCCCCGTTGATGTGCAACTCTTCTAACACCATCATTTGGCATCCTGACTGATGATTGGATAAATTCGTTCGACTTTTATCATGAATCACTTAAATTACTCCTTTGCATAAAGGTTTAAATTGGCTTTGGAGCAGCCATTAGAGAATTTTTTAAACACCATTCTGTTTTGCTTTTCATGATATTATCTCGCTTTCTGCACTGGATGTTTTTCTCTCTCTCAAGGTTGTTACTATTCATTGGCCTCCCCCTTTCACATTACTAGAATGCAACAAAACACACCTTCCAAACTGAAGAGGCTGAGGTTAGGGAACAGGGACAGGATAGAAATGGAACTCTCCCATCTTCTTTCCCTGCAAACCTGTGCTATGACATCTCCATCCCTGTGAAACCACCTCCCTCCAGGACCCGGACCATCCCACCTTCTAGGTTTTGGTTCAACAGGCAGGATCAAAAATCCAATGGACTTTTTATAAAATTGTAGCTCCAACAACACCCAAAGCCTACAAATCCATACGCTATGCACCAAAGGAAAACCTGACAATCTGTTTCTAATTTTCCACGAGGAGCCTGGGTCACAGTGTTGGACCAGAAGGAGTGGAGGGCAAGTTCCATTGTCAGAAAGATCTAGAAAACTGCAGGGCCAGATGCTCAATAGATATATAGCTAGGGCAGAGATCTCTCTCCTCTGGAAACCTGTCTGCCAGAAAGTCCTCACTGGTGGTCACTTCTTTGGTTAAACGACAGAAGCACATGCATTATCTCCAGGAGACTGCTACAAAACAATTATATATTACCTGGAAGGGTAAGAAGAATAGCATCCTGTTAACTGTGTATGAATGGATTGGATGTTAAAGAGCTGTGCTGTCCAATACTGAGGCCACTAGGCACATATGGCTCTTATGTACTTAAAATGTGGCTGGAACAAACTGAGATGTGCTATAAGTGTAAAAAACACACCAGATTTCAAAGACTTAGTGTGAAAAGAAAAGAGTGAAAAATATCTCATTAATAATATTTATTCTGATTACATATAGAAATGATACTTTGGATATGTGTTTGATAAGATACATTATTAAAATTCCTTTCACCTATTTCTTTTCATTCTTTTAATGTGAATTTTTAATATAAAAATTTTAATTACATAATGCAGCACATTTCTATTAGACAGTGCTATAATAGAATACGAGTGAACTTGTGCCTTATTGTGATGGTTAATTTTATGTGTCAACTTGACTGGGCTAAGGAGGGCCCAGAGAGCTGGTAAAGTATTATTTCTGGATGTGTCTGTGAGGGCGTTCCTGGAAGAGATTAGCATTTGATGCAGTAGACTGAGTAAAGGAGACCTGCCCTCACCAAGGTAGGTGAGCATTACCCTATCCACTGGCGGCCCAAACAGAGCAAAAAAAGGTGAAGGAAGGGTGAATTCCCTCTTCTTGAGCTGGGACATCTCTTTTCCTTCCCTTTT
Organism: Aethalodelphis obliquidens; assembly: GCF_003676395.1. Taxonomy (NCBI): domain Eukaryota; kingdom Metazoa; phylum Chordata; class Mammalia; order Artiodactyla; family Delphinidae; genus Aethalodelphis; species Aethalodelphis obliquidens. Next base: position 53,596,449 of record NW_020837947.1, on the reverse strand, counting down.
ACGTCACAGCTCCTGGTTTTCAGGCTTTCAGCCTTGAACTGAATTACACCACTGGTTTCCTGGTCCTCCAGCTTGCGGATGGGACGTCTCAGCCTCCATAATCTCATGAGCCAGTTCTTATAATACATTTCCTCTATATCTATATCCATAGCTACATCTATATCATCTATCAAGTTGGTTCTGTTTCTCTGGAGAGCTCTGAATAATACAGTTATACTACATGGAATCTGAGCCTGAGAAAAGATAGTAGATAAGAGGGGAACAGTGAAGAGGTGAGCTTGAGATCGCATCCTGGAAGCAAGAAAAGGTGAGGTCCAGGGGCCAAGGGCAGTCTGGCTGTGCCCTCTAAGTGGTAGAGATCCCTGTGCAAGCAGAGCCCAGAGGGAAGGGAAGGAGGACTTACAGGAACTAGACAACCAATTTGCTGGCTTCATCATTTTGTCTAAGACGGGGCCTTAGGATGTGAGAGTAGGCACCAACTAGATATTCCAACGTGGTAAAATTAGAATACATGTGGTCACTAAAAGCTCTACTTAACTGGGGTGATATCTGCTTAAATGGGGTTAAATGCCTGCTGTTTCTATCATTTTTATATGATTTGGCTTAGCCCATATTAGTTTCAGTCAGGATAAACTGTGAACACAAACTACTCTAAAATCTCAAGGATTTTCAATCTTAAGATTTTCAATCCTAAAATAGCAAATGTTTATTTCTTCCTCAGGTCTACCTGTCCATCATGGCACATGTAGCCCTGCTCCATCACACCTTTACTCCTTCTGCCTGGGATTTTGCCAATCAAGCGTCATGGCAGATGGGGGAGAGGCATGGAGAACCACAGGCTGGCTCTTAAATCTTCTGCTCAGAAGTGCCCCACGGCACCTCTACTGACATTTCCTTGGCCAAATCAAGTCAAATGACCCTAGGGCAATAGGGTAGGAACATGAAATCCTCCTGTAGAAAGAGTTCTGAGGGATAGAAATGGGACTACTTAACAAGGAGTAATACCACTGTGCACAGTACTTAAGCAGTGGGGTCTCATGGAAAAATTGCTGTCCCAAAACGCTTGAACATGCCCCTCTGTAGCAGACGTTTTGTTGCCTTACTGATATGGTGCATTCTCTAAGAGCTGCACCCTCTCCGACATTCATACCCTCCACATCCCTTTCAGATGACTGGACCAGGGATAAGGTCAGAAGCAGAGCTCAGAATTCTTGAATTCCAGTGTAGAGTTCAGGTGGAAGTGGCCATTTTTATCCACATGCACCATAGAGGAAAAGCTGGCAGGTAAAGCAGATGTAGAAAGAGATGCAGATATGAGACCGTGAGAGAGACAGAGGGAGAAATAAGATGTGGCCACCCTGGTCCATGAGGGTGTCCACCCACCAGCTCCAGCTCCAGATTCTTAAAGCCTCTCTGTGCCTCGTGACTGAGAGATGCCTCTTACCATACACTTTCTATGGCCGCTTCATTCAAGCTGCTTTCTCTTTGGGCAGATTACAGCAATACAGCATGGCGGTTACATCCGGACTTTCGAGGCAAACTGAGTTAAAAGCATGACTCTGCACAGTTATGTGCAACTTTGGGCAAACCACTTTGTCTTGGGCCTCCTCTATAAAATAGGGATAAGATCCATTTGTAATCTGAATGGCATGAGGATTCAATGAGTCAGTATATATCAAAGCAATGATATAAAAATGTCAGTCCTTGTTACTATATTATTATTACAACCAAAAATTTTGAAAGACTTTTTCTGAGCTGCAGTTTCATGATTCTCGGCAGCTACTGCACACAATATCTCTTTCAGGAAAGTTGCTGTTGATCGAGTTAATCTGAGGTCTGCAAATGATTAGGTTATGAGGTGCCCCCTTTTCCCCGAATTGACTACTATACATGATCCAGATACACCAAATACTTAATCACCCCAAGTGTTCTCAGCAATGATACATCTGGACAAAGGAAGAGGGGGGAATTATACCCACAAAGTTGGCCAAAGTGTTCACAGGTTCAGCTGGCAGCTGAAAGAGGATTTAGATAAGCATTCCAAACACACAGAAGCATCCTTATTTATTAGCATTCTTCCAAATTAGCACACTCTTGAGATTTGTCAATCAGACATAAGAATTCTTTTTTTTTTCTGCCTTTTAAGAATGTCCCCAGGTTAAATTTATTCCAGGCATCCGTATGCTCAAAACATATGGAAAAGAGAAAAAAAAGGAACATTTTTCCAAGGATTCTTTTTTATTTTATTTCTAAAAGAAATATTTTCTTGTTATAGGATATTTTTCAATGTTTTCTCCTCTTGACTGAAATTTAAGAATTAATTTGTGAACTTTTTTTAATCCGACTGATTTTAGTGGTGGAAAAGGTTGATTTTTACTATTGATTATGAGGAATAAAAACCCAATAATCCCGTCTTGCACATATGAACTTAAAATATTAAGTCTCTGTCCTTGAAAAACTTGGATTCTAAGTGAAAAAAATAGGACAAGTCAAGAACTGTTGTTTTAAATAAGAATAACTAACCATAGGTAATGCTACAGAGAAATTTCCCCCTAAGACCTTTATCCCTTCAATTTGCCTTTCCCCCCCTCCCAATTAATGCTTTCAGAAACTCTTTTTTCCTTCCTTCATTTCCCTTTCCAGAGTCTCAGAGATCTCTTCCTGGCCCAACCCTGTATGTGTTATAGAAATGAAATCTGCCAAACTTTCTCCAAGGAGAAGGTCTAGAACCCTTAGCCAAGAGAAATATTTTGGCAAAAGATGTGCCAGGTAGTTACTTGGATACAAGAAGAGCCTTCTGGATACCTGCCCATCTCTCCAAACCTGTAATCATCCAATCTGCCTCCAGCTGATGCTAACTCTATGAACACAAATACTCTGACAGGCAGTCACAGGTCCATTGGGTCATACTCATAAGGATGCCCGATTATGGACATAATCACATTGTTAGAAGATGACGTGAGCGTTTATGAGTCTGGATTGAGTAGTGTTTTAAAGTCAAAGACATAACACAATCACAAGAGTTACTGTACATAATTATTTTAAGAAACAATGGAATTTAAGCCTGTTTAAAGAAAGTGGGAGGAATTCTACTATCACTACTGAAAAACTTTATTCTAGGCAAGGTATACAACACCTGATTTCTGCTTTCACCTAAATCTCAAGGAGTACATACAATGTTCATGATGGGAGATGCTCATTCTGCTCTCAGGTAACTTGGGACTTAAATTTGAGCATTACTGCTGTCCAGTTGTATCCTCCAAATGCATTCATTTATTCACTTGTCCAATAATTTCTTTAACATTCAAATGTCTTGAAATGAAAAGCAGAAATGAAGGCAGAATTTGAGGAGTTTTCACAAGTGGATAATTTAGGCTGAAAAATACGTTCATACAAAAACAGTCAAATGAACTTTTATACAGCTGAGCCAGTGCACATTACAGGTCACCTGTAGTGAGAAACACTTCCCAAATAATGGACATTTGTGGCGAGTATTCTTTTCTTTTTATGTAGAGATGGAACCAAATAGTCTCAAATCCATTTATGGGGCCAAATATCACGGTAATATATGGTTAAGATATGTAATCCAAATGCTTCTGAATATAATTCTACGTTATTGGTGTCATGAAGACTTGAATGATCCCAGAGTTATTTCCATAATTCTTTCCTTTGTCAAAAACACCTTAAATATAAGGAAGTCAATCAAAGAGGATACTCTAAGCAAAAATTTTGGGTGCTACACAATGAACAGAAAAGAGCAGTGAGTCCAAAAGAACGAACAGAGAATAAGCAACAGAATAGCTTGGTTAGTCAAGGGATACACTGAAACTCACATTTTTCAGAAATTCACCATGTTCTGATTTGACATCCAAGAACAGCAAGAGGACCAGTACTGGTCTAGTTGAAAAGGCAAAATGAAGCCCTAACACAATCCTGGATCACTGAGGCTCACTAAAGACCTCTCTCTAACACACACACACGCACACACACACACTAAAGTTCCACAGGGGAAACAGATAAACATACACACACATACATAATATGTCTATCTGAAAAGAAATCATTTTCTCTCCTTCCTTTTTTTCTTACTGCACACCCTTAATAGTATCACTTGCTTAGTTCCCAAGAAACCTTTCATAGATTTTGTAAACGAAGGTCATATCACAGAAAGACTGGTATACTAACTCTTAAGTCTGAAAAGGGCAGAATTCTAGGCCATTTTCCCACAGGACTGCCGTTTCTTAGGTAGTGCTTCTTGGTTATGCAATTAAACTAGAAGGCAGAAGAGCACCCCATGCAGCACTTAGTCTTGCCCTCCTCCTGTATCCAAGTAAACCTGGATATGCCAAGTTTCTGAGCAATTGATTCAGAACCAATTTGTGGCAAACAAATGCTCTCCCGCTACTTAGAGTGGAAAGATCTCTCCATGCACTTTTGTCTAGACAGTCTCAACTACAGGAATATAGTGTGTTTGCTGGCCCTCCAGTGATTTATTAAATGCCAAATCCATACAGCAGAGGCACTAAAGCTTAAGGAATGGAAAAATAGCTTACCCAGTGGACTTGTAATGACTTACTAAGGTTATGTTGGCAGCAAGACTTAGACAGTATCAATAAATAATAGCAATCTATCAAAAAACTTTGGTTGAAATAGTAATGTTTAGAAATATCCCATTTAAGGTGGGTGAAATGCACCCACTGGGGATTAGTAGCATGGAAAATATTCCCATGCAGTGATGTAAAAGTGTCTCAAGCCCACTACAGCAATTCTGCTTGGAATGTCAGTTGCCTTTAAAAAATACAATGTAAAACTAAACCCTCAACTAAAACTGTTTCAAAAATGAAAGGCGCAGACCAGAATCTGTCCAAGAGAAAACATAAGCTTTTCTCTACGAAAAACCCAGTACATTTTCTTCATAAAGTTTCTCAAATAAAAAATCAGATATTATCATTATTGCTGTTATTCATATTTTAATATTTTCCTTTGATAATTCTATTAAAATAGACTCTTCTGAATTCTCTAAGCAAATCTTAAATTCCAGCAGCTATTTCAACAAACTATAATAGAAGGAGAAAAAGGAAGATGAAAAAAATTGTTTCATGTTAAAAAGAAAGTTCTTGTTTGATAATAGAAATATCTTTTGATAGATGTTTGCTAAATAAAAGTTCTCCAGATCATCAGAGTCAAGGTATTTTGCTGCCAGGTATCTATCGGTTATGCCTCACTATACAGCAGTGAGAAATTTTTTAACTGTTTCTTTGCAAAACATAAGATATATTTTGAAAGGCAGCATATTATATGTGAAACTGATCATTATAGGACTTTCGGCAATATACATTATTCATGAAGGTCTTAACTATTACTGTTCTTTAGTTTATAACACAATGAAAAGCACTATTGCTAAAAACTGGATGTTTATTCACTTTCTTTGGGAGATGTTATTCAGAAATAATCTAAAAATCCATGAATCTTTAGGAAAAAAAATGTTCTTTTTGATCAACTTGCTGCAGCTAAAGCAATTTTCTCAAAAATAATGAATGACCGATTTTCTCAAATTGTTCTTTTTACTACTTAAACATTCATTTTCCCCAAAATTGTAATTAGATATTTGACAGCTGTAAGATGTCTATTATTTCTCCGAAGTTCTTCAGATTTTTTTCACAGAAGGACAAGCATGCTCCTGGAGAGTCGGGTCATCTCCTGATGCTTCTCCTTCACAGCCGCACCAGGAACACATATCCGGAAGAACTGTTATTAGTGAGTGTGGACTAGGTGGCAGGCACAAAGTACTTTGGGAATTGTTATTTTTTATTTGCTATTCCATAAAATAAACCATTTAAGAGGCGACAATCAATGAGGTTAAGTTCATTTTCTAAGTTCACATTGATTACTGGGAAAACCAAAATTCAAAACCATCCCAGGTTCCAAAGTCTATGTAGCTTTCAGCACTCCTTTTCCACAAAATTAAATTTGATCAAATTCAGAACTTTTAAAACAAGAGAACTGTGTTGACTCAGGTATTTAAAATACATGTGGTCATAACAAACATTTGGTTTCTATGCCAAATATCTGTTTAACAAAAGCTAATATTAGGCAAAACCATTTTAGCGTCAATCTTCAGAACTTTAGATTTTAATTTTAAATTGGGTTTAAATTTGAAATGATGGGTAATGTGGGCAAATGGTAGGCAAAAATGTAAATCTTATGTTCCAAATATTTTGGACTTTTATTAGGAATGATTTTAGTACTCATGTTTTTTAAGTGAAGTCTTCTGCATGGTGTTAAATAATAAGAAAAAATATGTAATTTGATCATTTTAAGACAAGAGCAGAAAAGTTGACATTCCTCATGGAAATTGGTTCTGAATGTTATTTACTCGTTGATCAGGTGTGAACTTTTTTTTTCCTAAATTTGTCTGGAGGCTGAGATACCCACCAAGAATCCAAAACAACTGAACATAGACCCACATAGGAACACACACACCATTGTAAAAATTTCACAATACCTGGGACAGAAAGAATCCAATTTCAAGATAGCATTTAGCTCTCAACAGCAACATTGCTAGAAAGTACTATCACAGTGCTTTCAAAATAATCCCCGACATATGATACTATTCTTGGCCAAAAGGATAACCAGGTGTGAATGTAGAATAAACTCATTTCCACATGTGCAAATTTTCAATCCACTTACCTTCCAGGCAAGCTTTCTCATGGAAATCCCACCGAAATGAGGTAGTACACAAAAATAAAGACAAGAGACCCCCAAACCAGAAGATCCCTCACAGGAAAGCAGAGGCAGGGGTCCCCAGGATGAAGTTTCTCCAATATTTCAGCCATGCAGCAGGTCCAGAGAACAATCTCCTGAGACTAGTGCAGAACAGAAGTCTCCACGAGAAACTTCTTCAAGAATTAAACTTAACTGAACATATTGAGACAATAATTACACAACTGGTAACGTTTGAGGGTAAATTAGTGGTAGATACAAAGAAAATTAAGCAAACGTAAAACCAATTTTCAATCCAAGGAAGCAAACAACAAATGGGAAAGAAAATGAACGGTATTTTAAATGCTCTGTAGCTCAGCTTTGATTAGTATTTGCACACTCCTCAGAACATTAAACATTAAAAAGTGATCAAGCAAAAATTAAGATGTAACTAAAGTTAAAGCTTAGGGGGAGTAGGAGGATGCGGAGTGCGCATCTCCTTGCAGCTGGGGCACCTGCTAGGCACTGGAGGGGGTCCTTGGATACCTAAGAGGATGGGAAGAACCCCCACGTGACCAGGTACGATGTGGGAGGGAAGGAGGGAGGGAAGAAGAAAGGAGGCAGGAGAGGACCAGTGCCCCTGAGGAGGGGCTGGGGGAGGGGAGAGGTTCCTGTGCTCAGAGGGGTCCACTCTCAGCAAGGGGGTCAGCAGGGACAGAGAGGGACCTTCAGGGAATTGGGGAATTGGAGGGGAACGCAACCAACATCTCCCCCACGAACTTGGGCCCCGGTGAGCCTGCTGGGGTCCTGGGCCTGAAGCCCCACCCACCAGGGCCCCCTCCAGCTGCGCAGATCCTGGTCCTGAGCCACCTCCCCACCAGGGCCTCTTCTGGCCACTTGGGTCTCTGGGCCAGAGCCCCGCCTCCTCCAAAGCCTACCTGTAGGTCCTGGCACCCTGGGTGGCGCCCCTAACAGGGTCTCCTCTGGCCACGTGGATCCATGCAGGCCAAGCACCACCCCCTCCAAGGACTCCTCCAGCTGTGTTGGCCCCTGCAGGCGCTGGCCTACACAAGTATGTGTGCTCTGGACCAGCTCCAGGAACAGACACTGGTGAGCAGAACACACGCAGAAGTGGAGCTGACACAGCTGGTCCAGAGACCTATGCAGAGGTTTTAGAGGGCTACTGGGGAGGTGGAAGTAGGCCATAGCTCACCATGGAGGCAAGGACATTGACAGAGGAGGCACCAGGGAATTTCTGTTGTTCTTTTTCATTGTTTTCATTTTAATTTTTACTTTTTATTTAGTTTTGCTGTTGTGGTTCTCTTTTGTTCTCTTCTTGTTCATTCATTTTTATTGTTATTCTTTCTAATGTATATAAATTTTTAAAATTTTATTTTATTTTCTATTCTTTGTTATTGTTCTGCTCTTTTCTTTCTTTTTTTTTTTTTTGCGGTATGCGGGCCTCTCACTGTTGTGGCCTCTCCTGTTGCGGAGCACAGGCTCCGGACACGCAGGCTCAGCGGCCATGGTCCACAGGCCCAGCCGCTCCGCGGCATGTGGGATCTTCCCAGACCGGGGCACGAACCCGTGTCCCCTGCATTGGCAGGCGGACTCTCAACCACTGCGCCACCAGGAGAACCCTCTGCTCCTTTCTGTTTGTTGTTTTCTTGGTTTTTTGGTTTGTTTGTTTTGTTTGCTGTGCTGTGCGGCTTGCAGGGTTTTGGTTCCCAGACCAGGGGTCAGGCCTGAGTTTCTGTGGTGGGAGCGCTGAGTCCAAGCTGCTGGACCAACAGAGAACTTCAGGTCCCAGGGAATATTAATTGATGTGTTGTCTCCAAGAGGTCTTCATCTCAGAACCAAGACCCAGCTCCACCCAGCTGCTATCAAACTCCACTGCTGGATGCCTCAGGCCAAAAAACCAGCAAGACAGGAACACAGCCCCAACCATCAAAGAAAATGAGACAACAAAAAAATATGTTACAGACAAAGGAGCAAGGTAAAAACCTACAAAACCAAATAAATGAAGAGGAAATAGGCAACCAACCTGAAAAACGATTCAGAGTAATGATAGTAAACATGATCCAGAATATCAGATATAGACTGGAGGCATGAATCGAGAAAATACAAGAAATATTTAACAAGGATCTAGAAAAACTAAAGAACAAAAAACAGTGATGAACAACACAATAACTGAAATGAAAAATACACTAGAAGGAATCAATAACAGGATAACTGAGACAGAAGAACGAATAAATGACCTGGAAGATAGAATGGTGGAAATAACTGCTGAGGAGCAGAGTAAAGAAAAAAGAATGAAAAGAAATGAGGACAGTCTCAGAGACCTCTGGGACAACATTAAACGCACCAACATTCAAATTATAGGCGTCCCAGAAGAAGAAGAGAAACAGAAAGGGTCTGAGAAAATATTTGAAAAGATTATAGTCAAAAACTTCCCTAACATGGGAAAGGAAATAGCCACCCAAGTCCAGGAAGCACAGAGAGTCCCACAAAGGAAAAACCCAAATAGAAACACACTGAGACACATATTAATCAAACTAACAAAAATTAAATTCAAACAAAAATATTAAAAGCAGCAGAAGAAAAGCAAAACATAACATACAAGGGAATCCCCATTAGGTGAACAGCTGATCTTTCAGCAGAAACTCTGCAGGCCAGAAGGGAGTGGCAGGACATAATTAAAGTGATGAAAGGGAAAAACTTACAACCAATATTATCTACCCAGCAAGGATCTCATTCAGATTCGACAGAGAAATTAAAACCTTTACAGACAAGCAAAAGCTAAGAGAATTCAGCACCACCAAACCAGCTCTACAACAAATACTAAAGGAACTTCTCTAGGCAGGAAACACAAGAGAAGGAAAAGACCTACAATAACAAACCCAAAACAATTAAGAAAATGGTAATAGGAACATACATATCGATAATTACCTTAAATGTAAATGGATTAAATGCTCCAACCAAAAGACACAGACTGGCTGAATGGATACAAAAACAAGACCCATATATATGCTGTCTACAAGAAACCCACTTCAGACCTAGGGACACATACAGACTGAAAGTGAGGGCATGGAAAAAGATATTCCATGCAAATGGAAATCAAAACAAAGCTGCAGTAGCAATACTTATATCAGACAAAATGACTTTAAAATAAAGACTATTACAAGAGACAAAGAAGGACACTACATAATGATCAAGGGATCAAACCAAAAAGAAGATATAACAACTGTAAATATTTATGCACCCAACACAGGAGCACCACAATACATAAGGCAAATGCTAACAACCATAAAAGGGGAAATTGACAGTAACAATCATAGTAGGGGACACTAACACCCCACTTTCACCAATGGACAGATCATCCAAAATGAAAATAAGGAAACACAAGCTTTAAATGACACATTAAAAAAGATGGACTTAACTGATATTTATATGACATTCCATCCAAAAACAACAGAATGCACTTTCTTCTCAAGTGCTCATGGAACATTTTCCAGGATAGATCATATCTTGGGTCACAAATCAAGCCTCGGTAAATTTACGAAAATTGAAAGCATATCAAGTATCTTTTCCAACCACAATGCTATGAGACTAGATATCAATTACAGGAAAAAATATGTAAAAAATACAAACACATGGAGGCTAAACATTACACTACTAAATAATCAGGAGATCACTGAGGAAATCAAAAAATACCTACAAACAAATGACAATGAAAACACGATGAGCCAAATCCAATGGGATGCAGCAAAAGTGGTTCTAAAAGGGAAGTTTATAGCAAAATGGAGCTGGAGGAATCAGGCTTCCTGACTTCAGACTATACTACAAAGCTACAGTAATCAAGACAGTACGCTTCTGGGACAAAAACAGAAATATAGATCAATGGAACAGCATAGAAAGCCCAGAGAGAAACCCATCCACCTATGGTCACCTAATCCATGACAAAGGAGGCAAGACTATACAATGGAGAAAAGACAGCCTCTTCAATAAGTGCTGCTGGGAAAACTGGACAGCTACTTGTAAAAGAATGAAATTAGAACACTCCATAACACCATAAACAAAAATAAACTCAAAATGGACTAAAGACCTAAACGTAAGGCCAGACACTAAAAAAATCTTACAGGAAAACAGACGCAGAACACTCTATGACATAAAAAACAGCAAGATCCTTTTTGACCCACCTCCTAGAGAAATAGAAATAAAAACAAAAATAAACAAATGAGACCTCATGAAACTTAAAAGCTTTTGCATAGCAAAGGAAACCATAAGTAAGACGAAAAGACAACCCTCAGAATGGGAGAAAATATTTGCAAATGAAGCAACTGACAAAGGATTAATCTCCAAAATTTACAAGCAGCTCATGCAGCTCAATATCAAAAAAGCAAACAACCCAATCCAAAAACGGGCAGAAGACCTATATAGGCATTTTTCCAAAGAAGATATACAGATTGCCAAAAACACATGAAAGGATGCTCAACATCACTAATCATTAGAGATATGTAAATCAAAACCACAATGAGGTATCACCTGATACCAGTCAGAATGACAATTATCAAAAAATCTACAAACAATAAATGCTGGAGAGTGTGTGGAGAAAAGGGAACCCTCTTGCACTGTTGGTGGGAATGTAAATTGATACAGCCACTATGGAGAACAGTATGGAGGTTCCTTAAAAAACTAAAAATAGAACTACCATACGGCCCAGCAATCCCACTACTAGGCATATACCCTGAGAAAACCATAATTCAAAGTGTCATGTACCACAATGTTCATTGCAGCTCTATTTACAATAGCCAGGACATGGAAGCAACCTAAGTGTCCAACGACAGATGAATGGATAAAGAAAATGTGGCACATATATACAATGGAATATTCCTCAGCCATAAACAGAAATGAAAATGAATTATTTGTAGTGAGGTGGATGGACCTAGAGTCTGTCATACAGAGTGAAGTAAGTCAGAAAGAGAAAAACAAATACCGTATGCTAACACATATATATGGAATCTTAAAAAAATAAAAAATGCTCTAAAGAACCTAGGGGCAGGCCAGGAATAAAGACGTAGAGAATGGACTTGAGAACATGGTGAGAGGGAAGGGTAAGCTGGGACGAAGTGAGAGAGTGGCATGGAGTTATATATACTACCAAATGTAAAATAGATAGCTCATGGGAAGCAGCCGCATAGCACAGGGAGGTCAGGTAGGTTCTTTGTGACCACCTAGAGGTGTGGGATAGGGAGGGTGGGAGGGAGACGCAAGAGGGAGGAGATGTGGAGATATATGCTTATGTATAGCTGATTCACTTTGTTATAAAGCAGAAACTAACACACCAGTGTAAATCAATTATACTCCAATAAAGATGTTTTAAAAAAAAAAAGGATGGAATAAAAAAACAAAAAGTGTCATGTAGCACAATGTTCATTGCAGCTCTGTTTACAATAGCCAGGATATGGAAGCAACCTAAGTGTCCATCAACAGATGAATGGATAAAGAAGATGTGGCACATATATACAATGGAATATTGCTCAGCCATAAAAAGAAACAAAACTGAGTTATTTGTAATGAGGTGGATGGACCTAGAGTCTGTCATACAGAGTGAAGTAAGTCAGAAAGAGAAAAACAAACACCATATGCTAACACATATATATGGAATCTAAAAAAAAAAAAAAGTGGTTCTGAAGAACCTGGGGGTGGGACAGGAATAAAGACACAGACCTAGAGAATGGACTTGAGGACACAGAGGGAATGGGAAGGGTAATTGGGAATGAAGTGAGAGAGTGGCATGGACATATATACATTACCAAATGTAAAATACCTAACTAGTGGGAAGCAGCCGCATAGCACAGGGAGATCAGCTAGGTGCTTTGTGACCACCTAGAGGGGTAAGATAGGGAGGGTCAGAGGGAAACGCAAGACAGAGGAGATATGGGGATATATGTGTATGTATAGCTGATTCACTTTGTTATAGAGCAGAAACTAATATAACATTGTAAAGCAATTATACTCCAATAAAGGTGTTAAATATATATATATATATATATATATATATATATATATATCTTCCAAAAACAAAAGTCCAGGACCAGATGACTTCACAGGCAAATTCTATCAAACATTTAGAGAAGAGCTAACACCCATCCTTCTCAAACTCTTCCAAAAAGTTGCAGACAAAGGATTCCAAGTTCATTCTACTAGGCCACCATTGCCCTGATACCAAAACCAGACAAAGAGGGTTTCCCTGGTGGCGCAGTGGTTAAGAATCTGCCTGCCAGTGCGGGGGACGTGGGTTCGATCCCTGGTCCGGGAGGATCCCACATGCCGCAGAGCAGCTGAGGCCGTGTGCCACAAATATTGATCCCGCATGCCACAACTACTGAAGCCTGTGCGTCTAGAGCCCACGCTCCCCAGCAGGAGAGGCCACGACAGGGAGGGGCCTGTGTACTGCAGCGAAGAGTGTTCCCCGCTCACCGCAACTAAAGAAAGCCTGCACACAGAAACAAAGACCAAACACAGCCAAAAACAAAAACAAATAAATCAATAAATTTATATTAAAAAAACAACAACAGACAAAGATATCATAAAAAAAGAAAATTACAGACTGATATCACTGATGAACATAAAAGCAAAAATCCTCAGCAAAATACTAGCAAACAGAATCCAAAAACACATTAAAAGGATCATACACCATGATCAAGTAGGATTTATCCCACGGCTGCAAGGATTTTTCATTATAGGCAAATTAATCAATGTGATACACCATATTAACAAACGGAAGGAGAAAAACCATATGATCATCTCAATACATGCAGAAAAAGCTTTTGACAAAATTCAACACCAATTTGTGACAAAAACTCTCCAGAAAGTGGGCACAGAGGGAACCTACCTCAACTTAAAAAAGGCCATATATGACAAACCCACAGCAAACATCATTCTCAATGGTGAAAAACTAAAAGCATTTCCTCAAAGATCAGGAACAAGACAAGGATGTTCACTCTTGCCACTATTATTCAACATAGTTTTGGAAGTCCTAGCCATGGCAAACAGAGAAGAAAAAGAAATAAAAGGAATCCAAACTGGAAAAGAAGAAGTAAAACTGTCACTGTTTGCAGATGACATGATACTAAATATAGATAATCCTAAATATGCTACCAGAAAACTACTAGAGCTAATCAATGAATTTGGTAAAGTTGTAGGATACAAAACTAATGAACAGAAATGTCTTGCATTCCTATACACTAACAACGAAAGATCAGAACGAGAGATTAAGGAAACAATCCCATTTACCATTGCAACAAAAAAAATAAAATACCTAGGAATAAACCTACCTAAGGAGGCAAAAGACCTGTATGCAGAAAACTGTAAGACCCTGATGAAAGAAATCAAAGACGACACAAACAGATGGAGAGATATACCATGTTCTTGGATTGGAAGAATCAACATTGTGAAAATGCCTATACTACCCAAAGCAGACTACAGATTCAATTCAATCCCTATCAAATTACCAATGGCATTTTTCACAGAACTAGAACAAAAAATTTTACAATTCATATGGAAACAGAAAAGACCCCAAATAGCCAAAGCAATCTTGAGAAAGAAAAACGGAGATGGAGGAATCAGGCTCCCTGACTTCAGACTATACTACAAAGCTACAATAATCAGGACAGTATGGTACTGGCACAAAAACAGAAATATATATCAATGGAACAGGAGAGAAAGCCCAGAGATAAACCCACGTGCATATGGTCACCTTATCTTTAATAAAGGAGGCAAGTATATACAATGGAGAAAAGACAGCCTCTTCAATAAGTGGTGCTGGGAAAACTGGACAGCTACATGTAAAAGAATGAAGTTAGAACACTCCCAAACACCATACACAAAAATAAACTCAAAATGGATTAAAGACCTAAATGTAAGACCAGACACTATAAAACTCTTGGAGGAAAACATAGGCAGAACACTCTTTGATATAAATCACAGCAAGATCTTTTTTTGACCCACCTCCTAAAGTAATGAAAATAAAAATAAATAAATAAACAAACGGAATCTAATTAAACTTAAAAGCTTTTGCACAGCAAAGAAAACCATAAGCGAGGCAAAAAGACAACCCTCAGAATGGGAGAAAATATTTGCAAACAAAGCAACTGACAAGGGATTAATCTCCAAAATATACAAACAGCTCAGGCAGCTCAATATCAAAAATACAAACAACCCAATCCAAAATGGGCAGAAGACCTAAATAGACTTTTCTCCAAAGAAGACATACAGATGGCCAAAAGGCACATGAAGAGATGCTCAACATCATTAATTATTAGAGAAACGCAGATCAAAACTACAATGAGGTAACACCTCACACCAGTCAGAATGGCCATCATCAAAAAATCTACAAACAATAAATGCTGGAGAGAGTGTGGAGAAAAGGGAACCCTCTTGCACTGTTGGTGGGAATGTAAATTGATACAGCCACTATGGAGAACAGTATGGAGGTTCCTTAAAAAACTAAAAACCAAATGACCCAGCAATCCCACTACTAGGCATATTCCCAAAGAAAACCATAGTTCAAAAAGAGTCATGTACCATAATGTTCATTGCAGTGCTATTTACAATAGCCAGGACATGGAAGCAACCTAAATGTCCACTGATGGAAGAATGGATAAAGAAGATGTGGCACATATATACAATGGAATATTACTCAGCCATCAAAAGGAACAAAATTCGGTCATTTGTAGAATCGTGGATTGACCTAGAGTCTATCATACAGAGTGAAGTAAGTCAGAAATAGAAAAACAAATATTGTATATTAACGCATGTATGTGGAGTCTATAAAAATGGTACAGATTAACCTATTTTCAGGACAGGAATAGAGACACAGACGTAGGGAATGGACGTGTGGACAGGGGGTGGTGATGAATTGGGAGATTGGGATTGATGTATGTGCACTGCCATGTGTAAAACATATAGCTAGTGGGAACCTGCTGTATAGCACAGGGAGCCCAGCTCAGTGCTCTGTGATGACCTAGATGGGTGGGGTGGGTGGAGGGAGGGAGGGGATATATGTATGCATATAGCTGATTCACTGCATTGTACCAGTTGTGTAGAAACCAACACAACATTGTAAAGCAACTATACCCCAAGGGGGAAAAAAACAGCTCGGGGCAGGCAGTGTTCTTGTGTATGGTTAGAAGGTCAGGGTTGCAAGGTTTAGTGAATAAAAATACAGGACACCCCGTTAAATTTGAATTTCAGATAAATAGCTAATAATTTTTTATGTAAGTATGTCCCAAATATTGTATGGATGGGCTCAAAGGTTGAAAAACAGCTATGGGGAGTCAAAACTAAGAAATCAGTAAGTAGCATTACAAGCCAAATAAGTAAATAGTAAAATATTTGAAAATGGCTGCCCCCAAAGAGCAAAAAACTATGAGAAGGAAAGTGGCACTGTTTTTCACATCAAGTATTTCTTTTAACAATTTTAGTCTTTCTTTACACATAAAATTTGATTAAAGTGTAAACTGAATTGTTTAAATAGATTTGAAGCAAATATGATAAAATGGTATGATTAGAAAAAGCAGGATACATAGGTCTTTGTTAAATTACTCTGAATCATTTTTTTCTTGGGAACAAACAGATCTAAGGAAATTTCAACAAACATTGAAAGATTATTGCTTTGCAAGGTTTGCATCTTATCGAATATTTGGGATTATGGTGGTGAAAATTACGGAGGAGTCTGGAGTCATGTCTTTTTATTAATTCATTCAACAAATATTTACTGCACTTCTATTACGTTACAGAAAATCAAGTTGTATAGATCACAAACATAGAAGGAAAATAACAAATATAGAAAGACCAATTACCAAAATTTCATTCGTTTGGAGCCAGTTCACCACATGGTAAGTCAGGGCTTCTCCCCGTCCTCAGAGGTCCCACAGGCTTGTCCCTTCTTGAGCCCGTGCTCAAGGAACCTCTCACATGCTGGCATAAGGAACCTCTTGTGGGTAGGAACCCACGTTCACAGATCGCGGAGGGATCCCTCCTAGTCTAGAACGACATCGGAGAAAAAGCTCAGGAAGTATTTGTTCAAAGAGGGAATAAAGTGAATCAATGAGTAAATAAATGAGTGTGATTAAACTATACTTTACAAGCTCTAGCAGTAATATGTCTTCACTGAAAGTGAGAATAGAGTTGGAGCAAGTAAGAGGCAATTGAATTAATTTTTATTTATGTAATTACCCTTTAAATGATACGAGGTGATGCAGGGAAAAGGAAGGGGACACAGAAGACCCAGAAGATAGTCCAAAGAAGCACACAGCAGGACTCGAGGATGGAATAGGGGAAAGGAGGGCTGAAGAATCAAAGACGTACTTCAGAAACCACTTGGCCTGGGAGCCTGGAAACAGCAGGTCGCGCTAAGAGAAACAGAAACGTAGAAGAAGAGCCAGCGTTAGGGGAGTTAAGAGTTCCGTTTTGCGCCTGTTAATTTGTCTCCCGCACCTGTGGCCCAGAGACAGTCATGCCTGAGGCAACTCACATTTTTTTCAATGTAAATGTGACAAGCTGACAGGCAGTTCCTGCTTTTTGTCACCTCAAACATCGTCGGTTTCATTTCTTGAAAGTCTCTTCTGCGCAGCTCTGACTCTCTGCCCCCTCCGTCGGCGCCTGTATCAGGCACAGCCATCCCTTCCAGAGGCTCTGGGAGATCCGTCGAGCCTCGCCCCGCCCTTGGTAAATCGGGGCTCGGCGCTCCTATGCAGGAGTGCCACCTAGTGGTCAGAGAATGTCACTTCAGGCTAGACTCACGCAGGAATAAAGGATTGGTGGGGGGAGGAGAAGCGGGTAACGTTCCGCTTCCAGTTCCGATTTCCAGGTGCGCTGTGACAAAACCCGCACCTCTCGTTGTCTAAATATGACTTTATGAGAGCATTTACCAGTCACAGTGCTAAGAAGTGAAGTACAAAGTCTGCTTCTTAATGTGTCCTTATCAAATGAAGCAGATGCGGGCTAATGGAGGGAACAGTGAAATAAAATCGGTAGAGCTCTATTTTGTTTCGTTTTTTTCCTACAGTTTTTCATAGTTGATGAAGAAATGGTATCTGTAACCATAAATATAATGTGGCTATCTTCATATCTTTAAGACAAAGGCTTACAAACAACTAACTTGCAAATGTCTCACATTGAAATGGGTCCCTTAACTCCCTTAAAGTCAGTGGTTTGTTTGTTCTTCTGGACAACCCTGATTCACTCTGAAAAACCATGAAGCTGTTTCGATGCCCACTGCCCAGAGTCATCTCGTTTTCTCAGAATGTCCAGAACATTCTGTCAAACCTTTACAGCTATTTCGATGCACATCTTATCAACCTTGCTAGGCTGTAAGCTTCTTGAGGCAGAATCCATTTCTGATTTATGCATTAAAAGCTCCAAACAACTGATTACCAAAGAGGGTTTCTAACATCAAGGAGTCAAAGCCTTTGCAAAAAAAAGCCTCTCAGAATCCCTTGCAAACAGTGGACTTCCTGGCCGGAAAGTGTGTGATCTGCACATACATGCAAAAGTTTGCTCAGACCCTGAGGGACTTCAGTGGTCCCTGGAAGCCCAGTAGCATGCTGGTCCAGTTGAGAAATCCTGATAAAATGAACTTCTGGAATACAGCCTATTCATAAGTTGGAACATCCTGTATGGGCAAAACAGGTACATGCAGAGATACAGAGTAAAGCTTGTAAATACTGACTTCCCCTACATTGTCAGATAGGAAAAAAAAAAAAAAATCTGCTTCTGTTTATTGAGATTAATAAAAAGCACAGTTGAAATTCCTCGAACTTGGGGGAAGGAAGGAAATGTGGAAACAGTCATGCAAGGGTCCAGATATAACCAAGATCCTTCTTTTCCCAGGATCCCAACAGGGGCCTCCACCACCCCCAGCCCTAGTCTTTGGGGACCTTTGATATCCTAGTTTTTTTGACCTAAATGTAAAAAGAAGCTCTTTCCCTGTGTACTTAGCATTATTAGAATTTTTTGCATAGTTACCACTTTATCTCTCTCTCTCTCAAACACACATACTCTAAGTGGGGAAAATGTCCAAAACACAAAAATGGATTTCTTACCCTGAATCTGTCTGTGGGTTAGTTTGGATGGCAAACCTGGGATCTTTTATTTCCACCTTAACCTTCCCCCAAACCCCCTTCTCAGCCCAAGAGCCCTTTTCCCCGCTTTGGACCCTCCTTCCTTCCAAGAAAAGAACAAGACGAAAAAATTCAGTGATTCTTGACTGCACACACAGGAGATAGCTCTGGATTGACAGGCCCCTCCCTGGAGGTGAGGAAAGCTGACCTGGCTTTCCCAAAGTTCACATCGGCAAGTCAACAGCCACAGACCCCTTTGCTCCCCAGTCTGCATGATGCTTCTGCCCTTACTCATGGAAATAGAAGTGTCTTCTCTCCACAGGAAGTTTTGATCTTCCACAGTGCTTTTCAATAAGCCTTTCAGAATATAGATCTATTTTCACAGCACGGTCCAAACACAAACATTTTATCAGAATGTAGGCAAATAAAGTTTTGAGAGTTTGCAGCAAGACGAAATGAGCTACAAACCTTACTAAGCAGTTCTTACATGGAGAGGAGAGGGAAGATACAGAGGAAACGTCAAATTCGGAGCTCTGTGCCCTGGTGCTATCCTGAAGTAACAGAAGCACGTCACAGGACAGATGAACTGACCTTGGGCAAGTACACTGCAGAAGGACCTCAATTCCCACCTCTGATGGGAGTGGAGCCACATGAGTGTCAGCACTGATGCCGTCAGGGAGACAGTCATCTCAGAAACAGGTAAAGTAAAGCTCCAAGAGTTATTAAGGTGGCCAGGAGGAGAGTCAGTGGCCAGCTGATGAAGGCTGGACAAATCCGACATAAACAGATAAACCAGAGAGTAAACTGAGGCACTCCCAACATCACCTGGAATGGACATGATAGTCAAAATTATCTCTGGCCGGCGTGACACTGGCATCAGCGTCTTGGAACAATGTCTAACGCATCCTCACCGTCACAGGCCCATCTGAGGAAATGAGCCATCGGTCAAGGTTCAGTTTAGAAAGGAAAAATCAGCGAGAGGCCTTGAAGAAAACGATGTGTGGGAAATGCAAATTCTTCCACTTTAATCTAACTACAGGACAGCATATTGGGTCCTTAAGACAGGGACTCTCATCTCGGGACTACTGACACTTTGGATTGGAAAGTTCTCGGTTGTGGGAAGCCATCCAGGGCACTGTAGGATAGTTAGCAGTATCCCTGGCCTCTACCCACTAGATGCCATTTGCTCTCCCCCCACCCTCAGTTGTGACAACCAAGGATGTCTCCCAATATTGCCAAATATCCCCGTGGGCAGGACTGCCATGGCTGAGAACCACTGCTTTAAGAACAATTTTCATGACCACTGGATCAACTGAAACAACGTTCTGATTTTTCATGACATCTTCCCCTATTCTCCCTCTTGAACTTGACTGTTTGGCCATCTCCCTGTTCTCTTAACCCTGACTTCCATTTGCACTCTGCCTGATTCTTTGGCCCTGGCATTTCAAACCATCCTTTGCCTCTAATTTCACGTTTATCTAGGATTTAATGCATCATAGGCAAGCTCCAGACCAACATCTTCTCCTCTGAGCCTCAGACCCTTCTTTTCCTTCCCCCAAAGCTCCATGACCAAGATCCAACCATTCCTTCTCCAGTGCACAGCACTGTCTCCGAGACCTCAGCAGCCGTGCGTCCAGAACACCTTCCCAAGACTGGGAATCTGACATGAGCCGGTTGAAGGGATAAAGCTGTTCTCTCCTCATATCTGGGGATCCCAGAGGCTGACAAAATTGTTCTTCCCTTTCCCATAAGATCTGCTAGTGAGATGGGGCAATGAGCCAGGCCCTCCCCTCTCACCTGCACAAGATGCTAGAGCGGGACCCCTAGGGAAGAGGACCCAAGCTTTCCCCTCCTCTCCCAAACACCCAAAGGCCCAACACGCCTCATCCTCTCTGTTCAGCAAGGCTTCATCCAGCTCTAAACCTATAGTTTTCCTGTTTGTGGGTTGACTTTGCCAATCACACCCTCAGAAACCTTCTGGGCCACAGGGACAAGGTCCCTGCCTTCAAAAGCGTTCCAACTACATGGCACTCTACTCTTTTTTTTAAATTTCTGCTGGTGAAGCAATTTCTTTGATTCAAAGAGCCTTTCTTATGAGGCACTTCTAATGTTTCAAGTAAACATATTCAAAATGCAACCACATTGTGACTTACTAAACCAGATGCTCAAAGACAGACTTTCTTCATCTCAATTCTTCACCTCCACTCCGCTGAAAATGTTCTCCAAACTTTGTCATCGATTGTGTGAAAGTGAGAAAGGGAACTCCTCTCTGCTTCAGTTTCCACATCAATTGAAAAGACACTAAAAATGTTTGCTTCATTTTCAGATAGCTCTTTAGGAGTTAACAATGTAAAATATCGAAAATGCAATGAATTCCACCTAAATGCCCCCCCCCCAAATCTAAGAAATATATTTTCCTTCTCTGGCTGGATAACCAACAGGGCCTTCAGTTCAATAACGCATTATATTTTATTCCATACAGAAAATATGCAGGATTTGAAACTGGTAGTGGACCTTGAGTAGAACAACAATCTTCTTAAGCAAGTGGAGGTGACAACAATGAAAAACACTGGCATACGTGTGAGGAGTTCTCTACTGGTGAAGCTATTCGAGGAGAGAGTGGATGACAACTGCCAGGTATGGTACTGCCAGGATTCTGGTGTTGGGTAGCATGTGGAAGTAGGTGGGTAGCATGTGGAACTCTGAAATCCTTCATGAGTCTACAATTCTAATATAACTTCATCATATTGTATGACTGGCAATTCATTTACAATGGAAAGCTGTTCTCCTAAATGGGAAGTTCTTATTATTATGTTAAGACATCCTCTTTATCAGTGGAAGTAAGAGCTCTTCTTGAAATCGATTTTTTTGCCCTCCAATTAGAAGGCTAAGGAAAAGGCTAGTATTAATAGTCAAAGGGAATAAGTTTCTCTACTTTCAAATCCTTTCCAAGAACAAGTGTTAGATACTTTTTTGTTCCATGACCGTCGCTGTCCTTCTGGGGGCCAAGAGACTCACTCTCAGTGTCAGGGTTCTCCTGAGATCCCAGGGACATTAATAAAGAGATGTCTACAAGGGCAGCTCACATAGAGCTCAGTGAATCTCAGCGTGCTGGAGAACATCAATTCTGTTCTAAAATTTTTAATTTTAAAGATCCTTTTCTTATATGTCAATCCCAACCTCCCAATGGATCCCACCCCGCTTCCCTTCACCATGTCCACACATCCATTCTCTATGTCTGTGTCTCTATTCCTGTCCTGCAAATAGGTTCATCTGTACCATTTTTCTAGATCTCACATCTATGCGTTAATATATGATATTTGTTTTTCTCTTTCTGATTTACTTCACTACCACGTGTAAAACATATAGCTAGTGGGAACCTGCTGTATAGCACAGGGAGCTCAGCTCAGTGCCCTGTGGTGACCTAGATGTGTGGGGTGGAGGGGTGGTGGGAGGGAGGCCCAAGAGGGAGGGGATATATGTACACACACATATAGCTGATTCACTTCGTTGTACAGCAGAAACGAACACAACATTGTAAAGCAACTATACCCCAATTTAAAAAAAAAAAAAAAGATCCGTTTCTTTTCCCAATAAAATCTCTAACAGTTCAAAAGACTGGATTTTCAAAAGTATTATTCCTGCTATAAATCTCCTCTTTGCATCTCTGCAGTTTCTCTTCAGGGCAATGGGAATACCCACAACAGAATAAGGAAAAGGTCACGTACAAAAGTTACAAAGATTAACTTTGCAAGTTATCTTGCTACATGAACTACATTATATAAGATAGTTCTCCTAATGGCAAAGGATTGTCATTCATGGAACAGTTTGGCACTCTGGGGGTGGTACAGACATGTCTTTAAATAACTTTGTGAAAAGATT
The DNA here is from genome assembly GCF_003676395.1 of Aethalodelphis obliquidens. Taxonomy (NCBI): domain Eukaryota; kingdom Metazoa; phylum Chordata; class Mammalia; order Artiodactyla; family Delphinidae; genus Aethalodelphis; species Aethalodelphis obliquidens. Next base: position 53,573,737 of record NW_020837947.1, on the reverse strand, counting down.
TAGCAAAGATAGAGTGAACTGGTGTGCCATCCACCGTTAGTAAGAGTGGCTTCACTTAATAATGTAGGTCATGTCGGAAACCACCATAAAGGCTGCCTGTGGCTGTCTTCCAAGTGTTAGAAATTACTGGTGCATTTTTAAAAGCTTGAAGTACACTTTGAAAATAAAAATGCTACTTTCATAATTAATAAGATGTTTATTCAGTTATATGCAGTCTTTCATCAGACCTTTAAGCACTAGATTTTTTTCCCCATCTTCTTATCAGACTAGAGAGAATAGCGGTAAACTGATAAAATGCTTGTGGAATTTAGCATTCTTTCATCTGTCCTTCCCTGGCCTCCAGTTTACTCAGATTTTTTCGTCTCTCAATAGTTTAATTACATGTGAAAAGACTCCCAATAACACACTTGTGTTATAGCGTATTAGAATTAAATGAGGGGAAAAACTTTTCATTATGTGGTTTTACTGTTATTCATTTGTACATTCATTTGACAATACTGACTCAAGCTGCTGTGTGTTCTTTTTTTTTTTTTAAAGTGAGTGAGTTTGGTTGTTGTTTTTTAATAATATTTATTTATTTTTGGCTGTGTTGGGTCTTCGTTTCTGTGCGAGGGCTTTCTCTCTAGTTGCGGCGAGCGGGGGCCACTCTTCATCGCGGTGCGCGGGCCTCTCACTGTCGCGGCCTCTCTTGTTGCGGAGCGCAGGCTCAGTAGTTGTGGCTCACGGGCCTAGTTGCTCCGCGGCATGTGGGATCCTCCCAGACCAGGGCTCGAACCCGTGCCCCCGCATTAGCAGGCAGATTCTCAACCACTACGCCACCAGGGAAGCCCCTGTGTGTTCTCTTAAGTTCCAAATATTTTACATCCCAGGTTGCATCCAGGAAGCTACATAATTAAAAGAAAAGGATAGCTTGCTTTCTAATACTGTGTGGAGATAGCAGAATTTCACCAGGTTATATTTTCATCCATTATGAAGCTGTCTTACATAAAATGTATGCTTTTCTTTGTGAATGAACCAATTCTTGCCATTCCAGTACACAGTCTGACATATATGTTCACAAAAATTGAAATTAAATGAAAATTGTTGGTCAGATAAATCATTATGTATGAAGTTAACCACTATAAATGAAAACAAAATGCAACCTAGCCAATGGTTTAAGAAATTATTCTCACTTTATTAAAGCACTCACATACCAGTTAAATTCATGGAAGAGTTTAGCTAAAAATATAATACATTTCAAACATGTGTCATAAACTGAAACCTTATTTTGAATAAGATTATAAGAGGAACTAAGTCTTAAAGAAAACATCAGAGAGTTCCTTTGATACTAGAAATAGTCCATCCTTGTTCTGAAATAGTTTTGCCCTTATGACTCCACTCCCAAGGTAGGCTTTTGTGACATAAGTAAATTTAGCTTTATTTCTGGAACAAGTAGTCTTTCTTCATAAGTGTCACACTGAGCTGGGCTGATTTAGCTTTCTATCTTCTTTATACCAGCCTTAGCAACTTTCAAGATATATGGCCATTCAAAGCAAGTTGTATTGCAAGCTTTTCTCATTTGTTTTCACTTATCAAAAAGTTAGAACTAAGTGAAGCCAGAGTCCTTCAGGCGAGACTAAGTCAAGGTTGGAACTGGCTGGTTAACGGGGGTGTTTTTTTTACAAAGAACATGTGCAAATTCCCAATCAAGGAATTAGGCCGGAACTCATAGACTGGGAAATGTTCACTAACACTGAAAATGAATGAACCCCAAAGCTCTCTGAGCAAGAAATTAAGGGGATAAGAAGCCCATAGACCCAAAGTCTCCAAATCACTGCATTCTTCGAAGATTTTAAATATACTCTTTTTGCACGAAGATTTCAATTTATGCTGGCAATATCTACCCATGAAGAAAAGAGGTTAATATTAAGGTCACTACAAGGCAAATGCTTTTATTTAATGAGTATTTTAAGTTTTTCCTTTCTGACATGACTGTGATATATGACTGTGTCTAGGTTTTATGTCTGCCTTTGTAAATCTGTGTGATGCTAAGTTCTTTTTCACAAAGGCTCGGGCTGATGTCACTCATGACATTCTGTGGTGAAGATTTATTCCCTGACCTTATACTTTGGAAAGGACAGCCTGAAATGCTCAAGAAATTGTGGGTCTTAGTAGATTATACTATGAGTTATTTCTCTTTCCCGTAGATTATACTATGAGTTATTTCTCTTTCCCAGAGGAAGTATTACCAACTGAAAGCAGAGGCCAAAACAGGGTCCGTCTGATTGCCAATATCCTTGCAGAAGAGCCATTTGAGCAGGATACTGGTTTAGAATTCAATTTGAGGCTAAGATGATGGTCCTGATACAGAGATAGTGCTTTGGCAACTTTTCTTTCATTTTTTGAACTTGTAACACATAGACAACACTGAATCTAAAAAGGCATCAGGGACTTCCCTGGTGGTCCAGCTGTTAAGACTCCACACTCCCAATGCATGGGGCCAAGGTTCAATTCCTGGTCAGAGAACTAGATCCCACGTGCCGCAACTAAAAGATCCCGCACGCGGTAACTAAGACCCGGCACAGCCAAATAAATAAATAATTTAAAAATAAATAAATAGAAAATAAATAAAAAGGCATCAGCATATAACATTAACAACACAGTATACCTCGTTTGAGTTTTTTAAATATTACAAGCAAATTTTCCAAATTTCATTCCCACTGAATTTTTAGGACCTATTTTATGTTTCGATGTTTTCACATTCTGATTACATATTTATTTACATACAGCATGAGTCGGATTAAAGAACAGAACCCACCTTAGCACTGTCTAATTGACTAAGGCTAACAGGAATTGTATTTATATTTAATTATTTACTATCTACTGCTTTGTAATGATTTTTAACATCAACATAAAAATGGTGCCAATTAATTTTTCTGGTGTTCTGTCCCCTTTAACATTTATCCAACAGCTAATAATTAAGCACTACTATCAGCCACGTACTGGCAAATACTCCACGTAATAGAGTTACTACCGAGCTTTGCAAAGCGGGGATCTTCAAACTCTCTGGCAAGCACAATCGACGCCTGGGGTTACAGCAGATAATTCAGACTATAAATTCAACCCTATGACTTTGTGTTGTTCTACTCTGCTTCCTTCACTTCTCACAAGCTTCTGCGTGTTCATGCTCCGAAGAGGATGGTCGCAAGGGAAAAATCACTAACACTCCTTTGTAACGTGGGTCCCTCAACACCCCTCACACTGCTCTGGATGTCCTCATCCACCTCAACCAAAATGCAGCTTTAATACCCAAATGCAGCTGAAAACACCCAAATCTATCTCTGTCCCGGCTCACCTCCTGAGCTTCAGACCTACACATCCAGTTCCCTCCTGCTGCCCTACAGAAAGCTCACCCCACACGGACCACAGCTGAACTGACCATCGACTCATACACCTAATTCCACTTCCCAAAAGCATCCCACTGAATGGTGACACCAGCAGCACAGGGTGGCCAGAAAGTTGTTATATCCTCCACACCATTCTCTCTCTTTCTCACGCTCTCTCTCTCTCTCTCTCTCTCTCTCACTCACACACACACACACACACACACACACACACACACACACACACAGTCAGTTACCAGGTCATCACTTCTGATGAGGGAGGCTTTAACTGTAGAGGAGCTGTTATTCGGGATTCATCAGTTAAGTAGTGGGAGTCTGGAGTCAAAGCTATTGGGGTAAATGTGTTTCTTTAATTCTGCGATGCAGTCAAACGTAAGATCCATGTCCAATGTCCATTTCAGAAGCATTCAACTGCAGGGAAGTACATGTGCTATTTAGAATCGAGGACATACTGTATTTCTTCTCTTTTGTTCTCCAGGAGGATGCCCTGTTGTACGGTTATATCTCTTGGCCTTCTGTGTGTATTAAACAAGAGGTGAGTGGAGCCCCCTTTAGTTTTAGAATATTTTGCTTTCCCATTTTCACTAGTTGAATGTAGGACTTACATGATTGGTCTAATGATGGCAGACATGCGTGAGGACCCAAAAAATACCACTATAGTCAAGATGTGAGGGAAGCCTGGCTATATTTGGGAAAATCTGTAACATGACACGCCGAGAGCTCACAAGAAGATGAGACACCCAAGAATGAATTTAATAGAACACAGATCTCCCCTACTTGCTTTATATGAAGATTTGACTACTTATTACAGATATAGGATACTCTAATGAAGAGAATATGAAACAAACTGAGTAAGAGAAGCTGCACACAGAGCAATAAAACTTGGATGATATTTTTAATATTAAAATAGGAGATGTGGTTAAGGCTTGATCAAAATATAATCCATCTGAGCTAGCCTAGAGGTAAAACCTTTCTCCCATGACACAGCTGATATCATAGTTAAATAAAAATATGAACAGGTACGGTTCTGTCTTGCCCCCCAAGAGTTCAGAGGACCACAAAGGAAGACCCTAATGACATTAGCAGATTTCATTTCTAAATAAATCTGTATCAAGCCTTCTCTGCTTGGCCACGCCTTCTCTACTAGCTCCTGCTCGAGCCTAAATTCTGGTCATTCGTCTGTCACCTGTATTTCTTCCATAGTCTTGTAACTTGCCTCCCTGCTTCTGGTCACTCTTCTTTTAAATCAGTTTTCCATGTTTTGTATTCATCATCACAGATTATGACTACACTATGCACTTGCTTGCTTCTCTGCTATCTCTGCTCCCGTTGTTTGTTCTTAAATTCCAGGAGGGCCCCATCTGTAACTTGGCAGTGTTACAGAGCTTGAGATAATGTGTTCTGAACGAGTAAACAAATGACAGTATCAGCACAGCCTTTCTGAGATTCAAACCTGGTCCTTGGACAAGGCTCTGGGGAAGGCTCTGTGGCTCCGTTTCAACATCTATAAAACAGGATCACAATATTATTTACCTTAAAGAAAGGTCTAAAGAATGCCAATTTAATCATCATCCATACTGTTGGGTGTGTTAGAAGGAATACCTGAAGTAGGTCACTTTTACCTTTTATCTTTCTGCTTATAGGACTTACTCTGTGGAGAGAACCACTGTAATCAATTTTCTTTCTCAGTTTTTTTTCTGCAAGTTTACATGCTGTTGTCTTTATAATAACAGAAGTACCTAATATTGGCAAAAGCTGAGTATCCTAATAAAAAATAAAAAGTATAGTTTTTAATTTTCTATGCACTATGCTAAATATTCATCTATATCGTTCTCAAGAGAAAAGTATGAAGTAGGTACTACTATTATTGACCCATTTTACAGATGAGGAAAGGGATTTAAAAGGAGATATGATTTGCCCAAGATCAACCGTTTAGTGTGTAGAGCCATGACTCTGAGCTCAGGTCTGTCTAGGCCAGTAGCCACTGCATTTTACAGCCTGTGCTCTATACCAGCATCTAAAGAAGGTTAAATAGTTTTGAAGTAAACAGTTTATTTCCTCTTCACAATACTTAATCTTGAAAAATACATAAACTAATTCTATGTATTTTTGGTAGTTTGAAAACTAGTTACTCTTTATCTTCATCTAGTAACAAAAATGACATTATCTAATGTATAATTTCTTTAAATTCAATAGATCTAATGTTTAAACATTTATAAAGTGTTTTAAACATTTTACTAAGCCAATATATCAGAAACACTAGGAAATGCAACCTTTGTGGAAGTAAATAATGTATGCTAATCATCCTTTTCTGTATTTCTCACAGATGGTATCACATTATATGTCAAATTAACCTCATGATTGTGTTTTTATTTTTAATTATGTACATAAACTATATCTTAAGGAAAAAAACAATACTAGTTACCTTAAAAGTTATTAGGAGGATTCACAAAACACAAACTAATACATGCTGGGCTTCCCTGGTGGCGTAGTGGTTGAGAGTCCGCCTGCTGATGCAGGGGACACAGGTACGTGCCCCGGTCCGGGAAGATCCCACATGCCACAGAGCAGCTAGGCCCGTGAGCCATGGTCGCTGAGCCTGCGCTCCGCAACAGGAGAGGCCACAACAGTGAGAGGCCCGCGTACCGCAAAAAAAAAAACAAAAACAAAACACTAATACATGTAAACCAGTTAAAACAGTGTCTGCCACACTGGAAGAACACAATAAGCTATAGCTATTATAGTTTTTTATAATCATTGCTATAATGTTGCTTTTATCATTATGATTATTATTTAACTCCCCTTAAAATAAGTCCCTCTTACTTAAAGTTCAAAATTCGTGGCAAGTATATCAAATCCAACACGATTGATGCTATGAACTGAACTACGTCCCCCCAAAATTCAAACGCTGAAGCCCTCACCCACAATGTGATTATGTTTGGAAATAGGCCTTCAAGGAAGTAATTAAGGGTAAATGAGGTCATAAGAGTGAGGTCCTACTCTGATAAGATTGGGGACTTATAAGAGGAGAAAGAGGTCTCTCCCTCTCTCCCTCTCCCGCCACATGTTCATGAGGAAAGGCCACAGGAGGACATAGCCAAGAGCCTGAGCTGACTAACAGAATCAGGGTCATGAACGATTCAGTACACCCACCCTCCTGCTTTACAGAACCACCTAGAATTCTTTCTCTTACTTCCATGTCTGGATGAGAATACCCTTTCCCTTCTTCACTGGCTATTTAATTCAAACTCATGGAAACAACCTAAGTGTCCATCATCAGATGAATGGATAAAGAAGATGTGGCACATATATACAATGGAATATTACTCAGCCATGAAAAGAAACGAAATTGAGCTATTTGTAATGAGGTGGATAGACCTAGAGTCTGTCATACAGAGTGAAGTAAGTCAGAAAGAGAAAGACAAATACCGTATGCTAACACATATATATGGAATTTAAGGGAAAAAAATGTCACGAAGAACCTAGGGGTAAGACAGGAATAAAGACACAGATCTAATAGAGCATGGACTTGAGGATATGGGGAAGGGGAAGGGTGAGCTGTGACACAGCGAGAGAGAGGCATGGACATATATACACTACCAAACATAAGGTAGATAGCTAGTTAGAAGCAGCTGCAGAGCACAAGGAGATCAGCTCGGTGCTTTGTGACCACCTAGAGGGGTGTGATAGGGAGGGTGGGAGGGAGGGAGATGCAAGAGGGAAGAGATATGGGAACATATGTATATGTACAACGGATTCACTTTGTTATAAAGCAGAAACTAACACACCATTGTAAAGCAATTATACTCCAATAAAGATGTAAAAAAAAAAAGAGAAATGCAAAAAAAAAAAATACCTTCAGGTGTTTCCTATTCCAGCAAGACTACCTGAGCTCCTCTAGTCTAGGTTAGGGATCCATCCTCAGTGTGGCAAGTGTGCCCTTTGTTTCAGTTTATCAGGATACTGATGATGAGTAGCACCGCTAGGCATACTGTAGATGATCCCCTCAAATATATACTTAATAAATATGTCATTTAGATATCAACTGGGATATTCCTGATGTTCTGCTGAGAGATTGACATCACAGCAATGCAAAAACAATTAAATAGAATATTAGATATACCTATTATTGAAGTCATCTGGCAATCTTTTCAAGTTGCTTGGCTATTGGTTCCTTTTCATCTGTCTCATTTTTTACTTGCCCATCCCTACCATCAATAGCTGCACCATCCCCACCACCAAATTTCTTTTAGTGCTAAGTCCAAGCATCTTAGCTATCTCTTTTTCTTCTTGACTTCTAATTCATGCCTTTAAGATCTCATGTTCCACTCAAATGGAATTTTCCCAGAGACAGATCCCTCACTATTATGATCCTTCACTTATACGTTCTGCCTAGAAGATAATTTTGTGGAACTCACTGGAAATGAAAGGCAGAGGTCAGGGGGATTGAATCCTACTTGGTGTCAAGAAAACAGAACAGGAACTTTCAGGACATTGGCAAATGTAGTAGGCAAATATTGGCAAAAAAGAGATAATGTGAAACAAACTGGAGAAGAAAGCATGCAGAGCAAAAGGGGTGCAAGAGAATCCAAGTCTATTGTTAGAGCAGCTGCAAAGGTACAACCACGCCAAACCATTTACTTGTTTCTCAACCAACTCCTCCACTTGATCCAAAATGTGAAAAACATTGGAAAATTTTTTGTTATAAACACAACTATAACATTTTATGTTATAGATACAACTGATGTATGTCTTTAAGTCAGATGAGATAGAGAAATTAACAAGCAATTGGGGGGGGACAGGAAGATATATTTAAAGTGTTCTCATTACAAACTATATTTATCTACACAATTAGATTAAGAACAACCTTGATGTCCATCCTTTCCTCCCAGTTTTGTCTTTTGTGAGATCTTTTTTTTTTTTTTTAATTTATTTATTTATTTAGGGCTGTGTTGGGTCTTCGTTTCTGTGCGAGGGCTTTCTCTAGTTGTGGCAAGCGGGGGCCACTCTTCATCACGGTGCGCAGGCCTCTCACTATTGGGGTCTCTCTTGTTGCGGAGCACAGGCTCCAGACGCGCAGGCTCAGTAGTTATGGCTCACGGGCCCAGTTGCTCCGTGGCATGTGGGATCTTCCCGGACCAGGGCTCGAACCTGTGTCCCCTGCATTAGCAGGCAGATTCTCAACCACTGCGCCACCAGGGAAGCCCTTGTGAGATCCTTTTAAACATTCTTGTGTTTCTTTATTCTCTTTATGATCTCATTCATGATATAAGAATAATAAGGACTTAGTATAGTTACAAGAATAATGGAATGTTTTTCACCATTTTAATATCATACACAATGGTAACTCAATGCAGTGTCAATTATTCTAATTGGAACCAAGTTTTCAAATACAGATACATATAACATTGTGCAACCCACTTTAGTTTTCCCATCCTCTGTTTTCATAATAAAAGGAGTAAAAATATTTTCCTTTTTTCAATTTTAAAATATTTTTTCCCTGGATAATCTTTTTAAACATGTGAGTCAATATACTCTTACAGAAGGGATAACAGCTATGACTCAGGGCCATGGAATAAGCTTCCCGTAATAAATTACTATGATTAGAGCTACCAGACAAAGTGCTTCAGCCCCTGTAGCAAATTCTTCCCATCTCCTTTCATTAATCAGACTGCTTACCTGGCTTTATCATTACAGCCAGGCCTTTCAACTTGGTGCCTGAACCAATTAATACATAATTTAAATCAGAAGCATATTTAAAATTCTATCAGAGTACCATGTAGTGACTGGGAGTATATTATCCTGTATTAATTCCATAAGTTTGTTTGTAAAAGTAATTGATTATTACTGGCAATAAGTTTTCTGAAGCAAAAGCTACTTTTTTTTTCTTATTCAACATTCCTTTCTGCATACAACAGAGAGTATTATCTGCAAAGTTTAATGACAGGTATCTGTGGGATGAAAAGTATCTTACTAAATTCACATACACACTGCTTAAATGATTCTTCCTGAGTTTTTCAGTCTATCACATCAACCCCTCAATATTGGTGATAACACAGAATAAAACTTGCAACAATCCAAAACTTACAAAATAGTAAGTTAAACTACGTGGAACTATTACTGATCCCTATTCCCTGATTCCATGAAGAGGTAAAGTATCCTCCACTCATCATTTTTCCCCATGACCTGCAGGGAGATGTGTCCAAAAGATCATCCATAGAGACTCCAAAGACAAGTTATTTGCCAGGAATGAAAATGAAAACAAAAAGGCTTTGTTGAAAATGCGTCAGGCACTGCCAACTGCTGATAAAAGAATCCTTGATCATCCTTATTCTGGTTCTTGTTGTAACCAAATGGCCACTAATAGCTATTTAGAACCCTAGAGTCATATTAACGTGGTTGCCCCTAACCGGGTATTAGTCTTCAGTACAGCATAGGCAAACATCACAATACAAAGGTAGAGCTGGCATGGAGAAGAGAGAATAGCAAGCAATAGCATGAACCTCTGATTTTAAAATCCAAGGAATGCATTCATCCTGGACACAGTCTGTGCTTATGCCTTATTGAGTGCCTATGGGTGACTGTATGTGTGTGAAAAAGCAATGATTTGCTAACATGCATCACAAACATTTCATACTCTACTTCACAACTGGCTGCTTTCATAGATCTGGCCCCAAAAGTCCCTTGCAAAGTAGTTGAAAAATATACAAATATGCATACATTTACATACATATGCATGTATATGCATACATACATAAATTTATCTTTATACCCTATCAAGTGTTCAGGAATTTCCCATTTGGGGACAAATTCAATAATAGCCCTTGGCTATATTTATTTATCTTGAGACTTTAGTTATAAATACCCCTGCTTAAAATTTCTTAGACTTTAAAAAAAAATAACCAATGTAATGAATTTCTCTTATATGTGAAACAGATACAAAATGCCTGAACATCTGCAAACATTTCTTTTTTTTTCTTTTTTTTTTTTTTTTGGTTGTGTTGGGTCTTCGTTTCTGTGCGAGGGCTTCCTCTAGTTGTGGCGAGCTGGGGCCACTCTTCATTGTGGTGCGCAGGCCTCTCACTGTCGCGGCCTCTCTTGTTGCGGAGCACAGGCTCCAGATGCACAGGCTCAGTAGTTGTGGCTCACGGGCCTAGTTGCTCCTCGGCATGTGGGATCTTCCCAGACCAGGGCTCGAATCCGTGTCCCCTGCACTGGCAGGCAGATTCGCAACCACTGCACCACCAGGGAAGCCCTGCAAACATTTCTAAGCGTGTTTTAATTATGAGAGCACTCAACACGATGAATCGGGCCAAGAGCACTCCATGTTTTTCTTGGTGGGAATACCTCTGTCAAGAAGCCACCACAGCAGCCACTATGGAAAACAGTATGAAGGTTTCTCAAAAAACTAAAAATAGAGCTATAATATGACCCAACAATTCCACTCCTGGGTATTTATCCAGAAAAAATATATATATATATTAGTTTGAAAAGATACATACAACCCCAATATTCATAGCAGTATTATATACAATAGCCAAATATAGAAGCAACCTAGGTGCCCATCAGCAGATGAATGAATAAAGAAGATGTGATATATATTTATATATATATACACAATGGACTACTACTCAACCATTTAAAAAAGAATGAAATTTTGCCATTTGCAACAACATGGATGGACTTGAAGGGTAATATGCTAAGTGAAATAAGTCAGACAAAGACAAATACTGTATGATATCACTTACATGTGGAATCTAAAAAAATAATGCTAACTAGTGAATATAACAAAAAAGAAACAGACTCACAGATATAGAGAACAAACTAGTGGCTACCTGTAGGTAGAGGGAATGGAGGAGAGGCAAAACAGCAGTAGGGGATTAAGAAGTACAAACTACTATGTATAAAATAAATAAGCTACAAGGATATACTATACAACACAAGGAATATAGCCAATATTTTATAACTATAAATGGAATATAACCTTTAAAAATTGTAAATCACTACTCTTTATACCTGAAATTTATATAATATTGTATATCAACTATATCTCAATTTTTGAAAAACCACCAAAAAATAAAAAAGATTTAAAACATAAAATAAAATGGTCATACGATACAATAGGGAAAGTGTAACATGAAGGGGATATGCTGGGGGACCTCTGGGAAATATTTTTCTTAATTTGAAACAAAATATATTGGAGAAAACTATTCTTTCTGCCTTTGGAGTTTGTAACAATGCTAGCAGCTGCTGCATCCCTCTTGAAACAATGAAGTTTATCTGAGGACAACTGCCAACACACAGGATAACAGAACAGAAAGATGGAAAAGTATGGATTCCTGATGATGTTACTGAGCTTCTGAGTCATCCAACATTGGAATCACTTTACCTTGAAGCTTCCAATTATGTGAGCTAATAAATATCTTTATTCTTTAAGCCATTTTGTTATAACAAATTTATTTGCAGTTGAAAGCATCTTATGTGATACAACAGCCAAGGATCTCTGCTCAATATCTTCCAAAGACACTACATTTCCAGAAGAAAAAACACTTATACAACGTTATAAATAAATAAATAAAGTCAAAGTATAAAATGATTCAAACAGAACAGTTTCACACTCTTACTTTTTAGCTAAATATCATAATCTAATTGTCTGCATAATTTCATGCCAATACATTAGAATCCTCTCCTGTACTTACATAGTAACTATCAGAATTCATTCACAGTACACAGTACAACATGGAGATTTACACCTCAGGCTCTAGATTCAGGTACATAGGAATTTGGTCCTAGATCTGCCCCTCCCTAGATATGTAAATTGGGCAAACAAAATAACCCCCCTAAGCTTTAGTTCCTTCATCAAAAGAGTGGGAATAATGATAGTACTTATTTCTCTGCATTAATGTTGGCATGATGAGCTAATTCATGGACCTGCCTCAGCACTTATCATATAATAATGGTTCAATAAATGTTGGCTACAAGAAAAACTGTAATAAGTATACAAAAGTCAATATTACAAAGAAAGACAAGTTCAGGTCTTTAGCATATTAAAAATATCAACCTACAAAGCACAGCTATATAATTTTATACTGCTAATGCTATTCAGAAGTAAGAAAAGTCAAAGAAACTCTAGGAGGACTTTGTGACAGAAACCTAAATCTCAGTTTTCTTCTCAAAAGAGCAAGATCAGACTTAGTCAAATGAGGATTATTCAGATAACAGTATGTTAGTTTTTACAGGTAATATGCTCCATCATTTTAAAAAACATATTATATCTAAAACCTATTGTGTAACACAATTTAGTACATGAGAAAAAAGCAAACTCTGCAGCTTTATTAACATAGGAATCAAAGGGGTTGAGTATTAGAAATACTCAGACATTCAAAGGAGGTCTTTCTAACTCTGGAGGTAACCTTTGGTTGCCTATTAGAAACAAAGGTGAAAATCACGGTGACATAAAATTAGTTTTAAAACCAAAGAGAGGGAAAAAAAAGAAATACATTTCGAATAATCAATGCAATATACTTTCCAAAATCTACTAAACTGTAGAGGTGGGGTGCAGGGGTGCAGGGAGAATAGTCTTCTCAATTGTTAAAAATCCTGCACAATGATTATAGGTTGTTGATAGTAAATATGTATGTGTCAGCTAATATCAAAGCAGAAAAAAGCAATTAACAACTTATTAAATTGGAATTTGATTTAGATTTATATTAAGACTAATTATTTGTTTATTTTTTAAAATGGTTTGCTCCAATAATGCCTTAAATCATTCAAGAAATATTTATTGAGCAGCTATCAGATGTGAGGCCATGGACTTAGCATCCAGGCACTGTGGATGAATGAAACATGACCCCACCTCAAGTACACCACAGTCCACTCAGGAGGACATCTGATACGTGCTATACATGGATACGTTCATAGTGCTACAGAAGATACTCACGCAATGAAATTCGAAGATTTAAGATAACTTCAATTTCATCAATAATGACACCTACAATCAAGGCCAAAATAATTGCTCTACCTAATAGTTTATCAACAAACAGAAATGAACACTAATGGATGAACTAAGCAATTAGTTCCTGGGCCATTAACTAGCATCCAGGTCTGTGTATATATCTCCCTCACCAAAACCCTGGGACCAGTTCCCCACATCCATTTAGTTTTCCCAGCGCCTGGTTTGGTGCCCTACTTGCAAGAGGCACTCAATGTTCCTTGAAAGAATTCAGCATAACATTCTAAAAGCTCATTTGTTTCTTTATGGAGGCAGTAAACAATAGCCCTGCCATCTAGTTACCCCTCTTACTAAGTAGCAACGCTGTTATATAAGCTCGTTGACTCTGAGTTTCTTCATTTTTAGAATAGGATTATTTAAGCAACCTCCTAGAGTGGTCATGAAGATGAAATAAGATAACATACATGAATTTTTCTGACAAATAGGCACTCAATAAATGTTATTTCCTTTTTTCTTTTTCTTCACTCCTCCCCCTCCCCCATTCTATATAAGCAAACATGACAAAGTTTTTTTTTCAGTTAATATATACAAAGGACAATTAACAGTATTGAAGTACTTCTGAGTCAGCTTGGGTTACTTTCAATATTTTTACATCAAACACATTAACTGTGGATAGAATTATTTTACATCTCATATTTACTTTATTAAATTACGAATTACAAACTACTTTAGAAATAAGGCAAAACTATTTTGTTGAAGGAAATATTGTACATGCAAATAGAACTAACATTCTGTTAAGACAATAAGTATGTTTTACAGGGCTTAACCTGATTTTTCCATGGCTCTGAACCTAAGGATGAATATTAATTACAGAAACTCTTTTTAAGGGACTGACATGCCTGAATTCTGAGCTTGACCATCTTACCCCAGTCATTGAAAACAGATGCAGGCTGAGGGTCTAAGAGAAATGAGTGTGTACCTACACCTGGCAAGTTGTACTCTTTGGGGTCTATTCCAGTGGCAGTGTTTGGACTCAATGTCAGCATGCAGTACCTGCTCTGTGAAGCTAACTCCAAACTCCCAGGGAGTGTCAGGCATAATCATATCAATGACTTCATGGAGGGGGAAAAAAACAGTGGAAGAATGCTCTTGGCTAATACTGGGCTTAGAGATCTATGAACATTTTTTCACATTATTATCATACAAATTTATAAAGTAAGCACCCATTTACAAAGGTAATAGAAGACTGAGGCTTTGAGGTTAAGTAACTTCTCAAGGTTACAAACCTAGGTCTGTCAGATGGCAAAGGTTACATTTCTAACCAAATCTCATTCTTGTTTACCTTCTAGGGTTTTCTAAAACTACTGCCTGTCAGCAAACTGCTTATTACTCATGTACCTGAACATAAATTGGCTACATCACTGCACACACTGCTTAAGTCCACTGACACTTTTTGTGGTAAGACTTTCTAGATGGAGGAAATGGTGCAATGATGTATGTTCTAGCAAGTTCCTATTTAACTAGCTGCTCTAGAACTTGGCCCGTGAGTCTTCCTGCCTCCCTGCCATGTCATGGCACTTGTCTCCTATAACTGTTTACTTGTATGTCTCTGAGGCTAGACAGAGATTTGTGTTCCATTGGTGTCACTACCATGCCATTGAAATTGACATATGGGGTGAAATCTACTTACCATCCTAAGTGCTTCCCAAGAACATCTTCAGGGCACCATTAGGGCCTTGTCCAAAGGGCAGATGGTGGCTCAAGACAATGGGATTAACATACACCAGCACACTGGAATGTCCTACAGGAATGCCCTCATGGTCCTTGGCAGGTTGCCCAAGGGAAAGTGTTAAATATTAACAATGTCCCAACTGGATGCCACTGAAAGTCACACGGCAGAAGCTCAAAAGGAAATATTGAGTTGGCCAAACATTTCCTTCTGGTTTTTCCATAAGATGCTATGGAAAACACGAACGAAGTTTTTGCCCAACCCAATACTTAACCAGGTATCACTCAGGCCCTGCACACACCTTCCCTTAGGTCTCGGGGGGAAAAGCCTCAAGTCAACTAGGGAGGGACTTTTTTTCTTTTAACCAAAGCTAATAACATTTTCTCAACCAACAAATCAATTGCCTGGTCCTTATATATTAGACCTCTGTGTGTGGGGTTGGGGGTGGAGAAGCATATAACCCTCACTGTGTCAACTGCTGAATCTCACTAGCACCCTGCGGAGCATGCTGATCTGCTCTACTGTTGCTTCCCCCAAGGATCCTAGGACCACTCAGTTCATTCTAGTTCAACAAACATAATTCGCTTACCTTCTTTTGGACAAAAACACTGCTAGGAACTGAGAAATCTAAGATAATGTGCAGTTTCTGCTGTTTGGGACATTCCTGCCAAGGAGATGAATGAGTCATTCTAATATAAGATAATAACTGGTGCAAGAAAATTATGCACAGAGCCTGGGAGAAAACCACCTGTAGGACATGAGGTCTAAATGGAGTTCTGAAAAACAGACAGATGAGAGAGAGTCAAACAAAGAAGAGGGACAGGGAACTCCAGAAAGAAGGAACACCATGATCAAGGCACAGTCATTAAAAAAGCATGAAGGGTGCAAAAGAATCAGACTTTCCCATCAAAAGAACGCAGTATAGGGGATGGTGAGACATGAGACTGGAGAGGTAGGCAGGAGCAGAGAGAGATGGGCTTTGTCAACCTAGGAGGTCAGGATCTACTTCATCCTGTGGACGAAGACCAGCCACTGGAACACATTTAAGCAGGAGAGGGGCAAGGTCATATCTGCATTTTCAACAGATCACTCTGGTGGCCAGGAGACCGTTAGGAGGCTATTACAGCAATCGCAGAGACAGACAATAAGCAGGAATTGAGGTAGACAGAGGACAGAATCAATAAATATTTAGGAGGACCTAAGAGGATCTGGTGACTGTCTAGAGGAGGGGTGAACAAGATGGCCGTGTCCAAATGGGCCACAGTCATGTCACTGACTGAACAGACCACTGCGGGGGGCAGGGGGCAGGGAGGTGTTATTTGGCTGTACAGTAGGCTTGGCCAAGAGGAGGGGAGCCTGTTAGTTAAAGGGATATGCAGGCAAAAATATCCAGTCTGCAGCTTTCTACATAAGGCACAGGAGAAACAGTTTTGAGAATAACCTGCACATAGACCAGAGGTTGCAAACTGGCAAACATGGGCCACATCTGGTTTTGTTTGTCCCCCTGAATACTGACTCATGAGAAGTTCAAAAAACTTTTTGATCCACTTTTATATTGTCATTATTTAAAATATAAGACATTTTACATAAAATCTAAATTTATGACCCCTCTTGGGAGATCTGGCAACACTGAGCCTACATTCCATTGTGGCACCAATTGTGGACCTGGGCTCAGGTCCTTCTACCTGAGCTTCGCCCTGACTGCTGTCTGCCCTCAGCTAAGGTCAGGATCAGCGACTATTTACCACATGCTTATACCATTGTTTATCTCAGAGCAGAATTAAGAGAAAAGTGAAACATTTGTTGCATTGCTGTTACTGTAAAAGTTAGAATTAATACATTTACATTATCTCCTTGGTTCCTGAAGGATGTGCATTTGTGATTCCTGTTTTGTCAAGACTTCTGCTTAAGAAAATAAATGCTTCAAAACGCATTCCAGTTTTTTAATGAAGTGACACTACCTCCCTGCCTGTCGCCGCTGAGTGTCAATATTTATAAATTAGCAGGTGCTGTTCTCACAGTGTTAGTGAATGTTTGGGGATGGACAGGCATAAACGATTTCTTGAAAGTTTGCACAATTGGAACTTAAGAGAACCTATCAAAGCCCTTTATTTACATATATTTACCATCTATATCAAGCTATTTGGGGGTTAATATAAATATACAGATCAGATATTTTGGTCAAATAATATAAATTTAAATAATAAAACTTCATCCTACAGAATATAAAAACAGATAAAGAAAAAAATATAACCTGAGCTAGCGATTGATAACAATGGCAAAATAAGATTTTGGAATATCCAATATATTCAGTGTTTGCTTCCCATTTCACCTTGGAAAAATGTAAGCATGAATGTAATTTGGTGAAATTCATTTTCATATTTAACTAGGGGAATAATCTCATAACTTGCGCCCAGCTGTGTACCATTAGAACTTCATTATCTACTCTTAATTGAGACAAAATAATACATGGATACGTTACTATCCATGTTGTTCTAATACCCCGTTTTAGTCAAGCAGACCACTATGTGTTTTTACCTTCATTACTTTCTCTTTTACTTTATCCCCAGAGACATATAAACAGTAGGTGAAGAGGATCAAAAGACAATCCACAGGAATGGAAAGGAAAAGGGCATAGGTAATCTGCTGTTCTATGCCGTCCCGTCTAAAATTCCCGCTTCCAAATCCGGTCGTGGTGAAACGACTCAAGCAGTTCTCAAGGAACAAGTAGGGTATTCCTCTTATAGTCACATTTAAATCCAGCTCCTTCTTCAGTGAAGTCACCCTGGCATGTTTTGACCTCACTTTTTCTCTTCACTTGAATATAGGGTAACAAATTATAACAGGTTTTCATAGTTGTCAGCACAGGAAGGAATATATTTGCAAAGCTTTTTAAAGATAAGTTTGTGTGTTTAAGTTACATATTTTTTTTTCCCAAAAAGAAAGAAAGTCAAAGGATAATCCTGTTACTTGCCATGTTTGGGATGAAGTTATTGGAAGAAAACAGATTATGACTTAGAAATAAAATGAATATATTCATACATGATCCACACAAGATTAATCTTCTCCAAGAAATTCCTAAAACATTGCCAGACAATCACATAAAGCATTCCTAGTCATGTCAGAGATGCTGGACAAGGTCTCTTGTACATTGTTACACTGAGACGTCTAATTAATAAAAAATATCACACAGCACATGCACCTGAGCACAGATCAACAAGAAAGGTCCAGAAATAATGAAAATAGCCTGAAAATTCATTTGACTCACCTGCAAACGCTCATGCTTTTATTCTTCCTTTCAAGTAAGGCTCACAGGTCACAATTACCCTTGGCTCCAAGATCACCTCTCTACCTTTTCCAGTGATGCCATTTTTCCTACTCTCTGCCCCCCCAAAACTTCTGGTTGCTTTGGGATTGGTTCATTTCTACTTTCTTAGGAAACCACTAGCCCCACCACAGCCGTTGATAGCTGAGGCTCCTCTCCTCCTGAGACAAATGACCCACCAAAGGATTGGCAAGGTCCAAGTTCATACAGTTAAAGGGAAAGGACCCTAAACTTTTCTACAGTCAGTTGCCTTCTTTTACTTTTTTTACTGTCCAGACTCATTTTCTGTCCTCATTTGAATAGCCTCTGTGATCCTCCACCTTCCAACATCTATACAGTCTATACTGTGCATCCCTCTTTTGTAATTTATTGCAAAAAAAATATGGTGGGAGACCATTTCAAGTGATGATAAACGTTTTTGTTAATAAACAAAGATGTCAAAACATCTTTGACAACCTAAATACCTCCATCACTATCCATTTAAATTGAAAAAGAAAATTCAAATCCTGTCAAATAATGCTGAAATCAAAAATAGCTTGAATGCCCCACTGAGGTCTCAGAACATTGATTTCAGCATACACGATTAACTTCAGTTACACTAACCTGTGACTTTCTTAAAAAATACCCTAATCCCAAATCTCTATTAGTGCCATCAGCTTCATGCTTGCTTCAGTTTCTTGAGCATAGAAGGAAAACACTTTTAATGACTTTTGACAGAGGTGCTGTAAGCCATGCATGTCACTGCAGATGGGGTAATGACAATGAGAAGACAATGGCCATGAATTAGTGAATCAATCAGAGTTGACCAAAGAATGAAGAATCCTATCCCAATATAAGAAAGGGATGTTTTGCTTCTCAACAAAACAGCTTCCTATTCATACACTACTCTCTACATTTCTATGAGAAGGAATAACAAAGTATAAATCACATTACACAGTTACTTGTTCTAATAAAGCTAAAAGGCACCTAATACATTTTAGAACGCTTTGGAGCACCTTTTCTGTTGTGCCTTTCCTTCTGAAACATACTGGCAATTGCAATGCTAGCAATCTTGTCACTCAAATTAATAATTATAAGGAAGAAAATAACTTAAAACATAAATTGTCGCCGCATTAGCCATCACGTTTACATGTCTGTTCAATCCAGTAATTGCCATAAAAGCCAATCTTATTTTTAAAGGCCAAAATGTAAAATAATTAAATTGCTATTGTTAACTCCTTTGAGTGAACAGCTTTATTTTATTGCAAATTAAAAAAAAACCTGTCTGCACCATTCAGTCTTGAATGACATCCTGTTGATAAGGCAAGGAAGGAACAGGTGAGTGTTTAGTTGAAAGATTTCTATAACTGAAATGAGCATCTTGCCAACCAGACTGGGCAACCACAAGGAATAGCACCTGAGAAAACAATCCAAAGTTGCCCGGGGGTGGGGGTGGGGTTACAACCGCCCTGGCTTATTTTGGTAAGGAAAAACTCCTGCTTTATTTTTCCTTAACTCAAAAGTGAATTCCTTCCTTTAAAAAAATTAATTTATAGGGCTTCCCTGGTGGCGCAGTGGTTGAGAGTCCGCCTGCCGATGCAGGGGACACGGGTTCGTGCTCCGGTCCGGGAGGATCCCACATGCCGCGGAGCGGCTGGGCCCGTGAGCCACATGGCCGCTGAGCCTGCGCGTCCAGAGCCTGTGCTCCGCAACGGGAGAGGCCACAACAGTGAGAGGCCCGCGTACCACAAAAAAAAAAAAAAAAAAAAATTAATTTATAAACTAGGACAGACTAGTTTAACTGCAACAGTAACTATTCTAACTCACCACAAATTCAAGGTAAGCATACTTTGTTCACCTTTAATTCCATGGATTTCATAACTTCCTTTCTGAATGCCTTTGAAACAAGAGGAAAATAAACATCATAAAACTATTTCCATTACAAATTCTAAAATTCAAGTCCTAACTTAAGTCCTAATACTGGTTTGCAGAATTATGCACTGGCCCAGACAGCACATGGGGTTGCCACTTGGATAGGCAAACACTTCCTCACACTGTCGTGGCTCAGCCCTAAGGAGTTACACAGAAGGGATGAGACTATGTTCTGCTGAAATCCCTTCACCAGTGTTTCTTTCCACCACTGAGTCCATATTCAAAACACATAAGAGGACCACATAAACAAGTTGAGACTTACAACTGATGCTGAAGAGAATAGTCAAATGAATATCACATCAAGAGTATGATAAAATAAGCCTGGGAGAAAATATTTGCCAAAAAAAAACACATCTGATAAAGGACTGTTACCCAAAATATACAAAGAACTCTTAACAATAACAATACAATTTAAAAAAATGGTTCCAAGACCTTAACAGACACCTCATAAAAGAAGATATACAGATAGTAAATAAGCATAGGAAAAGACGCTCCATATCGTATGTCATCAGGGAAACAATGAGATACTACACACCTATTAGAATGGCCAAACTCCAGAACAATGACAATACCAAATGCAGATGAGGATGTGAAACAACAGAAATTCTTACTCACTGCTGGTGGGAATTCAAAATCGTACAGCAACTTTGGAAGACAGTTTGGCAGCTCCTTACATAACTAAACATACTCTTACCATATGATCCAACAGTCGCACTCCTTGGTGTTTACCCAAAGGAGTTGAAAACTTATATCCACACAAAAACCTGCATATGGATGTTTACATTTATAGCAGCTTTATTTATACTTGCCAAAACTTGGAAACAGCCCAAAATGTCCTTCAGGGGGTGAATGGATACATAAACTATGGTACATCCAGACAATGAAATATTATTCAGTGTTAAAAAGAAATGAACTATCAAGCCCTGAAAAGACATGGAGGAACCTTAAAAGCATGTTACTAAGAAAAGAAACCAGTCTGAAAATTGCTACACACTATGTCATTCAAACTCTATGACATTCTGGAAAAGGCAAAACTATGACAGTCAAAAGACCACTGGTTGCCAGGGGTTGCCAGGGGTGGGGAGGGGGAGGAAGGTATGAATAGGAGGAACACAGAGGACTTTTAGGGCAGTGAAAATACTGTGTATAATACTATAATGATGGATATATGTCATTATACATTTGTCCAACAACACCAAAAGTGAATCCTAATGTAAACTATGGTCTTTGAGTGATTATGATATATCGATTTAGGTTCATTGACTCTAACAAATATATCACTCTGATGGGGGATGTTGATAACGGGGGAGGCTGTGCATGTGTGGGGCAGGGGGTACATGGGAAATCTCTATACTTCCTCTGAATTTTGCTGTGAATCTAAAACTGCTCCCCCAAAATAAAGTCTTTTAAAAATCATACAGAAGTTAAGAAAATCTGCAACTCTATTTTTGAGGCTATAATTGCTGAGTAATTATAGCATAGGAAACATCTATCTAGCACTTTGTCTTGATCTTTTCCTCTCTGCCTTAAATTATTTAAATGAACATTGTTTCTAGCATACTTTTTAAAACTTTGACTCAAAAAACAATGCATTTGACAGCTCTTAACCTTCAGATGCCATCACTGCACAACTGAAACCTTAGATGGTCAAGATATCTCCTGTTTGCTTATTTTGTTCGCTGTGATCGTCCTGGTACTCTGTAGGAAAATCTCCCTCCATTGTATTAGCACAGTAACAACCTTCTTTTGCATTCCAAGGGAAGGTAAGTCACGATAAATAATGTCAACCTTAATTTTCTGGTATTGTACACTAAGTCACAGAGAAACCAAGTGTAAAGTGCTTTGCCTCACTTTCTTCTATTTTCATTAATAGGCACAGAAGTTTTGAGAGCTAGTGAAAATTCTACACACCATGTAGAGTTCACCCCTTCAGTTTACAGAAACACAAACTGAGGCACAAAGAGAACAAATGGCTTGTCCTAGGTTACTCATATCACTATGGCAGAAGCAAGCAGATGCTAACTCCAAGCTGCTAGGGTAGGACCTTTTATTTCCTATCACCCTTCTTTACTTGGCTTATGATATAATGGGATGAAAATGATCTTATGGTTGAAGAAAGCCCAGATTGCAACTAACTTTAGGGTCTTAGAACCTTTTGTGTTGAAAGAGACACTGTAAAAAAAAAAAATCCATGTGAGAGAAAGCCAAGGTGTAGTTCAGTCCAAGGACTGACACCAAACAGACCTCTATTCCAGTGCAAGAAGGCTCTAGTCATGTGTCATCTCTGTGCTCCAGGACTTGCTCATTCCAAGGGAACTTGGTGGCAAGTGACAGAAAGCCCATTCAAGATGGTTTGACAAATGAAAGGGGAATTTATTGGCTTTTGTAACTGAAAAGCCCAATGTTATCTTCAGGCATGGCTGCATCTAGGGGTTGAAACAATGTCATCAGGCACTTCTCTTTATTCCTCCCACTACAGTTCAGCTAAAAACCATGGTCACTGTGTATGAAACAAAAATAAGAAGACTCTGAAAAGAAATAAGGAGAAGGCAGATTGGCTCGGGACCTTGGGACCCAAGGAACGACACGGTGGTAAGTTCTCTGGGCTTTCTTTTGACTTACATATCCTAGATTTGGAGCTGAAGAAGCCAGAAACTCAGAAAACACCAAAGGTGCAGACAAAAAGAGGTGCCCCCCAAAACTTCTCTCAGCCAAAGGACCAGGAAAGGGAAGCTTAACAAGACAGGGAACAGCCCTACTCTAGTCATAGGGTATGGAAA
Organism: Aethalodelphis obliquidens; assembly: GCF_003676395.1. Lineage (NCBI taxonomy): Eukaryota > Metazoa > Chordata > Mammalia > Artiodactyla > Delphinidae > Aethalodelphis > Aethalodelphis obliquidens. Next base: position 53,550,657 of record NW_020837947.1, on the reverse strand, counting down.
AACTGGCAACCCCACCCATAGTCCTGTCAGCAAGACTAAACGGGATCGTTGCTTTCCAAGCTCACCAGGTTAATGATGAGCTCAACACCCCTACCAGGGTGGTGTTAGAGTGAGTAGGAGCTGGAACTTTCATCCCCATTGGGTAATTACAAGGCCCTCCCCCATGGTGTCATAGGAGGCCACATGGGAAGCCTGGACTTCCATCCCCACCTAATGGTAAGAAGGTGACTCTCCTGCAGTACTGAGTCCCCACCTCACAGTTTCAATAGAAGCCAAGTGGAGAGAGGTAATGAGGAACCCCTCCTCCTCCCAGCTAGGGTGATGCCAGTGTTGGCCTAGGTAGAACCTGAACTCCTACACCAACCTGAAAGTCATGAGGAACCCCTAGTTCTCCCCCTCCCCCAAGGTGTCAAGGAAAACCAAGTGGAGAACCTACACTTGCACCTTACCTGGCAGTAATGAGGCAGTGACTCCTTCCCCCACTGACATGTTGTCAGAGGAGGCCTCTTAAAATACAGGACTTAAATATGGTCTCTAGAATCTCACAACTAATACCCCAAATGTCCAAGACACAATAAAAAATCACTCATCACACCAAGAACCAGGAAAATCTCAATTTCAATGAGAAAAGGCAATCAATCGATGCCAACACTTAATGGCATTTAAGGATTATAAAGTAGCCACCATATCAATAAAAATGTTTCAATGAGCAATTACAAACACAGTTGAAACAAATGAAAAAATAGAAACTCTCAGCAAAGAAATAAAAATTATCAACAAAGAAAGAGGATATATAAGGAAGAACCAAAAAGAAATTTTAGAACTGAAAACCACAGTAACCAAAATTTGAAAATTCAGTGGATAAACTCAACAGCAGAATGGAGATGACAGAGAAAAGAATCAGTAAGCTTGAAGATGGCAAAATAGATGTTACCTATTGTGAACAACAGAGAGAAAAGAAACTCAAAAAGATGAGCAGAGCCCAAGAAACTATGAGACTATAACAAAAAACAATAAAAAATGGAGTTCCAGGAAGAGAGGGGAATGATACTTCCAAATGAATACTCCAGTTGCAAAGCACTGAGGATCTTCTGAACTTTTTAATATACAATGATGTCATTAAAACAGAACACAAGGTTATGAAAGCATTTTTACGAAGAAATGGGATCTTTATTCAATTTCTCACTTAGAGCACAGTAATAAAACTGAATTTTGGGAGGCATATTGGAAAATCTATGAAGTGATTTCATGTTTTATGGATTCAGGAAACTGTAGTAGAAAGATATAGATCATCTATTATATTTACTTTTTTCATTTGCTTTATTAACCACCTAGATCAAAGAACACTAAAAATTCCAAAACAAAACTACATTCAATGTGACTTGTTTTGAGGAAAAATATGAAGCAAGGTCTACCAAATTGATCCTGTTACATTTTGGAAGGGGTCCATGTTAAGATTTAAGTGTACCCAAGAAAACACCTGGTGACCAGTCTCCTGAGAGGTCCTAAGTCTTAGAAAATTTACTTATGAGTAAATGTGTGATCCTACCTCAGCTTTATCAGATCTATAGAGCTGACAAGAGTCATCCAAATGACTCATGCTTCTCAAACTCATAAGCAAATTATACGACCTACTTACAGGTATGCAGAGAAGACATTTCTTAACATTGACCAGAGTGTTTATGGCCTTCACTCATAATATTTTGTTCCTGGTATCAGCAAAACTGGGGGAGAAGACTGTTTTAAAACTTGGTGTGTGTGCACAGAATCACAATACTGTGATTCTGCTATCTTCCATTTGCCCCTTTGCCCTCCTGATATAAACTGACCTCTAAGAATTATATCAATAGATGTTGGAACTTCTGACTTCTAGTTGGGGAGCCCTAAATCAGAGGGAAATCAGAGGGAAGGAGGAGACTGAGGTTAGAGTATTTCTTCCCTTGCTCCCTCTCCTGAGGTTGCCTCTCTCTGGCTAGGACCCTCAACAGGAGGTCCTGCATCTCTCAAGTAAGCTAATCCATAGAACTCTCTCTTTCCAGGTTCTGATTACCTCTTACCCTCTTCCCCCCTTCAAGCCTAGGGGTGGTGAAAATTTCACTGCTAACTCTGGGCACTTGTACCATCTCTTGAAATTCCTGACACCCTACTCACCCTACTTTTTAATAGCCTCTTAGAAAACGTAGCCCTGAATCATCCAGATTTGCGTGTGCTATCTCTTTTCCGCTGGGACCCTGACTGACAGATACCACACAAGGAGATGGCTAATCTCAACAGACATACGGCCCCTGTAAGACCAGAAATAATCACAGCCCCTTAACAGAGCACCTCCCTTGTATGCGTGACCACCTTGTTCTCTGTCCTTCTGTCCCTGCCCCCCCCTTAGGATATTGCTGAGCAGACACGCCAACTTCTGGGTCTTGGGACCGTTCTTTTTCATGAGCTTTGCTGACCTTCCTCTCCCAACCTGGATTTGTTCCCAGGGTCTTCCTCAAGAAAGGGTTCAGTGATTACCCTTCTAATACCGAATCATAATCATTTTCTTCCAGGCTTCCCTCTCTGACATTTCCCACATTATTTGGAATGTGAGGTGTTTCTAAACTTTTCAGTCAAATAATTAAACCTCTTGGTTTACTATCATAGGCAACTAATTATTTTCACGTTTTCTGTGGACTTTACTAGGCTAACATTAAAATATTAATCTTAATTTTCTTATTTTAAAATTGAAAGAAGGATACTGTTACCTCATATACTACAAATAAGAACTTAAAACCGGAAAAATTCATATTCTAATTAAAATCCAATGAAATAAATCTTTTCCTAATGAGGGAAAGACTGAAGCCCAAAAGAATATTGACAATTGAGATGGCTAGATTAGAAATGCACATTTACAATTATGGATTTTCATAAAACTGAAATGTTTAAGGTCTCCCACGTAATCAATAGGAGAATTCCACCTAGGCCCACAATTTCGGTTGCCACTCAGTAAGTTATAATGTTTGTTCATGAAAGCTTAGACACAATGCATAGAGCTTCTTCAGGCATGTACACAGAGTATTAGGGGAAAATTTAGAATTCATATAGTTAAATTTTTCCTACAAAGATATAATTCCATGTTAAAAATATTAATACACATATTTCTAATTATAAATCATGTAATTCAGATCAAGGGCCAAATGAAATACCGAATTCTAACTACAAATCAAGAACCCAACCCTTTAATAAATTCTGCTTATTTAACCTTTGCTTTTCTTTATACAGTGTGAAGGGCCACTTCTTTTTTCACCCCTAAGATATTTCTGAGTTATACCTATTTGAAACCTTTTCTTGCACAACTTCAGAGGAAATAGCCCCTTAATGTCTCTCAGTAAACCATGACCTCAAGATACTCCTCATTTTCCTCCAACTTTGACTTTCTTCCAGGAATGCTGAGCCTTTTTCTGGACTGTCCCTTGCAACTGCTTGGTTCAAAACTTCCTCTATAACACGTAAAAACGTAATAGCCAAACATTAATTAGCAATCTAGCAATTAAGTGACCTAAATATGCAGAATTGGTCTTATATTGATACATTTAGCCTGACTTGTTTATACACCATAATTGCAAAATAATGTAATGCAAAAACAAAAACAGAAAAGCTTCTGTCCATTTTTCAATAGTAGAAATATTTACCACTTCAACAACTTTTTATTTTCTTTCTCTCATTTTTTTTAAGCCACAGCAAGATATTACTGACATTTAGGGAAAAAATGATCCCTATTGAACAAGGCAGTTATGCTACCATACAGTTTACAGCATTAAGATTTATTTTTGCTTGAGGCAAAGTTAAGATTAAAGAGGCGAAGTCGCTAACACCACACAGGCTCATAAAACACTAAGCCATTACTATGACCTTAATATGAAACTTAGGATTTGAGACATCAATATTGCTTTATAATAGTCTCATATTAATTTAGGGTTCAGTTGTAGTTTATCATAGCTCAATTTCCCATTTTCATCTAAACTACCTTGAACTTTGGTTGCACAAAATAATTTTTTATTTCTTTACTAACTGAGTACTTCAAAAGTTCACAGGATCCAAAGGTGAAAGACAATAAACTGTTTAAAATATCCAAAAAAAAATCCACCTCATACCCTAGTTTGTAATCTTGTTCAGTATCTTTGCAGTGAGTAAAGGGATTGCTGTGTGTACTCAAACAATATGATAACACAAGGATATCATGAAAAATTACTTGGTAACTTTTAAAAATTATATCATTTTTTTCTCAAAGTTTTCTAACTTCACATGTTCACCTATTTATCCAAAAATCACAGCTCTGCCATATATTGTGCAATGTAAGGATTAATATAATTAGGTTAATTTCTTAACCACTTAAAGGTTCAGTTTCTTATCTGTAAAATGGGTCTTTGTGATGACTAAATAAATGAAATAACATATGTAAAATGTTTAACATATAGTTTAGCTCACTTTTACTCCCCTCATTCCATACCACATGAGGATCTCTAAAAACTGAGCCAAGATTAAATAATAAAGACTTATAATACTAAAATGGGGAAAAAAAACATCATCACGTCTACTCTGTACCAGGATAAATGTTACAAAAGAAATTATAGTTTTATCCTTCAAACTTTAAGACATTTCGCATATTCCTATACATTAATTTATAGAGATAAATCAATAGAGAGAATTGATTTCCACATTAACTACATTTTATTCATCTGAAAAAATTTCAAGTGTCCTTGGGCAAGTCATTTACTATCCCTAGGACTCAATAGCTTATCTATAAAATGAAGCGTCTGAACTAGATCATCTCAGATGTGTTTCCATTCAAAGTTACAGTAAACTAAGTTTCTGAACAAGCTATAAGGGAGATATCCATGGAGTTCTAAATATAAACTATTTAGAGGATTTCTGAATTAGTTAAGGGGAAGGCTGCTCTAACAAAGGAACCCCAAAACAAAACGGCTTAAATAAGATTCAAGTTCCCTTCCCTTTCAGGTAACTGTCCACCCACTCTAGGCTGCAAGGCAGATTTGCTCCCTAAGACCATTTGGGACGTCTGGTTATTTGTCTTCCAGGCTGGTGTTTCCAAGGGGAATTCCTTCCTAGCATTTCTTGGGGAATTATGTATGTTTTTCCAAATCCTGAATTCTGAGAAAAATCATTGAGAAGTCAGGAAAACAGGAAAAGGTATCAAATTTTACCATGAGAATTAAAACTTTTCAACATACAGAATCATTGGTTCAAAGGACACCCAAGGAAGAGTGGTCACTATTGGTCAGTCTTGTTGGTAGTTGTTGTCCTGTTATGAGTCCCTAGCCCTGCCTGCTAATGATGAGTCCTTCACTCATATAAAATAAATATTAATTCATTTATATATATGGCATACTTTATACAAATCTTATGTGTGATGTTATAAGAGATAAAAGTTTTGGAACTAAAATAAGTCCTTAAATTGGCAATTTCAACACATGATTTAAGAGACAGCTATCAACCTTGCTGGGAGAGCTAAATGTTACATTATTCCCATAACACTCACCTAATGTTTGCTAGCATTCTCCAGTGTCTGAATATTCCCTATAGGCTAAAGTTCTTCAAAAATACATTAACTAAGGAAATGCCAAAAGAAGACTTGAATGTTATTTAGAATACTGCAACATTAAATTAGAAACAGATCTAAAATCTGAATTAGAAAAAGCAGTTTAATTCCAGAACAAAACCAAACTCAGGGCAAGCAGACCAAATATTTTCATCACTAAAAGAAGGAAATAAGCTTATGTAAAGAATCATGTACCTTAATAGCCAACTTGAAAATGTTTTTGGATATACTTTTAATAATCCAATCAATGTCAACACAAAATGAAGGAAAAATAATTTATAATTGCATTATTTGTCACAAAACAAAGAGAAGACTATCAGATAGGTCAATTAATGCTTTGTGTGTTTTTAAATATTTTTAGATATTAAATATTTGTGGTACTATTTTTTATTTTTTAAATGATTATCCTTTGGAGTTAATATTGTGTTAATGTTCCTTTCCTTTAATGCTTTCCGTTATCAAATGTCAATATCAAGTAAAGTTGTTTCTATATGCTACTGAAGTATATACTCTTGCCACAATATATTGGTTCATAGTAGTAATAAACCATGTTTAACATTATATCATTTTAACAGAACATCTCTGAAACTTTTAGTTCAATCTCATTATTAAAAAACATTCATTATTGGGCTTCCCTGGTGGCTCAGTGGTTGAGAGTCCGCCTGCCGATGCAGGGGACTACGGGTTCGTGCCCCGGTCCGGGAAGATCCCACATGCCGCGGAGCGGCTAGGCCCGTGAGCCATGGCCGCTGAGCCTGCGCGTCCGGAGCCTGTGCTCCGCAACGGGAGAGGCCACAACAGTAAGAGGCCCGCGTACCGCAAAAAAAAAGAGAAAAAAGTATACGGTTTTGTATTTTCTGCAGCATGAAATGAAATAAGGGATATGGTACAGATATTATAAAGAAATTCAGCAGTTAAAATTTGCCAATTGTATAACTGAATAAAATTTTGCCTTACGTAAATATGCAAACAGATAAATTCAATAAAAAAAATCGCTTTCATCAAATTTATACATTAATGAAAACACAAAGCAATAAATATTTTCAATTAAATACTTAGAGCTTCTAGCTCCTCTTCTACCTACCGTTATTAATTTCCTAAAATTTCAGGAAGAAATTCATTTCTAAAAAACCTACATTCCACCAGGATCCTCTGGCAAGCTTCAATTTTAATTATGGTTCAAAATTATTAAGAACATAATTTATTTTTTAAGAGAGCAGGTAGAGTCGTCTAATCTGGACAAAACCATTTGTGCCTCAGAGATCTATAATTTATTCATTCTTAGCAGATAATTAACCTATAAGGGTGCCCCTATTTTCCTTAAAACTACAGGAAATTATCATAGATTTTTTTCAATAGTAAATGCATATCCCAGGTGAGGATTTTATACAGCATGTTTTGGTGTGAGATTCCGCCTCACCCCTTTTTGGCTTTTACATCAGATGTGTCTTATGCCCTACAGCAACCATATGAAGTAGTTATTATTACACCCAAGATAAGAAAACTGAAGACAGAGATCAGGTAAAGTACCCAAGATCACAAAGTTTTTAGATAGGGCTGAGACCTCAATTTCTTGCCTCAATCCCAGGTCTTTTCCACTCTGTTTCTAAGAAAATTTTAGGTGGTACCATGAGTTGACCTGAAGACCAAGGCCATGGAAATGGTATACAGCAGGCAAATGACACCAGTACACAAGAAGAAGGAAAATGAATGAGGATTCTATGCAGAATCCCTCCATAGGAATCCCCAGTGGAGAGCCAGAGTCACAATTAATAACTAAGATCAACATACAAGCCTGTGATCACAAGACAATAGCAGAGGCATTCATGGTCTATGTATGGAAGGGAGAGGGAAGTACTTGACCAAAGGGGTTTACATCTGCCTCCTAGGGGTAGGACATGGGAAACCTAACCAGGGCAATGTCTCTCCCAGAGGAGATTTACATTCTTCTGTCCCCGTGATGTACAAATTGCCAGGTTTTTGTTATTTTTTTCTTGTTTCCTTTATTCATGTTATATTTAATATAACAGATGACTTGAAAAGTTCTAATAGTTTTATTTTTTGATGCACTTGAAGACATTAAGGTAAGAAATATATAATTTTGTCAGCTAATTTAATTTGAAAAAAAATGTACAAGAATGATATCAAACACAGTGTCACTTTTGTTAAAATTTTTAAATATTTGAAAATAATGTTATTTTCCAGAAAGGTGATAGTCATAAGATTTTATCAAAAGTGCTGACCAGAGTCCTTAGGAATAATTACCACTAAATGGAAAGACCACTGAATTGTTTTAAATAGACCTTTTTGTTTGTTTGTTTTCTTTCTCTCGTTATTTGTATGTTTACTTTTTATTATGGAAAGCATATACCAAAGAAGGAATAGTAGTAAAATAAGCTTCCATGTAGGTACCACTCTGCTGCACCAAATAATTAAGTCCTGGTTTTATCTGTATCACACTCAGTGCTTCAAACTCCAGATTATTAAAGTAAATCTCAGACATAATATTATTTTACCTGTAAATATTGAAGTATATACTTCTAAAATTTTTTTACCCATTACCGTTATCACCTTAAACATTCACAATAACTATTTAATATCTTAAAACATTTGGTTACTTTTCAAATTTCTCCAACTGACTCATATTTTTTAAATGTGTTTTAATTAAGATTCCACTAAATTCCATACATGGCAATCGGTCAACAGGTCTCTCACATCTTTTTTTTTTTTTTTTTGCGGTACGCGGGCCTCACACTGCTGTGGCCTCTCCCGTTGCGGAGCACAGGCTCCGGACGCGCAGGCTCAGCGGCCATGGCTCACGGGCCCAGCCGCTCCGCGGCATGTGGGATCTTTCCGGACCGGGGCACGAACCCGTGTCCCCTGCATCGGCAGACGGACTCTCAACCACTGCGCCACCAGGGAAGCCCCTCTTACATCTTTTAATGTAGGTTTCCACTCTTTTTTTTCTTCTCAAAATTTATCTGTTAAACAAACCACAGAGTTCTCCATAGTTTAGATGCTGCTGATTGCTTCTCTCTAGTGTTGTTTCATATGTTCCCCGTCCCCTGTATTTCCTGCAAAATGGCAGTTGAATAGGACTTTCTTGTTGTTTCATATACTCCATGTACTGCTAAGAAATTCCATCTGTCCGTGCTTTCTTTACCGCTTGCTCGTAGGAATGGGCATCCTTCTCAATGAACTTGCTCATGCATTTATGGAGCAACACTGAGTATCTACTACATACATCCCAGTGCCAAGCACCCAGGTGCAAAGATGAATGTGCCACTGAAGGGAGGTGCTTAAAAGCTAGACCTGTGCTTACAAAGAATGCAGCGTGTTGATCAAAATTTCCTTTGACAAATACAAGGTAAAATAATTTAATTTTCTAGCAGTGGTTGAGTTGCCTCAACAAGTGCTTTCTCTTAATAGATCTTCACCTCAACCCTATGAGAGAGAAGTATTATTCCATGCTTTTCCTCCTTCCACAGGTAAGGAAACTGAGGTTTAGAGAGGTTCCATGATTTGCTCAGTTATATTGCAAGTCAGTGGTGGAACAGGCGATCGAACCTTGACTGACTAGATTCTGTGCCCTTATATACAACCAGGAGGTGATACTGCCCTGCTGGGTCCCTACTTTCTGCCCAGACTCTCAGTGATAGACAAACTGAGCAATCCTCTAGCTAACTAGTAAGACTTCATAGGCTATTTCTTCTCACGCAATCACTCCTAGGCTATTTCTTCTCATGCAATCACTGGACTCAATTTAACTGTGACGTGTGGTGACCAACAACGTGTATATACAGAGACCCTAAATAAAGTTTGCATCCATGTCGTGAAGTGTAAGGAGCACAGGCTTTGTAATCATACCAGACGGGTTTGAACTTTGTAATTCGACAATATGGTACATTCCACTGTAAGATTTTTGGGGGGGCCAGTATTCCTTTTCTTAACTCTATCTCCTCCTCTCCAGAAACCATATTCTAGAAAGCCAAAACATTTGTTTTGCATAAGCCAAGTATTTGGAATTCAAAAGCTAAGGCCAAAGGAAGCCACTAGATTCTAGATTCTATCAAGAATGGGTGGAGAACCAGATTATTCTGCCCTAAAGGGCAAGACTGTACCTAAGGTGTGCAGAGCTCCAGGCAAATTTTTTTACGGTGTCTCTGCCTACCTAGAATTCTTATTTAAAAATACATTACAAAATTTATAGTGAGGTATAGTGATTCATCAATGAAGATTTATAATAAAGGATAGAAAAGAGGTACTTCTGTATTTGTTTATCATCTAATCAAATGTAGGTAAAGATTCTTCATCCCGTGTTTAACATGAAAGGCACCCCAAAATCAGCCCGTCGGCACCATCCTGGCAATTCTATGAAAAAAAATACCATACCAGCCAGCAGGAGCCATCTGCCCACTAGGCTGCCCTCCTGGGACCAGCCCAATCACAGGGGCAACGCCATAGGTTAGAGTCCTCGAGCTCCTTAATTGAACCCGTGTGCACAGAGAGGGTCAAAGAGTGCCCCAAGACGGGTAAATGGAACCAGCGCCCACAAGGGTTCCAGTTCAACCTTGCGGTGCCCACTCAGATGACACTGAGGATGCTACCTGGGCCCAGGCTCCAGACGGGAACATATAAACTTTAGGAGACGGTACCCAAAGCATGGTGGGCCAACTGAGGCACAGATCCTAGAGCAGGAGCCCTACTTCCCCGAACTAAGGGCGATACTGGCAAAGTGTTCCCCAGTCTGAGTAAGAAAAGAAACAAAAGAGACTTGACTAGAGAATGAGGTCACTTGGGACCCAAGACCCTGCAGACTCCTATCCTAATTATCCCCTTCACGTGGGATGGTGGTTGTGTGGAGGGGAAATCACCTTTACTTGAAGAGAAACAAAGAAAATCAACCTCGGATCTTCTCCCAAAGTCGAAACAGTGGTAACACACACAATTGCATCTGCTATAAGACTTTAAGCAATTACTTAACTACCCCGAATTTCAATGTCCTCATTTATAAAATCGGGACTAATATTTACACCCAAGAATTGCTATAAGGATTTCATGTGTTAATATAGGATACGTCTTGCTTCTATGAGGCACTGAATAAATGCTAAAAGTTATTATAAATATTTTCTTCTAATTATTTAATAACTAAAAATTGGGCATTAAGTATAAGAAGGAGCAAAAGAAATAGAAGAAAAGCAGTTTCTCTGATACCCAGGAATTTGTCATTTAACTGGAGCAATAACAACTTGTAGATATGGAAAACCATTAAGAACCACTAAGTGTGCATCTATTGAGAAGGGTGAATAGGAATGTATTAAAGAGACAGAGAGGAGGCGTGAATAAAGATTATTGCATTTAATCAGAAAGGTATCCTAGAACAAGAGAGCTGTTGAGTTTGACACGTTAAAGTGACGAATAAGAACAGTAGAGGGAAGGAAGAGCCCTTGCAAAGAGGACCTACAGACTGACTGAGACCGATGGGCATGTCTTTCGTAATGAAAAATGAGATCCCCAACACTACCAACACAGATTTGGTCCTTCTTTTCTATTGCAACAATTGCCGGAAGCAAACCCAGAAAACATGTCAGCATGCTGAAGGTTATTTCATAGGTTGCAAATAAACACGGCAAGGGCCTTGCTAACACTGATCGTTCAAAAACAAAGCCCTGCCGGCTTTCATACTTGAGGAAGGAAAGCGTGTGAATTTCCTAACTCGGTCAGGATATAAACATATCCATGCTAAGTTTACAAAAGGTTGGAGCCCCAGCTGAAAATGATGCCAAAACAACCAACACAGGTGTGGATATCAGCTAAATCAGTTGCTTGGCACCGTGAAAACCGTTAAGCAATCTCAGGCTGCACAAGTGGAAATCTTTGGGCTCCCATAAATGGAGGATTAGGGCTTTGAAGTAAGGAAGATAATGCCCACATAGCTAGCAGTTCACTTTCCACACAGCTCACAGAGATCAGTAGGCCTCTAAGCACACAGTAGTAGCTCTGGCAACCAAGCAGGAGGAACTCCAGTAGCCATTCCTTCCCAAGGGGCATCCGCCCCTGGTTCCTCAGGGGCTCTGCACAGTGGTGCACTGCTAAATGTTTTAACAACAGGTTCTACGTGAGGAACCTTGATCTGAAGCTTCTGTCAATTTCTTTTGTGTTAAAATTCCCTTGGAAGCCAATTTCAAGCTACCAATATTCTGTCACTGAACACAGAGACGGGGAGAGATGAGCACTGTGGGCTTTTGGGGAACCACTGCCAGTGACTCAAAAACTCTGACTCAGCTTCTCAACTCTCGCACTCAGTGGACTGACTTCTTGCACTCTCCTCTCTCCACTCCATGCTCTCTTCCTGCTTCTTTAGTTTTGTGCACTTCCCTGCTACTGGCTCTATGTCTCCCACCACAAACCCTCTAAGACAGAGAGGGGGTCTGATTGAATTAGCCATTTCCCAACTAGCAGGGAATGCTCCACATAGAGTTCTCTGGCTAGACTACCTCCATCTCTATCAACCCAATCAGCTATCGTTGTGTCAGTGGCTGATGCCTGCTACCAAAAAGAGGAGTTTGTCCTGGAAAGAGCAAGAGCCTTCTAGAATGGAGTGGTCTAATCTGGAAGGCACCCTGCATGGATTATCCAGTACTTTACAAGGCAAGCAATTAAGCCCTGATTTGTGTTTGTGTTGGACCAATCACTTTGGTATCATTTGGAAACACCTTCATCTCAACTCTGTTTCTGATGGCTTGCCCAGTTTCACACTGATCAGTGTAACTCGAGGTAGAAGCCCTGCAGTAAACCTCCAAGAACTCTGAATGGGAGATCTGAGCCCTGCACCTGGGCAGCCAACAATGACTTGGTCTTCTTCTGTGACCTCAGACAATCTCACTTAAACATTCTGAATCTAAGTGTCCTCATTTGTATATGAGAAAATTGTTCCGGCCCGACCAAATCGTAGGGGATGTCTTACTGGAATGAATAGGAGGAGGAGAAAGAGGAGAACTGTCCTCATAGGAGGGGAATTTAATTTCTTTAAAGCAAAGTTACTCTTTTTTTTTTTTTTTTTTCAAATGTGTGGGTCTTGAGTATGAAATGAGAGCTACTCTGGTTGACGTAGATGGCAACAAGGAGCAGAGGCTAGGGCCTCCTTCCTGCATGCTCTGTGCTCTACCAATCTATGCGACCCTGGAGCGCCTCAGAACACTGCTGGAGAATGACCAGCCGGTACAAATGCAAGATATTTGATACCCAGAATTTTTCCTCCTGTGTCAACTTGGAACAAAAGAAAGTATTTCCCCACAAAAATATTTGGTAATCCTGGGGGGAAAAAAAGGATCTCTGGCAAATTATACTGTAAGAAGAATAAATTGAGAAGTATTTTAGGAAGTTAGTATTGAGGCTACTGGAATCACGATTTTTAATCTTCTTCTAGAAGTTAAGTCATGAATGGCTCTTACTTTTACAAAAGATACAATAAAATATGTGGTATTGTTGCTGCTGAAGGGAGGAATCGAGAAATAAGTTAATTTCACCCTAACTTCCTATCTTATTTCTCCTTCTGTATTTTTATTTTTAAAAAACATTATTTATTAGTTCTTAAAGGAAAAGCTGAGGAGGCCCAGGATACAGATAGCGAGGTAGCAGAGAACACCAACCAGCAAGCAGCGTAGCTCCACAGTTAGAATCGTTTTCTCTTCTGGGTCAATTGGCTTCTACTATACTATTTTTTTTTTTTTTCCGGTACGCGGGCCTCTCACTGTTGTGGCCTCTCCCGTTGCGGAGCACAGGCTCCGGATGCGCAAGCTCAGCGGCCATGGCTCACGGGCCCAGCCACTCCGCGGCATGTGGGATCCTCTCGGACCGGGTCACGAATCTGTGTCCCCTCCATCGGCAGGCGGACTCTCAACCACTGCGCCACCAGGGAAGCCCTCTACTATACTTTTATTTACTGTGACTCACACACAATATGATCTGAATTTGAGCAGAAAAATGCCATATATGCAGAAGTGCTGGTATTATTATTGTTATTATTAGCACTATTACTAATATTATATTAATCTCCAAAGCCATTCTCTTGTCCTTATGAAGGTAATTGAGTAGATAATAACAAAGGAGGCTTTAAATGTTTAAAAGATATTTGAGATGTTGGCTTTCTGTATGGCAAAATTTTATTCCTATTGAGGGTATAAGTCTAATCAAAGTGAAGGTTGGGTAGGGAGACAAATATAACAATGTTATGGAATGTAACCAAACTTAAAGGCTTTTGCATGGCAAAGGAAACCATAAAGAAAATGAAAAGACAACCTACATAATGGAGAAAATATTTCAAATGATGCCACTGACAAGGGGTTAATACACAAACAGTTCATACAACTCAATATCAAAAAAGCCAAACAACCCAATCAAAAAATGGGCAGAAGACCTAAATAGATATTTTTACATACAGATGACTTATAGGCATGTGAAAAGATGCTCAACATTGCTAAATATTAGAGAAATGCAAATCAAAACCACAATGAGGTATCACCTCACACCAGGCAGAATGGCCATCATCAAAAAGTCTACAAATAATAAATGCTGGAGAAGGTGTGGAGAAAAGGGAACCCTCTTACACTGTTGATGGGAATGTAAAATGGTGCAGCCACTACGGAGGAAAGTTTGGAAGTTCCTTTAAAAACTAAAAATAGAGCTACTTGATCCAGCAATCCCACTCCTGCGTACATATCTGGAGAAGGCAAAAACACTAATTCAAAAAGATACATGCACTGCAATGTTCACAGCAGCATTACTTATCAATACAATAGCCAAGACATGGAAAGAACCTAAGTGCTCATTAACAAACGACTGGCTTAAGAAGATGTGGTATATGTATACAATGGAATATTACTCAGCTATAAAAAGAATGAAATATTGCCATTTGCAGCAACATGGATGGACCTAGAGAATATCATGCTTAGCGAAATAAGTCAGACAGAGAAAGTTAAATACTATACGATATCAGTTATATTGGAATCTAAAAATAATACAAGTGAATCTATATACAAAACAGAAATAGACTCACAGACATAGGAAACAAACCTACAGTTACCAAAGGGGAAAGGGAATAGGAGAGGGACAAATTAGGAGTATGGGATTAACAGATACAAACTACTATACATAAAATAGATATGCAACAAGGATTTACCGTATAGCACAGGGAATTATATTCAATATCTTGTAATAACATGTAATGGAATATAATCTGGACAAAAAATAAATGAATCACTATACTGTACACCTGAAACTAACGAAATACTATAAATGAACTATACTTCAATTAAAAAGAAGAATAAGAGAGAGAGAACATCTTTCTAAATGAAGCTCAGCTGCTATTTTGTCATTATTGTTACTATAGAATCAGAAGCAAGTTTGATCGGAGACTCTAGGGAAGGCATGTGGATGGGAAATAAAGGAAACGGTGATGCTGAGGAAAAAAGAGCACTTTGGAGTCAAAGGATTCTGCTTCCCACCAGCCATGTAATTGTGGAAAATCTATTTCAGCTTTCTGTTAACTCCATTTTCTGACCTGTAGCAAAGGGACTAAATTGTGGGGATTAACTGATAAGATGAACACAAAAGCCATGAGTACAGTGCTTAGTTTATAGTATGAACTCAGTCAATGTTAATTTTCTTCCACTTTGCTCCTCTTCTCAAAAAAGGGGGAGCTTTCTCCCCTACAAAGTAAAACAAGGGTCAGCATATACAACCAAAAGGCTAAATGAGCCTGCCACCTGTTTTTATAAATAAAGTTTTGTTGGAACACAAATATATATATATATATATATATATAAAAAAAACATTGTTAACAACAATAATAAAAGTGCTTTCATGCTATAACCACTTACAGTCGTTTTAAGTCAGATGAGAGTAGAGCGACAATGTTCTGTTATCCACTTCTGCAGTCAAAGGTGGAGGTCATAGCTAACTTGATCATCTACCAGCCTATGTCAGATAGTCATTGCATCAGTCAGGGTCCCAGTAGGAAATGGAATATTAGGAAAAATTCCAGGAAGAATTATTTACAGAAATATTCATATCAAAATTTGTACAGTGGGTAGGGTATGGGAGAACCACCAGGGATAATGCAGAAACCCAGAAGCAGCGGCAGGAGCGCTGTCCCCACACCTGGGCCTGAAGGGATCGGGGAGAATGCGACTGCCAAGAAGAGGAAGAGCTGCACAGACCAGGGCTGCTCCACAGAAAGAGAATGAGATGCACACATGTAACCTAGTATTTTCCTAGTATCACATCTTTTAAAATCAGACAAGTGAAATAAATTTCAATAATACATTTTATTTAATCCAATATGTCACTTCAACATTTAATCAATAGAAATATTATTAATGTGGTATTTTATATTCTTTGTGCTTTCACAAGTCTTCAAAATCCAGTGTGTATTTTATACCTTCCACATTTGGACTTGCCACATTTCAAGTGCTCAATAACCATAGGTGGTTAGTGGCTTTCATACTGAACAGCAGAGGGATGGAGCATGGACTGCCTTGATCTCCTGCTGGGGTAGGGGCGGGAGGAGGAGGGACATTGGCCAAACCTAACCAGAAGCAGATGAGCCCATTGCTATAGTCCAGGCAGGTCAGGAAGTCTGAATGGAATCACTTTTGTTATCTTTAACCATCTAGTTGACTGACAGATATTCCCAAGATCAGAAATGCAGAGGCACGGATGCAGAGAGGTTTGTTAATTGAATATATCAACTATTATATTAATGTTATCTTATCCTAATTGTACCTATCTGTGTGAAAAGCATTCCTGGAAGCGCTAGGAATGAGTGGATGGGGTAAGAATATGCCAACCAGGCAACATTCCATGAAACTAATTACTTGAGATGATTTGGGCAAGGATATGCTGATACCAGAATTCACTCAACATATTAAGTATCCTCCATGGATGAACCAGGCACCATGCCTAGTTAATGACACTCTTCAACATTAAACAAAAAGGAAAATACTTTAACCTACTAAAATATCTTGTCTAAATAGAGATGTAAGGGAAGGAGAAAGCCCAAGAAGGTTTTTTCCTAAGCAAAGTTCTTATTTTGTTTTAAGTCAGATCAGTGCTGTGATTATATGAAATATTTATTAGCCTCTCTAATTTACAAACTGAGCTATCATGTTAGCATCAAAGGTAATACATAGGTATATGGAAAGGATGGACTTGGATTCAAAATATCTGAATCTCCTCTACTTGTAACAGACTATGTAAAGTTGAACATCGTATGAGTATCAGTCTCCTCATCTATAAACTGAAAATATAGGAATACTTAGTCCCATATATAGTATGCATCCAATACTTTATTTAACAATTTAATAAGCATCTACTATGTGCCAGATGCTGTACTAGGTACTGGGTGTACTCAAATGAGCAAGATATGATCCTTGTCCTGAGTTTAGCAGGAAATATAGACATATTAACCTAAGGCTCCTAAGCCTGGGTCACTTACAAAACATTCTTACTCATTTCATTAGTCTGTCTATAGAGTCCCTTAAACTTTTTCTCTTTAATCTCAGTTCTATATTTTTCTTTTTAATCCTTTTACCCATAATCGCTTTGTCTTGTCTTACTTCATTGTCTAAGATCTCCAGTACAAGCTACATATATAGAAGTAACAATAACAGAGTTCTTTGTCTTGATCTCAGCCTAAACAGAAATCGTTCTAAAATCTCACCATTAAGTATACTTACTGCAGGTATTTATTATATACGCTTTGATTCCCAGTTTGCCAAAAATTTGTGATGAATGAATTTTGAATTTTGTCAAATGCTATTTCTGCAGCTATCATCAAGGACTGTGAGATTTTTACCTTAATTTCAGGTTAACAAGTTAGCCTGCCACAATTTCACAGATGTTGGTGGAAGCTGTGAGACTCCTGGGTCAGAGTCAAAAGACTGTTTTACCCATGGCGCAGCAAGCGTCATGAATATCAGCGTATTTGTGTCAGGCCCAAATCTCATGGGAAAAATACAAATGGGTCCAGCCAGATACCGGCACAGGCAGTAGGGTGCATTACAAGGGAGGAACCCTGAGCTTAGGGAACCCAAATCTTAAAATGCCTTCCCTCTGCTCTGCAGGGAGACATTATCTTCATCATACTGGAAAGTAAGCATGCCTGCCTTTCACTCCAGAGAGAAACACTCTCTCTATTCTCCAAGGCTGTTCACTTTACAAACATGCTTAAAAGTCACAAACAAAAGTCAGTCAGTGTCTGTTTACAAGATGTGTAGAAACATGAGGATTGTGTTCTAGCAATTTTTCTAATATGGTGAATAATAACATCAATACATTTTCTAGAGTAGAAAAACCTCACTTTCCTTGGATAAATTCTACTTTATCATGGTGCAATTTTTATACACTTCTGGATTGTGATTTTCTAACTATTGTGTGTGTTTTGCATCTATGATTTAAAAAGAACTTTATCGGGCTTCCCTGGTGGCGCAGTGGTTGGGAGTCCGTCTGCCAATGCAGGGGACGCGGGTTCGTGCCCCGGTCCGGGAGGATCCCACATGCCGCGCAGCGGCTGGGCCCGTGAGCCATGGCCGCTGGGCCTGCGCGTCCGGAGCCTGTGCTCCGCAACGGGAGAGGCCACAATGGTGAGAGGCCCACGTACTGCAAAAAAAAAAAAGAACTGTACCTATAATTTATATTTCTTTTATTGTCTTTGTCCAGTTTTGGTATCAAAGATATACTAGCCTTATAAAAAAAAAGTTAGGTGTTTCTCTTCCTGTAGTTAATAAGTATATATGAAAATTTTCTGTTATTTGAAGATTAGAATTAAAATTAGCCCAGAAAACCATCTGTGCTTTGTGTCTTTAGGGGAAAGGAAACTGGATTATTAAATTACATTTCTTTAGTAGTTATCCATTTAATTCTCCTTATGTTGATTTTGGTAATTTTCTTCTCAAAAATTATTCATTTCCTTTAATTTTTCAAACGTTTATGCATAAAGTTATTTATAGTATTCATTTATGTTCTTTTTAATCTTCACTCTATTTGTACTTATATAGTCTCTTTATTATACCCATATACCGTCTATATATTTCTTCTATATTCTCTCTTAAAAAATCCCAAATGTTTCCTTGTGTCTTCTTTTTTCTTGTTCAGTCTTTCTAGGAGTTTCTTATAGAATTAATTATTTCAAATTACTAGTTTTGAATTACGTTGATCTTCTGTGTGTTTGGGGTTTTTTTACCTCACTAATTTTTCTCTCATCTTTATTATTTCTTTGTATAGTTTTTATGTTCATCTATTCTATTTTTATTCTTCTAGTTTCTGGGATGGAACATGAATCATTCATTTTCAGAACTTCTTTTTAATAAAGTTATCTCTGAAGACTGCTTTAGCTGCATCCACATTTTTTATATATAGTGGTTTTATTCTTGTGCAACTTTTGCATTGTTTTGTTCTTTTTTTACCCCGAAGTTATTTAAGTTTGTTACTAGAGATCATATATAGATACATAGATGTAGAGGTATATATGGTACATAAAGAGAGTTAGAGGTAGAGATATATAGATATTATTAATTTTACTTTTCATTGCTTCCATAACCTTACGTGTTTTTGTATTTTTATATGCTTATTCTATCAGTTTCACTATCACTGAGGATTTATAAGTTATTCCCTTTAGTTCTTGCTTATATAATTTGAGAGTTTTGTTGTATACAAACATATATATTGATTTTTGTGATGGTAGATTATTTCTTTTTAAGATTATTTGGTAGTGTTTCTCTTTACATATATATATATATGTATATGTACATATTTTTTCTTACTTTAAACTGTATTTCATTTGAGGACCTTAGCTTCCTTTAATTTACATTTGCACACTAGATCTGCTGGCATCCCTGCAATTTCAACCTTTCAAGCTCATTCTGGTTTTGCTATTTCTCTTGGATGCAGGGTTAAAGCTGATTGCGTTTTATAACCAACCTGATAATTGAACTTCTAACAGATGAGTTTAATCAATGTACATTTTTTGTGATTATGGCATTAGTAGTGTATTTGGACTTACTTCCACAATCTGATTTTTTTCTTTTTTACTTTTTTTAATCATATTGTTTCATTGTCCTTTCTTCACTGACTTTCTTCCTGTTAGATTATTTTTATACCTGTATTTTTTCCTTCTGCTCATTTAAAAGCTATAGATTGCATTGCTATTATTTGGTGATTCACTTGATCATATTAAGATTCAAACTAAACTAAAATTTTCTAAAAAGATCTTGAATTACGTAGTACTTCTGTCCTATTCATAGTTAAAACAATGAGTACAGCACACTGGGAACCCTTGAACAGCTCCATATCTTATTATTTTTATATAGAGCCTCGCTTTTAACTTTTTTAAACGAAGAAAGAATTTTTTGTAATCAATAGTTAATTGAATTTGCCAACATATTTCATTTATTTCTGGGTTCATTCTCATTTCCCATGCTCCACATCCTTCCTCTATGTTCACTTTTTTCTTGCCAGAGGAAAAAATCTTTTAGTGGATGTGAATGAGAAATTCTCTTACTCTCTGTGCCTCAAATTCTCTTTATTTTCCATCACTTCTGCATGATTTTTGTGTATACAATCCTAAGTTTACTTAGATCTTCTCTCAGTACTTCTAAGCCCCATTCTCCCTGGCATCAATGGCTGCAGAGTAAAAGGCTGCTGTTTGTCTCGTTGTTAATTTGCAGTTAATTTATTTACTCTGATAACGTTTAAGATTTTCCTTTATTCTTAATGACCTAGTTCCATTATGTGTCTAAAAGTGAATTTATTTTGATTTATACAGTTTTATACTCAGAGTATGTGAGAGATCATCTTAAATCCTAGAAATTTTATTAACAATTATATTTCACATATTGATCTAACATTTCTTCCATTCGCTCTCTTTTTTCCTTGCAACTCAGATAAATATTGGAGCTTCTCAACTAATCTCTCATGTGTCTTAACTGCTCTTTCATATTTGTTCTTGGTACCAAATGACGGATGAGCACTTCAGTTCTACCTTTAAGTTTACTATTCTCTTTTTGACTGTGTCCCTTCTGGAGTCTGTCCAACATATTGCATTTTTATTTCATTGACTACATTTTTATTTCCAAGACATTGGACTGGATCAGCCGGGACATTATTTTATTGCTGTCTGGTTTTATCTCACACTGTTCTGTTCTTTTAACAATGATTTCAAAGTCTTTCGCAGGCTTCTCTAAAATTAATCAGAGCATGAGTTTAGATTCTGATCATCTGTTCATTTGTTTTCTGCTCATTTTATTTGGGCTGTCTTCCCTCGCATCAGATTTTTTTAATGAGTTTGGATATTTTAGTTCATAGGCTAATTTCTAGTAGAAGATCATTTTTATTTGATTTCCCTTTCTTCCTTCCATGCCTTATTCCTGCATGCCTAGTGGATGGAACTGCAGTAGCCTCCACCCAGTCAATACAGAGCTAGTTCTTCTGATGACAGTGACTGCCACGTGTGATACTAAAACATAGCTCACTTCCTTCAGAACGCCTTTCGTGAGGTCCAGCTCTAGATTAAGGGCCACTTTAATGCTCTTCCTCTTGGATACTATAATACAATTGCTATTTACTCTTTTTATTGGGGTAAAGCTGCTTTACAATGTTGTGTTAGTTTCTGCTGTACAAGAAAATCAATCAGCCATATGTATACGTATATCCCTTCCCTCTTGGACCTCCCTCCCACCACCCCTCCATCCCACCCATCTAGGTCACCACAGAGCACCGAGCTGAGTTCCCTGTGCTATACAGCAGGTTCCCACTAGCTATCTGTTTTACACCTGGTAGTGTATATATGTCAATCCCAATCTCCCAATTCATCCCACCCCCCTATTCTCCCCCATTATGTCCACACATCCGTTCTCTACGTCTGCATCTCTATTCCTGTCCTGAAAATAAGTTCATCTGTACCATTTTTCTAGATTCTACATATATACGTTAATATACAATATTTGTTCTTGATTTCTCCCCCAGCAACACTGTATACTCTGTAAGGGCAAGGACCCTGGCCATCTGCTTCACTGTTATATAACTCAGCACCAAGAGCAATGCCTGAAACAAAGTAGCACTTATTAAATAGCTGCTGAATCGAATGTTTGAATCACTGAGTAACGTGTCTGATGGTGTTGCCGTTGTACCGTTTTCTCAGGACCCATGTGGTTAATTTTGGAGCTCTCTATACATCAGGACTCTCCTAGATGGCAGATGCTGGCCTCTGAATAGTGATTTAGTAAGCATTTGGCTTCTGGTTCAATCATTCCTTCTTTCTTTCTGAGTTATTTTCACGTTGGGTAGACCTGACGGGCTAGCAGCTATGACATCTGGCAGGAGAAGATGATAATATCTCCTACTCTGTGTTTTGTTCCTGTGGTGTAATTACTACGAAGATTATAGATTAAACCTGTTCCTAGTTATTACAATTCCCTCTTTGAAACCCCAAAATGAGGGGTTTCATTCTATACAAAGATCTTTTCATTTCCTTTTGAACAGAAACTAACTAAAATTAGCTCCAAGTCATTACTGAGCTGTCAAAATGAAAGTGCCTTCAGCATACCCACTTCCTGTCAATACTACCTCACAAAACTAGGATCATTTAAGCCTTCTCACAAGCGGCAGTTAGGAAGAAAATCGTTGTGTTGTACCTCTCTGATTTACTGAAGATCATATTGAGATAGTTTGCAAAAACTTGGGACACTGTCTCTTGATGTTTACAATATATTCTACTTTTATTTACATATACTGTTTTGTTTTCAATACCTCTGGTAATTACTACAATGATTAATAAACATACAGATGTTTCCTTTTAACCCACAGAAAAGTTGTTCTTGTTCTGTTTTTGTTTTCTTTCAGGTTTAGTAGTAATTTTTATCCCAATATTTACGCTAAAATTATGCTTTAAAGAAAGCTTAATTTTTATCAAACATGCATGTTATCAAACATGCATCTTTAATGAAGACAACAGTCATCATTAAAGCTTAATTTTTATCAAACATGCATGTTATCAAACATGCATCTTTAATGAAGACAACAGTCATCATTAAAATTTTTTAAAATCCTTTAGAATACTCACTAAAACACTGTCTATCCTAAAATCTATATGCCTCTAAGGCCCTAAAATCTATATGCCTGTAAGATAACACTGAAAAAAATTCAACCTGTTTCTGCTTTTTTTATACAATGAGGAAAATATAATTTTTTGTCTCTGAGGTATTTGATTATTTTCCTAAATTTATCATATTTCTGTTCTCTTAATTATGTATAGAAAGTTCACAGCAATGATTTCTTCCAAATATTACAGCCATCTTTACAGTCCTTCATTGTATGTAGAGACCAGTTTAGTATATAATTTATATCCTCAAACCTTAATATATATATTCCATGGTTCCAATTTCTGAGGGTTTTTTTTTACTAGCTGTACATATTTTCATAATAAAACCAGTCATAGTCCTTAATGATTAGATACAGATTAGAGTGATGAAAGAAAACTGTAAGCAGAGAAAGAAAGTAAAAGCACTTATTAATTTCTCTCAGAAGCTGCTTCTTTATGCAGTTGCACTCGGGGAATCAGAAAAGATCACATTTTCAGTAAAATCATATTAAAAAAATTATAATGACAGCATGAATATTTACTGCAATCATGAGACATTCAAAATTCTCAGAAGTTGTAAATATAGATCTGAAGACTATCAGAAATAAAGTATGTTTAACTAAAGTATATTATTGATTAAAGTCTATCTAATGTTTAAATGTTGAAGAATATAAAAAGGAAGAGTCAGGTATGAAAAAAACATGAATTTGTATCTCATAATATTATCCAACCACCAAGGTAACGACAGATTGACTACAAACCATGGGGAGAACTGGAATGTCAATTCTTAGACTCCTAAGTGTGATTCTATGATAATAAACACATCATTATAACTTAAAGTAATTTGCTTCTATGCAAAGTATTGAATGCCTACTCTGTGCATAGAGAAAAAGTCACTATTCTTTGCCTCAGGGAATTCACAGAGTAATGGGAAATAAAGGCAAATTCCAATGGTAAATACATTTTTATGAATAAATCCTTAATTCTGCACATTAATAAAAGACATGTGTGCTTCTGTAATTTATAATTACAAACAAGTGATCTTTTATATTAATAATAAAAACCTCCGTTCCAATTAGGCACTAATGTAGAACAGTCACTCACTTCCCATCTGCCATCCCATTTGCTAATGTATACAGGAAGAAGACAATTAGCTGTTGAGTGCCACAAACTAGATATTCTCTTTTGCAAAATAAGTGTTATGAAATGCTTATAAAAGAACATTTGGTGAGAAGAAATGAGGTTATGAGCCTTTGTTTATTCCACATTAATATAAAAATTTCCTGGTTTCGTAACTAATGAATTATAGAAAATCTTCTGTGGTATCTCCCCATCCCAAGCACGTCTCCTAAATTATGTTGAAATTTTAAATAATGAATCATCACCCACTCCGAGAAAGTTCATGTAGGATAGTAACATTAATGACTACCACGATCCTCTTATTCAGGCAACATTAGCTGACACCTTCATAAGTAGAATGAATGTGTACCACAGTCTTCCCTCAAAGGAAGTCTATACCAGATAATAGGAAAGGAAAATGGAATAGGCAGCATCATCATTTGCCCAGATGCCCACTTCCACACAAGCAAAAGGCTGAACAGAACTTGCAGCACGACTGTTTCTGTAATTTTAGTAATTCATAGCAACTAGCCTTCCCTCTTTAAAGCCAAATTCCCTTATGGACTCTCTAGCTCATTGGAAATGGCTTGATTTACTTTGTGTTGTATATAGAATATGCCTGGCACAAGCAACCTTCATCTTGCATCTAAAGGTTAAAAGAGCCCCCCCTCCAGAAGGGGGTGAGGAGGGATAAATTGGAAGATTGGGATTGACATATACACACTACTATATATAAAACAGATAATTAATAAGGACCTACTGTATAGCACAGGGAACTCTACTCAATACTCTATAATGGCCAATATGGGAAAAGAATCTAATAGAAGTAGATATATATATAACTGATTCACTTTGCTGTACACCTGAAACTAACACAACATTGTAACTCAGCTATACTGCAATAAAATTTTTTTAAAAAAAGAGTCCCCCTCCCCCAAATATAATCCAACCACCATATGCACAAATATTCATCAACAAGACAGCCACCTAATGTCAAGTTTAGCAACTACATCCTAAGATACATTTGCCAGGTCACTTCAGAAGCTGCCTGCCAGTCTTAAAAACCTCAGTCTCCAGGTGATACCCTTTACCCTCTAGGTCTCATGTGGAATTATCCACACCTACTTGTTATCATTCTGTAACCTATAGACTAAATGATCACCTAACCACCATCACGACACTGAATATACAACTGTGAAAGAATACTAATGAGCTAGCCGCAGGAACTTCTATTAAAAAGGGGAAAAGAAAAGGCAGGAAGGGGACAGAATAGTCAGGAGTGGGGAGGTGGTAATTTTTTAATTTCCAAATACCCATGCACTGAAAAAGGAAAAGAAACTGAAGGGTAAGGGAAGCTACCTCTTTCATCTCTGCAAGTGAACATGAGGCTGGGGCTGAACTTAGACTTTCTTCTTCTGTAACCTGTTCTATGTTCCTCCCACCTTCTGCCAGCATCTCACAGGACCTGGGTCTGTGGGATAAGCCAACGTTCCTTCCCACTGGAACTGAGCCCTCAGCGGCTCACTTAAGACTGCAGTACTTTTTCGTTTTTTTGCAAAAAGCAGGAAGCACTGTTTCTTTGGCAAGATCAAATAAATTGGCCAACAACATAGTCCTTGTCTCTGTGTAGTTCCCTAATGGTATAAGAAGCCCCCAAATACCCAGATAGCCATCTCAGGTTCAACTTTAGTGGGATCGTTATAAAATTCAGACAAGGCTGACAGTGTGCACCATGAGCTGGCTGGTCCTGGATGCCCAAGAGAAGAAGCTTCCCGTCCTCTGCTCTCGATTCGTACCACTAATTGGACAGGGAATCACTTGTCCATTTGTAAACAAGTCCTGCCAATGTTTCCTCTTCATTCTCTTTCAAAACCATGCCCTCCTGGCCCCTCTACTGCCACAGCTCTGGTTCAGCTCTTCACCATTCTCCTCAGGGTTACTCATGACAGCTCCAACCACGCCCTTATCACACAGCCCTGTAAGGGACGTTTTACCTGTCTATGTATGACACAATATCTTATAAGCTCCCTGAGGGCAGGCATTGTATCTTATATGACTTTTTCTACCAGCACATTATAAACTGCTGGACACACATTAATCAAAAATATTTTTGTAAAATGAATGCGTCTCTCAGCTTTTCTCCTCCCTCTTACCAGTCCAGTCTCGCCCTTCTAATCTAGCCTCTACAATGCTACTAAAATATAAACCTGATCACTCATGCACCTGGAGAAAACCCCTTTATGATACCTAAAAGCTTTCAGAATAACGTTCAGGTGTTCATACCTACCACCAGTCCTGTCTCTGTCTTCTGCCTGCCCTGGGGGAAATCTCATTAGGCTCCGACCCTACCAAAGCACTTCTCCACAAACCACGCTCTCACGAGCATACCTCCAAGCCTTCATTCATTCAAGCAGTCCCCTCTGCCTCAGATGCCCTTGCTACCTTGATTCCCCAAACTAATGTCTTTATCCTTCAGCATTCAGGTCAAGTGTCAGTCTCTCCAGGAAGCATGCCCTAACTCTTCAGTCTGGATTAGATGCTTCTCTGGGCTTTCAAAACATTCCAGGCATACGTTTAGCCAAACATTTATCACACTGAATGGTAATTTTCTTTCGACTTATGCATGGCCCCACTTAGACTGAAAACTCACTTAGGCACAGTATTTGGGAATATCAGTTGTTCCATAAATTGACAATGAATATAAGAATGAATATAAGCATGATTTGTCATTTCCAAACCCACTATTACATTGGAGTCTCACTTTAGTCTCATGAAATTAAATGAACAGACACCAGAATCCTTATTATGATGATAAGAAAACAAAAAGGGCATCTTCCACAAGATTATACCATTAGTAAATCAAGGATCTAAGTTTCAAATCCAGGTCCCTCTGGCTTCAAATGCAGTCCTCATAATGTCAGTATTCAAGGATGCCTTAGCACCTCACTGGCACAGAAATTCAGCAACCTCATGGACCAAACTGCCTGCAACTCACTCCACATTCTATGAAGTACTTGGCTATTAACCTCAACATGCCTGAATTATTCTGCTTTTTCTTCACTCATCCCTAGTCAGCACTATGTTGACCCTGTCTGTATAAGGTGGTTAACTAATATGGTTACAGCACAGTGCTAAGGAGAGCAGAATTAAAAGGTTAGGACATGTCTATGAAGCTAGGTTGGATTAATTTGTCCAACACTACACACACCTTCTTAACTGCACCAACTTCCTGGCAAACAACGTATCCTTGGCCAACAGAGAATGGTTGCGATAATGTGAACTGATCCTGGCAGATCCAGAAATGTGTTCATTGAACTGTACATTCTAAAGCAAATAAGAAGATGAAGCAATTCTAGAAGCCGATTACTCTGCATTTCCAGGAGCGTCTTACCCAGCAAGAGAGAGAGAGAGAAAGAGAGAGAGAAAATTTCCTCCAGATTTTGAAAATATTTACTCACTGGACTTCTGACATCTGTGCATTACTGCTACAAAGAAAGTTAACATCACCACACTTTTAAGTCCTCAATATTACCTCTCCACACCATTTTTTTCTCTCTCTCTGCTTAAGGTTTTTGTAAAGTGGAAGGAGTCTACACACTGCATTTACTGACTGATTCAAAGAAAATTCCAGAACATTTTCAAAAGAAAAACTATAGTAACAATAGCTCCTATTCAGAGTATGTACTCAGTATCCAGCACTGTGACAGGGGCTAAATATGTGTTGACAATTACAAACTCAAACTACATAAAGAAGTCTTATTTATCTACTTTTACAGGTGGGATAACTGATGTGCTGAGAGGATATAGAGCTTTCCCAATATCTCAAGTCTGCTAAGTAAAAGATCTTAGACTTTGAATAGGTGTTATCTAATTCCAAAGACCATGCTTTATGCCACTGCACCACTACGGCACGTAGTAAATCCTCAATATTTTTGTGTAAATGAACCAGCTGTGGCTGAACCTGTTGTTACCTTAAGATGTGGAAGCTATTCATAAAAATGAAGCTTACTGACACTGCACCAGATATAACTGTCCAAAATACTGTGTTAAGGAACATACTTCAGGCTTTTATCACATTACTTTCACCTCAGTGAAAGTACACCTCACCCAGGACAACCCTGAATGTTTAGTTATGCTACTAGTTTTATACCTAATCTACCTTTTTCATTAAAATCCAGTGAAGCAGACAACTGAGATAATTACTGCACAATCCTCTTAATTAAAAAGTTTAGCTTCTAATTAAGAGTCATTGTTTATCTCATCAGGAAACAGGATTCATGACAGAGTTGCCCTTTCGTTAATTTTTTAGGCTTTTTTGAGGCTGGACATAGCATGTGATACTCCTACCCATGTAAGCATTTGTGTTTACACATGCACATATGCTTGAGTATATTAAGGAATGTTTTAATTGTATCAAAGGAAAAAATTAATAAAAGCATGAAACCCAATGGAAACTCTCTCAGTGAAACCCTTGACCCAGTACTTATGTCTCAGCTAATTACAAAATGTTCAAAAGTGAATTATTTATACCTCAGTTGCTAATCGGATACATAATTATATTCACAAATGAACAAAAGCTGCCTTAAAACTTTTTCTCACAAGTTATGCATTTAAACAAAGATTGCTGAATATCTACTCGAGTTTAGGCAGCATAAAGAAATAATTATTATTTCCCTAGACGCCCATTTCTGGAAAATTTCTTTTCACCATGAGAATCAGGCACATAGGACTTCAGAAGTAAGTCACAGTCTCCTTGGAATAGAGAAAACCCCATCCATTCAGATGTTAAATACAACCATGATACATGGTCCCTTGGGGATCCCAGCTTCATTACTCACTGCTACTGCACTGCAGCCTCCAAGTGCACGTGTTGTCCCGTAATTCATAACCAAACACTGGCAAGTGCTTTAAGTCACTATCCTTTGCCTCAACAGTAAGAGACCATTCTTTAAATCTCACGATGATAATTCATGAATCCATTGCTCTATTAAACTTGGATAAAATTAATTATTGGAATTGGCTTAAGGATAATTTCAATGTTATGCATAGAACCACACTAAAAAGTTCCTATGTGGAAATATTTGGCTTCTATCAGCTATGACAATGACTAGCATGGCCCTTCACAAAACTCAAAGTTGACAACAGACAGTTTAAATAGTTTAAGCTGAGGTGGAAAAAATCCCAACCAAATTTTCCATGCTAGCAGTTATCTGACCTAAAAGGTATGGGGAGGGGGAAGGGGAGGTAGAGGCAACAAATAAATTTCAATTCATCATCTGCAACAGAGGTTGTAAAACCGTCCTCTGAAGAGGAAAGATGCAGGAATTTGGGGAAGTGACAACCTGCCCCCAACAACAACAAAATGCTTTCCTTTTCTTCCTCTACAATTCCCATTGCCCTCTAACCCCAAGAAGAGTGGACACTATAGCTTTCTAACAAACTAAGCAAATACTTACTTAGCACTTACTCTTGGACGATGGGCTACGATGATTGTTAAGTGTTCAGCATCTTCCTTAAGGACTTCAAAAATCACTTTAAATTGGAAAGGGGACCAAGATCAAGGGATAAAAATTAAACTTTCCCTTGAAAAAGTCTTGAAAGTAATCACTGCTCTCAGTATGAAAACAAGATGGAGATAGAAAAGACTTACAATCTAGGGTGGAGTATTTTCCCTCCAAAGTTAGTAAACACACCTGATTATACATATCAGGCTTCCCTTCTATGAAGCATCATTCCTAAGACATAAAACAAACAACACAAAAGCATAGGTTTAAATATGCATACGAGTCAGACTTCCAAATGAAAATTCAGATCTTTACACAAATTCAGAGGTGCATTTTATTCTGGAAATGATTTGTAGATAGTTCCAGATGTTTTCCCTTCCAGAAAATAGTAAACTCTGCTTAGCATCCGTTCTGGTGGTGTAAGCAATGGCTCTTTTTAAATCCTGTCTGCGGCACCGTAGCCCACTGTTATTACAGCCATTGCTTCACCTGAACCTGTACTGTATATTGATGCTGAAAGAATCTGCTCAGATAAATTACTGACTGGCAGCAGATGAGCTGATAAGGAGAGCACCATTATTTTGCAAAATGGTCAGTGCAGGGTGCTGTAAAATAAAAATATAACCAAGGGATGCTTCACAGACGTAGCACATTTTATGGCAAAGGAGCTGATGAATAATGTGTCTCTGGAGGCCGTGCACTCTACTTTCTTGCACTGACGGCAGCACACAGGACAAGGCTATGCTGCTGGAAGCATCCGGCCACTGGGGTTAATTGGCTTGTAAATTCTTTTGGCAGCAGAATACTGATGGCTAGATAGACGGATTATTAAAATAAAGGAAGACAAGGGGCATAAATGAGAAAGATTCTTGGATAGGTGTTGAGGCTTCTCCTGCCTAACTCAGCTGTTAGGAAAGATGAGGATAACTAATAGCACAGCCATCGTTTCTTGAGTACTTACTAGGTTCCAAGCACTGGGTGTGCATACCCTGATGGTTAATTTTACGTATCAACTTGACTGGATCACAGGGTACCCAGATATTTGGCTAAATATTATTTCTGGGTATGTCTGTGAGTATGTTTCAACCTAAAAGTAGCATTTGAACCAGTGGACTCTGTAAAGCAGATGGGTCTCCCCAATGTGAGCGGCCATCATCCAATCCCTTGAGGGCCAGAACAGAAAACAAAGGTAGAAGGAGGAGGAATTCAGCCCTTCCTGCCTGACTGACTGAGCTGGAACATCATCTCCTGCCCTGGATATTCCCGGTTCTCAGGCCTTCAGACTTAGACTAAATTATACCACTGGTTTCTGGGGTCTCCAGTTTGCAGATGACAGATTGTGGGACTTCTTGGCTTCCATAATTGTAGGAGCCAATTCCTTATGATAAATCCCTTCCTAGATATTTCCTACTTGTCCTGTTTTTTCTATAAAAGCCTGATTAATATATATATATATATATTCATTTACTTAATCTATGAGGAATACTCCTATGAGGAAGATATTATTATTCTCATTTTATAAAAAAGGAAACAGCCTTAGAGCAGAGAAGTAACTGGCCCAAGTTATTACACGGCCAAGATAAAGAATTAGAACTAGTACTGCCTGATTCCAAAACCTATACTCTTAACCACTTGGCTCTTCTGAGTCTGATATTCAGAGTATCTTGGAATGAAAATTTACATTTTTCTTAGAAGGCAAGGAGTTGCAGTTGCCAAAACACAGGCTTAAAATATATATATTAAAAAGAAAAACAGGAGGCACTTAATTCCATTTTTTAAAAAATCACCCAGAAGCAAAAATATTCCATCCATAGAATAAATCTTTCTAGTTTTAGCAAAATAATTTTTGTGAATTTCACATTATACTTTTAGCATCATTAATGTTAGCAAGCATGAGTTGACCAGGTCAGTCCCCCACGAAAATATAGATAATGTTAAAATACAACAAAGCACATCTAATGGAAACATAAAATAAGTTATTGACATTTCTCTCTGCTTGTAAATATATTTATCCACCTGCACCCCAATTGTGACATGATTTATTTAAAAGGAAGTGGAGACCTTCAGCCAATATGGTATAAGTCTCACGTTCAGAAAGTGGTAAAATTACCCTAGAGAAGTGGGCAATTTGTAACAATTATATAACTTATTTTTATTGACCAAATTGAGAGAAGATGGATGGATGGATGGATGGATAGACAGATAGAACAACTAAAGGGAATTTTCATTTAAAAGAAAACATTTCAGATCCTTAAAACTTACCTATTCCTAATTCCCCAACATACCATTTAGTCCCCACAAGGCAAAGCGGACTATATTTAGCTTAATAATTTCCTATTGCTGCTGTAACAAACTACCACCACAACACAAATTTATTATCTTACAGTTCTGGAGATCAGAAGTCCAAAAATGGATTTTTACGGCTAAATTCAAGTTGTTGGCAGAACCGCATTCCGTCTGGAGGCTCTTGATGAAAATCTGTTTCCTTGGCTTTTCCAGCTAAGAGAGGCTGCCTGTATTCCTTGTCTTGTGGCCCCTTCCTCCATCTTCAAAGAGCACCACTTTAACCTCTGCTTCCATCATCACATCTCCTTCTCTGACTCTGAC
Organism: Aethalodelphis obliquidens; assembly: GCF_003676395.1. Lineage (NCBI taxonomy): Eukaryota > Metazoa > Chordata > Mammalia > Artiodactyla > Delphinidae > Aethalodelphis > Aethalodelphis obliquidens. Next base: position 53,518,694 of record NW_020837947.1, on the reverse strand, counting down.
CCTCTTGCCTTCTTTTTATAAAAACTCATACGGGGCTTCCCTGGTGGCGCAGTGGTTGAGAATCTGCCTGCCAATGCAGGGGACACGGGTTCGAGCCCTGGTCTGGGAAGATCCCACATGCCGCGGAGCAACTGGGCCCGTGAGCCACAACCACTGAGCCTGCGCGTCTGGAGCCTGTGCTCCGCAACAAGAGAGGCCGCGACAGTAAGAGGCCCGCGCTCCGCGATGAAGAGTGACCCCCGCTTGCCACAACTAGAGAAAGCCCATGCACAGAAATGAAGACCCAACGCAGCCAAAAATAAATTAATTAATAAACTCCTACCCCCAACATCTTCTTTAAAAAAAAAAAAAAAAAACACTCATATGATTATACTGGGCGCACCTGAATAATCTGGGGTGATCTTCCTATCTCAAAATCCTTTACTTGATCACATCCACAAATCTCCTGTTGCCATATTCACAGATTCTAGGGATTATAGGATGTGGACATCATTGGAGAGCCATTCTCCTGTTTACCACAAACTCTCTGTAAGACAACCACTGCTACGGGCTGGGGGAAGGAGGAGAGCCAGGATCTTCCTTCTCTGAGGAGGCTAACTTATTACTAATCACAAAGGTGGCCAAAGGGAGCTAGACCTCAGGGATCAGCCTCAGCACTTCTCTTGTATATTCACTGCCTTTGGTGATCTCATCCAGTTTCACAGTCTTAAATACCACATACAAGCCAAGGCTTCCAAAAATATCTCTCCTGATTAAATTCTGTATCCAACGGCCTCCTCAAGACACCCACATGTATGTCTAGGAGGCACCTCTGACTCAACATGTCTAAAATTGAGCTCCTGACTCCCCCTTACCCAAACCTGTTTCCCTCACAGTCATTTCCACCCTACCCCCCTTATTAGCAAATCTCTCCTTCCAGTTGTTCAGACCAAAAACCTTGGAGTTACCCTTGACTCCTTTCTTACTTTCACAGGCTCCTTCCAATCCATCAGTAAATCCTGTCGGCATTCCATTAAAAATGTATCCGGAATCCTTTTTCTCCTCATCTCCTCCCCTGCTCTCACTCTGATCTAAGCCACCAGCATTCCTCTCCTGGGTTTTTGCAATAGCCTACTAACTGGTCATCTTCCTTTCACCCGTCCTCCCTATGGCATACGCTACACACAGCAGCCAGCATGGTCTTGATGAAAACTAAGTGTAGTGGATGCTGGGGTTGTGGGGGGGGGGCCGGGGCACAGCCCAGATCCTGCCTTCAGGATGGAGTCACCTGCTACCCCAGCAGCCGGGAATGATGGACGCCAACGGCTTACATTTGAAATCCCTCTTGGGACTGCCCTCATTCAACAGGCGCTGCCTCGCTGAAGTTTATGCCCTTCCTTAACGTCTAACCAAGGACTAATTAATGTGGGGATACAAAAGCCCCACCCCTTTTCCTCAACTGGGGATGACTCTGAGGGGCTATGACGGCTCCAAGACTCCCTGCGGATCATTTGAAGTCTCCGTCTCGACTGTACCACATTGCAGCTTCTTCCTCTGCCTGGTCCTGCCCAAAGCTCCCTCAGAGGTGTTGTTACTGAGAACATTTCCAAAATAAATCTACTGCACACAACCGTACATCTCAGAGCCTGTTTCCAGGAGAATTCAACTTAAGACACTCCATCAGATTACATTGCTCCTCTGGTCAAAACCCTCCAATCATTCTCCATTCATATAAAAACCACAGTCCTCACAATGACCTACAGGTACTAATGGAAATGGGCCCTGTTGCCTCATCCCCTACTACTCCTGTCCCCGCTACACTGGCCAAGAACATGCTAAACACACTCCTTCCACTCCTCTTTCTGGAATGCTTTCCCTCAACATATTCACATGGTTTACTCACTCACCTCTTCCAAGTTTGGGCTCAAATGCCATTTTCCCAGAAAAGGCTTTCCTGACCATTCTATGGCACTAGAATTGCCCTGCAATCCCATACTCCATACCCTAATTTGTTCCTCTCCATAGCGCTTACCCTGTCTAACACCCACTATAAAACACTATTTACTATGTGTATTATCTTTCTTATCTCACTATAAGCATTTTGTCTGTGTCTCTTTCATTTACTGCTGTATCCTCCATGCTTCAAACAGTGCCTGGTACATAATAGGTTCTCAAAATACTCGTTGAATGAATGAATGAGTGCTGACTGTATGCCAGACACCTCCGGGGGCATATTTACATATATTATCTCATTTAACATTTACAACAACTCTGAGAGAGAAGTATTATGGTATCCATTTTTCAACTGAGAAAACAGAGGCTCATATAATTATACCAGACTATCACATATGTAAGAAATAATAGAACCCAGATGTGAGTCCCTGTTGGTCCAAACTCAAAGCCATATTCTTTCAATTAGACTAGATTCAGGTACAGGCATTAAGCACATAAAGTGAATGACCTGCTCAGAGAGGCTGCCTTACTGTAACTATGTTACTCTCTCCCCAAACAAATCTAATCTCAACAGAAAAGAAAATTCTAAAAAAGAGGTGGAGAGACTGAGTGAGACAGAAATCATGATCAACCATTTTATAAAATGCCATGTGTTTACTGTTACTGTATATACTCTACAAAATGTTTAAATTCCTAGCTTTATAGTAATGCCTGATGTATATGCCCAGAAGGGACTAATTAATATGCAGGTAATTAGTTGTAAACACAAATCTTATCAAAAGCGAATTACATTGTTAGTTGTATTTGGACTAGTAGGGGGCGGGCAAGGAGTACATGTGTAGATAGAAAACAAAAGTCTGGGTTTTATATCTGAGTTAATAGAAAAAAATAACTCAGTCACTGTCGTCCACTTAGGAAAAGAAAGCTTTATGAAGGAAGTGGGATTTCAAGAGCTTTCTGAACTCCAGAGAGGAGGAAGTTTGGCAAGTTGACACCATGGTCTTATTCAGAGCTCAACACCCATTAACTTCAGAGAAAGCTTCTAGCCTGGATCACCCAGGCAGGGTGCAATGCAAATGGGAAATGAGTCTGACCCCACCACAAAAACCTTTACTTCCACACACATGTGGGTCTGATGGAATCCACCGACATAAAAGGAAGGTGAGAAAGCTCTAAATTGGCTTTTACCATCTAAGGATGTTCACACACAAAGCATGCATTGTACCCACTAATGAAAGACATGTGCTAGAGTGGTTACACATTGCAAGTGAATGAAAGCTAATGACATGAAACTGCCACGGTGCCTCTAGACTGACCCCTGTAAAAGCTCAGGCCTGACTTGTAACAGGCAGAGCTAAACCAGTTTATCACTGAATTATGCATCATTTAATAAAGACTGGTGTGACTCAACCTGCCACGAATGCTAAGAGCTTGGGGAAATGTCCTCCAAACTCCCCTGTCCTTTTCCCAAGCTCATCTTTAACCCTGCAGTATCAGATGGACCAAGCGAAGTAGAAGTCTAAACTTTCTAAACTATACTAAATAAACTTGAGGTAATCTGACTCTGTGGTTCCTAGGGTCCCTTACTTGAAAATTACTGCTCTGGCAAAGTTAACTCCTGTTTCTGTAACTCAGTGAAGTGTGAATTAAGTGGGAGAGGAGCTGTTCTCTTTTTTGAATCACCAATGGCATCTCAAAACTGTACTTCAAAGTATGTTTCCATATGCCAAATACAAGTGCTGATTTTACTAGTGTCATTTACAGAGCCATTATCAAAATATATTTTAAGTTAAATAAAAATGAATCCTATAGGCTTTTAGGCTCTGCCTGTAGTTTTACATTCTTGAGAAAAAAAAATCCTGCTACCTCCATCATTGTCATAGAAATGGAAAAATCAACGCATTACAGGAAGATGTTTCAATAGGAGTGAATCATGCAGGGCTGAGAATAGGGACATCCACATCAATTTATAGACCGTTGGTGATAAATGATTTAGCAAAAATTCAGCTGAAGTCAAGGAAATCATAGTAATTTCTACCATCAGCCTCATACAAAAGCTTCTCAGTGATAGCCAAAGTACATAGTTAGATATGCTCTAGAAAGTTAAACTTCCCAAAATCTCTCTTTATTTTATTTATCTTTTCAGGATACAATCTTTTTTATGAGAACAAATTTGTACCACTGTGGAAACATTCAGGTCCCTTGAAATTTTATAAAGCTTTTTTTTTTCCTTGACAATGACCAAGGATCATGTTTCTCTTTAACTGAAGCAAAAAAATGGATGATGCTAAAATGCATTTATTATTAAGTTCGGCAACCATAGATTATGTTGAAGACTGAAGCACTTGCAATGCTCCTTCATCAGGGAAGACACTCTATTAAAAATCTGCCCATTGTGCTTTTGCATTTCATTCCTTCTTTTTCTTCCAGCAAGGTAATGAAAGCATCAAGAGTTTCTGAAATATTGGATAAAGAAAATTGAAAGCAGCATTCACAGCCCGGAAAACTGTTACTCATCATTAAGGGTTTGTCCCCATCCTTTTATTAGCCTTTATTTCTCTTGAACTACTTTGTTATGTTTTAGGGCAGGAAAAAATATCTGGGATGAGAGACAGAGACTATTCTAAGCACTTTACACATATTAACTCAATTTGTACTCACAATGACTTTATGAGAAAGGTCCTATTACTATCACCATCTTACAACTGAAGAAACCAAGGCACAGAGAGGTGAAGTAATTCACGCAAGGTCAATAGCGATAAGTGGTGGAGACCAGATGCAAATCAAGGCAGTCACACTCCAGAACCCATGCACTCATTCACGCCATACTGTCTCCAGAAAGGCATCAAGGAAAACCTAAAGCTTTCATTTTAAGACTAAACTAAAAAGAAATTCTTCAGTCTCTGTGCATTTTATTAAGGTCCCAAGGTGAGATTACACATTTCAGAACATTTCTCTCAAGTGAAATAATGTGGATCCTGAATTCACTTCAGAATTTTGTACAAAATACAAATATTCTTTTTTTTCAAGATTGTTTTAGCTCTTTATTTTTTTCCCATTTAAATAGATATTATTTTTTAAATAATTTTTAAGTTCACAGCAAAAATGAGCAGAAAGTACAGAGTTTTCATATACTCCCTGTCTCCACACATGCACAGCCTCCCCTGCTCTCAATATCCTGCATCAGAACGGTACATTACAGTCAATGAACGTAGAGTGGCACACCATTATCACCCAAAGTCTACAGTTTACATTAGGGTTAACTCTTGATGTACGTTCTATGGGTCTTTAAAAATGCATCATGGGCTTCCCTGGTGGCGCAGTGGTTGAGAGTCCGCCTGCCGATGCAGGGGACACGGGTTCGTGCCCCGGTCCGGGAAGATCCCACATGCCGCGGAGCGGCTGGGCCCGTGAGCCATGGCCGCTGAGCCTGCGCGTCTGGAGCCTGTGCTCCGCAACGGGAGAGGCCACAGCAGTGAGAGGCCCGTGTAACGACAAAAAAAAAAAAAAAAGCATCATGACATGAATCCACGATTATCGTATCAAATAGAATAGTTTCACTGCCCTAGAAGTCCTCTGTGCTCTTCCTGCTTATCCCTTCCTCCCTCCTAACTCGGGGAAACCACTGATCATTTTACTGTCTCCGTTGCCTTTTTCAGAATGTTATTTGCTGAGAATACTTTTCAGATTGGTTTCTTTCACTTAGTAATATGCACTTCAGTTTCCTCCATGTACTTTCATGACTTGATAGCACATTTATTTTCAAGGCTGAATAATATGCCATTGCCTGACTGTACCACAGTTTATTCATCCGTTCACCCATTGAAGGGCATCTTAGTGGCTTCCAACTTTTGGCAATTATGAATAAAGCTGCATCCTTGTGCAGGTTTTTGTGTGGACATAAGTTTTTTGTTGTTGTTGTTTTTGCGGTACGCGGGCCCCTCACTGCTGTGGCCTCTCCCGTTGCGGAGCACAGGCTCCGTACGCGCAGGCTCAGTGGCCATGGCTCACGGGCCCAGACGCTCCGCGGCATGTGGGATCCTCCCGGACTGGGACACGAACCTGTGTCCCCAGCATCGGCAGGCGGACTCTCAACCACTGCGCCACCAGGGAAGCCCTGGACATAAGTTTTTAAGTAATTTGGGTAAATACCAAGGAGCAAAATTTCTCTATCAAGTTGTAAGAGTATATTTAGCTTTGTAAAACACTGGCAAACTGTCTTCCAAATTACTTGTTGCACTCTGCATATCTTTCTCTTTTTTGGATGAAAAGCATTTTGTTTACTATCATTCTTTATGTTTTGAATTTTATTTTATTTTTTTATACAGCAGGTTCTTGTTCTCTACATCTGTGTCTCTATTTCTGCCCTGCAAACTGGTTCATCTGTACCATTTTTCTAGGTTCCACGTATATGCATTAATATACGATATTTGTTTTTCTCTTTCTGACTTACTTCACTCTGTATGACACTCTCTAGGTCCATCCACATCTCTACAAATGACCCAATTTCATTCCTTTTTATGGCTGAGTAATATTCCATTCTGTATACGTATCACATCTTCTTTATCCATTCATCTGTCGATGGGCAATTAGGTTGCTTCCATGACCTGGCTATTGTAAATAGTGCTGCAATGAACATTGGGGTGCATGTGTCTTTTTGAATTATGCTTTTCTCTGGGTATATGCCCAGTAGTGGGATTCCTGGGTCATATGTTAGTTCTATTTTTAGTTTTTTAAGGAACCTCCATACTGGTCTCCATAGTGCTATATCAATTTACATTCCCACCAACAGTGCAAGAGGGTTCCCTTTTCTCCACACCCTCTCCAGAATTTGTTGTTTGTAGATTGTCTGATGCCCATTCTAACTGGTGTGAGGTGATACTTCATTGTAGTTTTGATTTGTATGTCTCTAAAAATTAGTGATGTTGAGCAGCTTTTCATGTGCTTCTTGGCCATCTGCATGTCTTCTTTGGAGAAATGTCTATTTAGGTTTTCTGCCCATTTTGGGGTTGGGTTGTTTGTTTTTTAAATATTGAGCTGCATGAGCTGTTTATATATTTTGCAGATTAATCCTTCGTCCGTTGATTCCTTTGCAAATATTTCCTCCCATTCTGAGGGTTGTTTTTTCGTCTTGTTTGTAGTTTCCTTTGCTTTGCAAAAGCTTTTAAGTTTCATTACATCCCATTTGTTTATTTTTTGTTTTTATTTCCATTACTCTAGGAGGTGGATCAAAGAAGATCTTGCCGTGATTTATGTCAGAGTGTTCTTCCTATGTTTTCCTCTAAGAGATTTATAGTGTCCAGTCTTACATTTAGGTCTCTAATCCATTTTGAGTTTATTTTTGTGTATGGTGTTAGGGAGTGTTCTAATTTCTTTCTTTTATATGTAGCTGTCCAGTTTTCCCAGCACCACTTATTGAAGAGACTGTCTTTTCTCCATTGTATATCCTTGCCTCCTTTGTCATAGATTAGTTGACCGTAAGCATGTGGGTTTATCGCTGGGCTTTCTATCCTGTTCCATTGACCTATATTTCTATTTTTGTGCCAGTACCATATTGTCTTGATTACTGTAGCTTTGTAGTATAGTCTGAAGTCAGGGAGTCTGATTCCTCCAGCTCCGTTTTTTTCTCTCAAGACTGCTTTGGCTATTCAGGGTCTTTTGTGTCTCCATACAAATTTTAAGATTTTTTGTTCTATTTCTGTAAAACATGCCATTAGTTATTTGACAGATATTGCATTGAATCTGTAGATTGCTTTGGGTAGTATAGTCATTTTCACAATATTAATTCTTCCAATCCAAGAACATGGTATATCTCTCCATCTGTTGGTATCATCTTTAAGTTCTTTCATCAGTGTCTTATAGTTTTCTGCATACAGGTCTTTTGTCTCCCTAGGTAGGTTTATTCCTAGGTATTTTATTCTTTTTGTTGCAATGGTAAATGGGAGTGTTTCCTTAATTTCTTTTTCAGATTTTTCATCATTAGTGTATAGGAATGCCAGAGATTTCTGTGCATTAATTTTGTATCCTGCAACTTTACCAAATTCATTGATTAGCTCTAGTAGTTTTCTGGTGGCATATCTAGGATTCTCTATCTATAGTATCATGTCACCTGCAAACACTGACAGTTTTACTTCTTCTTTTCTAATTTGTATTCCTTTTATTTCTTTTTCTTCTCTGATTGCCATGGGTAGGACTTCCAAAACTATGTCGAATAATAGTGGCGAGAGTGGACATCCTTGTCTTATTCCTAATTTTAGAGGAAATTCTTTCAGTTTTACACCATTGCGAATGATGTTTCTGTGGGTTTGTCATATATGGCCTTTATTATGCTGAGATAGGTTCCCTCTATGCCCACTTTCTGGAGAGTTTTTATCATAAATGGGTGCTGAATTTTGTCAAAAGCTTTTTCAGCATCTATTGAGATGATCATATGGTTTTTATTCTTCAATTTGTTAATACGGTGCATCACATTGATTGATTTGCGTATATTGAAGAATCCTTACATCCCTGGGATAAACCCCACTTGATCATGGTGTATGATCCTTTTAATGTGTTGTTGGATTCTGTTTGCTAGTGTTTTGTTGAGGAATTTTGCATCTATATTCATCAGTGATATTGGTCTATAATTTTCTTTTTTTATAGTATCTTTGTCTGGTTTTGGAATCAGGGTGATGGTGGCCTCATAGAATGAGTTTAGGAGTGTTCCTTCCTCTGCAATTTTTTGGAAGAGTTTGAGAAAGATGGGTGTTAGGTCTTCTCTAAATGTTTGATAGAATTCACCTAGGAAGTCATCTGTTCCTAGACTTTTGTTTGTTGGAAGATTCTTAATCACAGTTTCAATTTCATTACTTGTGATTGGTCTGTTCATATTTTCTGTTTCTCCTGGTTCAGTCTTGGAAGGTTATACCTTTCTACGAATTTGTCCATTTCTTCCAGGTTATCCATTTTATTGGCATAGAGTTGCTTGTAGTAGTCTCTTAGGAGGCTTTGTATTTCTGCAGTGTCTCCTTTCTCCTTTTTCATTTCTAATTTTATTGATTTGTGTCCTCTCCCTCTTTTTCTTGATATGTCTGGCTAATGGTTTATCAATTTTATCTTCCCAAAGAACCAGCTTTTAGTTTTATTGAAATTTGTTATTGTTTTCTTTGTTTTTGTTTCATTTATTTCTGCTCTGATCTTGATAATTTCTTTCCTTCTACTAACTTTGGGTTTTGTTTGTTCTTCTTTCTCTAGTTCCTTTAGGTGTAAGGTTAGATTGTTTATTTGAGATATTTCTTATTTCTTGAGGTAGGCTTGTATTGCTATAAACTTCCCTCTTAGAACTGCTTTTGCTGCATCCCATAGGTTTTGGATCGTCGTCTTTTCATTGTCATTTGTCTCTAGGTATTTTTTGATTTCCTCTTTGACTTCTTCAGTGATCTCTTGGTTATTTAGTCACGTATTGTTTAGCCTCCATATGTTTGTGTTTTTTACGTTTTTTTTCCCTGTAATTTATTTCTAATCTCATAGCGTTGTGGTCAGAAAAGATGCTTGATATGATTTCAATTTTCTTAAATTTACTGATGCTTGATTTGTGACCCAAGATGTGATCTATCCTGGAGAATGTTCCGTGTGCACTTGAGAAGAAAGTGTAATCTGCTGGTTTTGGATGGAACGTCCTATAAATATCAATTAAATCTATCTGGTCTATTGTGTCATTTAAAGCCTGTGTTTCCTTATTAATTTTGTTTGGATGATATGTCCATTGGTGTAAGTAAGGTGTTAAAGTCCTCCACTATTACTGTGTTACCGTCGATTTCCTCTGTTATAGCTGTTAGCAATTGCCTTATGTGTTGAGGTGCTCTATGTTGGGTGCATATATATTTATAATTGTTATAACTTCTTCTTGGATTGATCCCTTGTTCATTACGCAGTGTCCTTCCTTATCTCTTGTAACATTCTCTATTTTAAAGTCTATTTTATTCTGATATGAGTATTGCTACTCCAGCTTTCTTCTGATTTCCATTTGCATGGAATATCTTTTTCCATCCCCTCACTTTCAGTCTTATGTGTCCCTAGGTCTGAAGTGGGTCTCTTGTAGACAGCATATATATGGGTCTTGTTTCTGTATCCATTCAGCAAGCTTGTGTCTTTTGGTTGGAGCATTTAATCCATTCACATTTAAGGTAATTATTGATATGTATCTTCCTATTAACATTTTCTTAACTGTTATGGGTTTGTTTTTGTAGGTGCTTTTCTTCTCTTGTGTTTCCCACTTAGAGAAGTTCCTTTGGCATCTGTTGCAGAGCTGGTTTGGTAGTGCTGAATTCTCTTAGCTTTTGCTTGTCTGTAAAGCTTTTGATTTCTCCATCAAATATGAATGAGATCCTTGCCAGGTAGAGTAATCTTGGTTGTAGGTTCTTCCCTTTTGTCACTTTAAATATATTATGCCACTCCCTTCTGGCTTGTAGAGTTTCTGCTGAGAAATCAGCTGTTAACCTTATGGGAGTTCCCATTATGTTATTTGTCGTTTTTCCCTTGCTGCTTTCAATAGTTTTTCTTTGTCTTTAATTTTTGTCAATTTGATTACTATGTGTCTTGGCATGTTTCTCCTTGGGTTTATCCTGTATGGGACTCTCTGAGCTTCCTGGACTTGGGTGGCTATTTCTTTTCCCATGTTAGGGAAGTTTTCAACTATAATGTCTTCAAATATTTTCTCAGGTCCTTTCTCTCTCTCTTCTCCTTCTGGGACCCCTATAATGTGAATGTTGTTGCATTTAATGTTGTCCCAGAGGTCTCTTAGGCTGTCTTCATTTCTTTTCATTCTTTTTTCTTTATTCTGTTCCACAGCAGTGAATTCCACCTTTCTGTCTTCCAGGTCAGTTATCCATTCCTCTGCCTCAGTTACTCTGCTATTGATTCCTTCTAGTGTACCTTTCATTTCAGTTATTGTATTGTGCATCTCTGTTTGTTTGTTCTTTAATTCTTCTAGGTGTTTGTTCTTTAATTCTTCTAGGTCTTTGTTAAACATTTCTTGCATCTTCTCAATCTTTGCCTCCATTCTTTTTCCAAGGTCCTGGATCATCTTCACTATCATTATTCTGAATTCTTTTTCTGGAAGGTTGCCTATCTCCACTTCATTTAATTGTTTTTCTGGGGTTTTATCTTGTTCCTTCATCTGGTACATAGCCCTCTGACTTTTCATCTTGTCTATCTTTCTGTGAATGTGGTTTTTGCTCCAGTGGCTACAGGATTGTAGTTCTTGCTTCTGCTGTCTGCCCTCTGGTGGATGAGGCTATCTCCAAATATTCTTTTGCTAGGGTAAAGGTGGCTTATTTCTTTTAAGAACCCAAAAACATCATAACTAAGAGACAGGATGAGATGCTCAATCTTTCAGCTTCATTATTTTCAGGGTTTAGTATCATGTTTCAAAATTACCACATCACAGAGTCTCAAAGCTGATGGCTCCAAAGCAGGTTTTGACTATCTCCATCCCAATCGTATTTGGGAGGAAGTAAGATAAGCAACCAGAAAAGATAAACAAGGCATGTTCTTATGCAAAAACTGAGTGAATCCCAAGCTAATCATTTTAAAATTCAAATGTCTACACTCAAAAAACAGCAAAAAGGAAACAGAAAATAAAATTTGGCAACAATAAGAGTCCTTTCTCTCCACTCTGCTCTACTCCGTCTGATTTATCCCAACTTTTCCCATCCCACTTCTGGATGCTTGACCACCTAGCAGCTCTGATTTCCATCTGCCATATTTGAAAGGACTTTACACATCTTTTAAGCATTCTGATTGTTTAAATGGAAAATTCAAAATCAGTACCTCCAGGGACTCTTCAGAAATCTGAAGGGGGAAAAAAATGTCTAGAATAGACTTCTAAAAACGAGTATTTATAGGAAATTCCAGAGTGGAAAAAGTAACTCAAGTCCACCAAACAAGTAGAGAGTTGATTCATCCTCTACAGTAAATATTATTTTCTTTGAACATTTTGCCCTATATTATTACAAAGAATGAAAACAAAGATGCATGAACACGTTTGCACACTTTTTACTTTATAAGGATTGGCGTTTTGGCAGAAAAGAGCAAGGATCCTAATGAAGGTCCTGGATCCTGGGGAAAGTAGGTGGGTGACCACTCTCTTGACTTCTGTTTGGTGTCTGTAGATGACCCGGAAGTGATACCAAAGAGAACAATCTCTCTCCAAGGTGCTGGAGGCCTGCGGCACTCTGTTCTTTATTTTACCACCTTCAGATCAAGTATGGTACTCTGCACTTTGCAGATTGATTACTGTTGACTGGTTTATATTGTCTGGCAGAGGTAGAGGGAAATTTGAATGTTAATGAACAATTTAATTCTCCAGAGGATGTCTGAATCATCTGGAGAATTTTGGTAGTATAGACATAACAGCCTTTGAATACAACTGTGATATAAGTAATTTCAAATAACATTAGGGGTAGTTTAGAGCCATTTATTATCACCCAAATCACTTTAGAACAAATCTCGACAATGATCAGCAATGATACATCATGGGTGGCATGCCAATAGACGCCCAAATGTGACACATCAACCATGAGTTAATGTTTCTCTGATAGATGTGATTTAAAGATAGACCACTATGGCCTTCAACTACCCATAAAGATCCATTTTCTAAAGTATTATTGTTATTTAATCATGAGTGTGGCAGTAGGCTCCAAGTTTTTATGTATGCCCAGAAGCTATCGCTAAAATATTTCAGATAATGTAAAATCATGTACCTGTGGAAACGGTAATGCTAATAGTGCCATGGCAGAGCAGAAAGTTTAAAAAAATAAAGCCAAACTGTGCGTGGGGGCTCTGGTAATTGGAAGAGTCAATGGCTATATGATTCAAGAAAATAGTCTCCCTCGAGAAGGAGACTGATTGTCCTGCATTTACACAGCAGCCAACCAACACTAAGCAGACTTTCCTTTGCATATTATTGGTGCCAGACCGATGAGGCAGAAAATTGCATCGTGTCATTTAATTTCCCAATCTTTGTTTTCATTGTATTAATCTTTTGGCTTTGCTTCACTTTATAATTTGAAGGCTCAGCAAGAAGCAAACCAAATGGAAATTCAGCTTACCTTCATGTCTAGCTCAATGTGTTTGGTGCAGTTTCCAAAAGTTTAATTCTACGTAATACTGTCCATGAATAATAATAGGCTGCTTCTGCATGCAGACTTATTAGTGTTTATTAAGGGTTGCCTTAAGGTTTCTGGGAAGTGTGCCCAAAAGTCAGTCACCAAAACATGATTAACAAATTGGTTATAGAAGGAGAACAGATAATTTTTAAAAACAGAAGTATATCATCTAGTTGAGAAATAAGAACTAAAATCCTCAAAACTGATTTAATCTAAGTGAACTTGTCTTTCTTTCTTCCTTCCTTCCTTCCTTTCTTTTTCTTTCTTTCTTTCTCTCTTTCTCCTTTCCTTCCTTACTTCTTTCCTTTCTGTTATTCCAATAAAGAAAAGAAAAGTAAATAAATATGAAACAAGCAGAAGATTCAGATTCCAGTGAGTTACACCAGAAGTTAGTATCTTGGAATATAAATAAAAGACATTCACAGTTTGAAGGGCTGAAATTGCAGTCTAGAGATCTGAATTGTTTGGACCTTGGAATCAGACGAACCTGGCTTCATATCCTGCCATCTCTATTTTTGGTGAGCTATCTAACCTTTCTGAGCTTCACTCCCTTGTCTGTAAAACAGAGAATCTGGAAGAAGTATCTGACAGGGCTATTAGGAGGAGAAAATATGACATGCATGTAAACACCCAGCACCATGCCTGCCACCTAGGACACCCTCAAGAAAGTACACGTGGCATTGCTGTGGGAGCTGCTGGCTGTCACTACTGCTCCCATCAATATGTGCTCAACAATAAGTAAAGGAAGGCGTGTAACAATCAGCCAGGCCCCTTACCTCTAGCACAGTAACGCTCGTGTCACAAAGACTGAATTTGAGAATGCTGGGATTTGGAGTTTTCTTTTCCTCCTGACTTGTGTTTTTTGTAATGATTGCAAGCCTGTAATATATAACTGGCCTCAAAACTGGAATATACCTACTACATAACGTTTTCATTGCTACAAACATTCTATCAACCCATCCACTTCACCAAAGATATTGAACTATTGATTCTTCTATGTTTATAGTACATCTAAAACATGGTTTATAATGAGGCATAAATAACAAAGAAATGCTAGAGAACCATGAAGGAATGCATGAAATCACATCTAGATACACAGCAAGGTCACTTCTCAGATACCACAATCGCTAAGTCCCTCTTCAAGGCAACATTTAGTGAGTCTTACAAACATGGATAAGAAGAAAAAAAATAAGAGAGAGAAATTCACTACACTTTCTCAAATAAAAATAAAGTTCAGCTGGAACTCACTTTCTGGTTAAAATTGTCTACTTCTTTACTGATCACCAATTCCTATGATAGATCCCAACTCATGTGACACACCAGCCCTGTGGGATAAGTAAGACAGGTATTATTGATCCATTTTAAAGACAAGAAAAATTGCAGATGGGGAAGGTTATGTGACACATCCAAAGATATATAACTACTAAACAGCAGATTTGAGGCTTGAATCAAGTTCATCTGACTCCAAATCCAGGGTTCTTCACACTTTCATGTTGGTGATGGACACTTAGCAACTTAAAACTCCAGCCATCTCTAATCAGAGAAAAATACAGTGGTTCAAGAAACAGTCCCAGTAGCCATAGAAATGGACCAGTAAAGGCTACTTTTTAAAGAAGAACATTAACCTTGACTTAATTGTTTGAGTTTAAAGATAAATCGCTCTGAGAAGAGATATGGGTGGAATTTTGCTGTTCACTTCTGTAAACTTTCCTTTTAAAAAAAACTGCAGAATCATACTTTTTTCTTTTTAGTTCAAAGATAGGAAACTCTTTTTTCTCATTTTCCTCAGATTCCTATCATGCTGCTTGTGCCAACCAACTCATTACAAATTGTAGAAATTACATTCCTGCCTCATCTGAGCTCCCCAGGCATCCACAAGCAGTGACTTAAACTCCCTAGGCTTCCTCTGACTTAGACCTCACTTTGCCAAGAGTCCCTGGAAACAATGTCGAATTATAAGAATTTGCACTCCTAGTCAGCTCAAAATACCTGCTATGCCTACTTCTCAAAGTGAGTCATCACTGTTATAAAATGAATTGGTCTTATATAAATGTCAACTCTGGGTTATATTTGTTAAGAAACTCAACCTGTTTCTAGTAGATTGTTTGAAATCAGAGGATGGATGAGCTTCTGTCATATGGTATGAGGCGGGATAAATTTATCGAGCTTATTTTTTGCCCAACAGTAAAGGTGCCTTAGGAAGTTAATTACCAGCACTTTGTGCTAACTGACAAACAACTTCTTAACTGCACAAATGCTATCCCAAATAGTTAATCATGAAGCTAATACAGATAAGGTAGAAGAGTGCATACATCATCAGGACAAGCAAATTATAAAAAGAAAAAACAGGTCATTATGATTTCTATAGCTAATGTTTAAGGTTACTCTTTAATGCTATTGCCAACTACCTTTTCAAAAATTTTCCTCAAGATTTTTTAACTGTTAAGGTATATTTTTATTAGCTCAATTCATTTCCTATTAGTCTTGGAATTTAGCAAGGCTTCATGGCAAAGCAGGTCTGGAAGAGATCTTATTAACTTTCCCTCAGAATAATAAGTCCCATATGGAATAAAGAAAGAAATCCAACTCCCAAAAGACACAAGTCATTAGAGTCAATAGAGGGTTAATGTGATTTTTAATAGGCGGCCCATTACAATTCTCAGGACCCATAACGTTGGTACCACACTGGACATCTATTCAAACATAATCAGAGTGGTTCCTTTATTATCCGCCTCCAAAGAAAAAGTAACATTTTCTCCCTACAGTCTCAGATTTTTAAAAGGAATTATATAAGGCCAGTCATCCCTTTTCTTGTAAATAAACAAGACAATCATGATTGTCTTTCCTGGAAATTTTTCACTAGTTTTTTTTAAAAAAAAATTCATTCAGTTGCTCATTAGAAAATGAATTTGAACTTGGAACTAAGACTAGTGGCTCCAGTGTGAAAAGTAGTAACATAAATTGATATTTTATGTGATTTTATATCAGGGATACATGCCTGTAATATACAAAAATATTTTTTCTACCATATGTATTGCTGAATATCCATACTTCATCTATAGCCTCCTCTGAAAAGCATCAAACCTAGGAAGAAAAAAATGACAACACAATTCAAATAATTAATTCAGAACACGAAGAATGATTTCCAATCTCCAACATTGAAACTGGATGAGAAAATAAAGATTACCATTTGGGAGGGTCTCTGGAGGGTAAAAGTATAGGGAAAGAAAACTTGTATTGGGGATGATAGGACAAATGCTAGTATCAGATTCAGAAGACCTGGGCTTGGACCCCAGCTCTGACGTTAACTAGTTGAGTGACTTTGTCCAAATCATTTCACTTCTAAGAACTTTCATTTCCTTGCCTTTAAAATGAAATGCCAGACATGATTAGGGACAACAAATAGATTTCACCTGAAGTCCCATAAATAGTCAACAAGTAGTAGCAGCCTGGAAGACAGATTGAATCCAGGTTCAGCAGGAGTGTTGTGTTCAATTAGTAATGTCTGCCATGGAAGGGGAAGGTGAGGGTATGTGAAGCACAAATTTACCATTACCAGATTAAATGGTTCTTAAAATTCTCTGTCAAGTCTAATATTCTGTGATTTTGTACACCTATAACATAGATTATTTTTCTTGTCCAGGATTTCTACTTGCCACAGATGATTAAATGTCCATTTCAATTCACAGCAGAACGATCCAAGCCACTAACTTTGTAAATATTGAATAGGATGATGCTCAGCTTGACAAGAGAGAGACTCAAAGAAAATGCATAAGGAAAGGTGGGCACAATAGGACTGAAGACTCCCTATGAGTCTAAGAAGTTTCTAGATGGAAAAGAGCCTGTTACCCCTACTTGCTCTCCCTCACAGACTAACAGGCAAACACCTAACTGACTCCACAGAACAGGAAAATTGTTTAAGTTGGTTAAGATTTCCCTGGAAATGATTCATTTTCCCCCAATACAATGACACAACAATATTCATAGCCTATAATGAAGTACAAAGACTGGATAATGCAGATTAAAGTATCACCAACTTCAAGGTTTACCAATAAGCTGATTTGCAAGACAACAATATTTCATACCAGGTGCTATATTATTTATCAATGTTTAATAAGCACTTCATAAGTTTTGGCAAGCAAATGAGAAATGGATTACCAAAGAGAGGTGATGAAATATTTATAATTCACGACAGCTACTATTACACTGTAGCTGTTCAAAAAATCTTAACAGTAAATTGAATGGAAATATAATACTGTAATGGATGTGGAAGTGTTCAATCGGCCATTTGTAATGAAATATGAAAGTGTTTAAAGAGAGTAAATACATCTGTAATGGTTTTTGATTAGCTATAACTATATATGATTCAACCATCCATTATGAACAATGTGCAGATATTATGATGGCTTATAATATTTATGATAATGTGGCATCCTTGGAGAAGTTTTTCGGAATGCTTACATGTATTACTAACTTTCAATAATTAATTCTGTGTCACTACTTTGGAAAAACTTCTTCTTTTACTTATCATACTCTCCTAAGAATTTTAAATTGTATTTCTTTAATAAATTTAATAATAGATAAATTTCACCCTTATTTGTGATTAGTGGTACCGTTTTTCATTTTTTATAAATCATTAATTTGATCTGTTTTTGCACATATAAGACTTTCTATTTATAGCAAATGGGCCAAAAACAACAAAAAATTATATCATATATATATATATTCTACCAGAAAAGAAACTATCCTCTAAAATTAAGACAAGTGTGTAGAATCATCAAAACCTCCAGTCTCCCTGTATTGTTTAGTACAGTTATCATATCTGTAACTCAAACAGCCCTTCATTCCTTCAACAAATACTTCCCACTTCTGCTTACCACCCTGCAGTGGCTTTCTGGTTGCCATGGGAAACAGACAACAGGCTCCACGGGCTCCACTGGGCCCACAGAGGGTGACAAAGTTCCTGCCCACCCCTGCAGCCTCATATCTCACCCCTCCATTCTGGCTCTCTAACCTCTGGCTGCCCCTGCCTTTTTTCAGGGCCTCAAAATAAGTCCGTCTTGTTGTTGCCTCAGGTGCTTCACATATATTCCCTCTGCCTGAAACACCCCTCCTGCCCCCCAGCCCCACTCTTTCTTCAGAGCTTAGCTCACCATCACTTCCGCACAGGACACTGGTGGGGGGTCAGGCTCTCCCACGATAGGCTCCCACAGCACCCTCCCCTTCTCTGAGCAGCTGGCACAACGACAACTCAATAATCAAGGCTCTGGTCTATTTTCTGACTCTATTAATAACTAGAATTTCACTCTCTAAAAGTAAGTCCTCCTACTACAATAGAAATATTCTTGTGCACTTTACCTCTGCTTTATAGCAGGCAAAGTGACAAACAAAAAAGCAGCACAAGGACAACAGAACTGTGTCAGTCAGGGATCCTCAGAGGAACACCACCAATAGATATAGCTACTTCTCTCTCTCTCCAAATATATATATATATATATATATATATATATATAAATCCAATAAAAAAATATGTATATGTATACATATACATATTTTTTTAATGGTTTTATTTTGTCAGCGGGCTGTGAAACAATCAGGATTCAGACACTGGAGGGTATGATCATTTTATAAACACCCAGCAGACCACTCCCATATCACAGCACCTGCGCATGGGCAGACTGGCTCATTCTGGCTTCTCCAAGAAATAGATTGGATTGGTAGGAGGGGTCTGAGATGCAGCTTCTCCCCTCCTTTCCCACAGTGGAACATCTCCTGCTTCACTTCCCAGGGTATTCCAGGCTGGTGTCCTGAAGTGATCAGATGACCTGCTCTGTGACCTCAGGCTTACCAGAGCCTGACATACACACATACACATATACATATCTAGACAGACTGACAGATTTAAAGGAATTGGCTCATTTGCTTTAAGAGGTCAGTTGGCCCCTGAGTTGTAGGGCCTGGCAAGTCCAGAATTCATAGGGCGGCTGGCAGGCTGGAAGCTTAGGCAGGGTTTCTACGTTATAGTCTTGAGACAAAATTCCCTCTCCTTCAGACAACCTCAGTTTTTGCTCTAAGGCCTTCAACTGACTGGATGTTTGGATGCAGTCTTCTCATATTATGGAGTGTACTTAAAGTTAACTGAATCACTGTGCTGTACACCTGAAACTAACACAACATTGTAAATCAACTATACTCCAATATAAAATAAAAATTAAATTAAAAAAATTAACTAATTGTGCATTTA